>NC_031973.2:13400585-13754507 GCF_001858045.2 Oreochromis niloticus
TTTTAATTGTAGCGGGATAAGCTCCAAGGAGCGCGTGTGTGTGTGATTATGTGTGTGTGTGTGTGTTTTGGAAGCGAAGCCGGTCCGCTAATGAGGTGATCGTCTGCTTGTTTTGTCGTCAGGAGGTGGTGGATTCATAACTCCCCGCAAAAGGTGAGGGAGGGTTTAAAAGTGCGAGCGAAATAAATGCATCTACTAATCTGCGGATTATGGCGGGATTTGTGAAAAAAAAAATTGTTGGCAAGATTATTTTAAAATGCAGAAGGCTAATAAAATGTAACCTCCATACCCTGCGATGTGGAGCAATGTTAGAGTCTTTTTCTTTTTTTTTTTAGCTAGTTGATGAAGCAATTCCAGTGGAAAACAGATTAAGAGTAAATTCCCATGTTAGCTCTTTAACCAGCTGTTAGAAACCTATTTACACACAATAATAATACGCCTCTTTTAAAGAGACAGCTGTCGGCTTGTGTACAGCACTAGATAACATTTCATGAGAACAGCTTGTCACATCCACACATGGCCTGCACATGGGCACTGAATTGCCAGTCATTGTGCAGGTGATGATATTTGGAAGTGCACATATATATATATATAAACTTCTGCTTTTGCTAAATTAATTACATCTTTGACCGACTTTTAAAAATAAGATGGATTTTTAATTTTTATATGGCATAGCATCTTTTTTTTCCTTTATTTTCTTAATGGCTTCAGCTTTTAAAAAATAAATCCCCCCTCCCATCCCTTCCCTGGCATCCTCAGTATTATGTATTCATCCGGGCTCCAGTGAGAGGCCAGTGTGTCACCAGTATTCAGGGTCAATTCCAAAAGTGCACAAATTGACTCGTGGAAGTGAATTGTCAATTGTCTTCCTCCCTCGAGGGGTCAGAGTGAATGGAGAGGCTTGTTTGGACAACTGTCCCGAGGTGAGATGTGTGGCCCTCTCTGTCCAGCCAGAGGGGATGGACTGATGAACGGACAAGAGAGCGGGGAACCGAATGAACAGCAGATAGGCAAGACGGCGCTGTGGAGGTAGAAAACAATGCAGTCTCGTCCCCCTGAAATCACAGTTTTGATTGAGCGGATTTGGTTGGCAACTCTTGATGGTATCCAGTGGAGGCACTGACACAATAGGGAAGTAATTATCACAGTCTTCCTATAATAAAACCAACACTGAATGACGCCTGGTCTCTGTGTTAAATATTAAATCTATTCCCATAATTTAAATGTACATAGTTCTGCACGGATGACTCAAAATGAGGTTATTCCAGAAGTTTATTTTTTAATTTTGATCCCACTAAAGCTCAACTAAAGTCCACAATTCATTGATGGATCAACAAGTAAGGCAAGATATGCCTCTAACTGTTTGGATAGTCATATGTATGACTTTTGCGTGTTATTACTCTGTGGGTTAAATTGTTCTGCTAAAGCGGATCTTTACTGTGCTGCGAACATTTCGAGAACTATTCATTTTATTCTTAGATGGAACTTAGTTTTAGTTTACTGTCCATTGGCATGCAAACCAAAGGTTCATTTTATAGATTAACTTTGAACCTGAAACCACCAGTTCAGCCATAATGAAAGTTGAGATTAGAGGCAGGCATTACTAAGCAGGTTTGGCCTTTGTGTCATGTGATGCACGTCACAGTGTACTTTAGAACCAGGAGGTGTTTTATCTTCACTTTACTGCCTCCTCTATCTTTATTGGCAGCCACACTTTGCATATTTTGTGTACCAATAAAGATAAATTTCCTGCTTTATCATTACAGATGGCGTCAAATGGTTAAGGTCTGGCTCGGCGATGTTATGATTTTAGCTCTCAGGGTGGTCAGCTAGGACTACAGCATTCAGCAGCATGGGGAGCATTTCTGGAAGATGCAACGTGTTTTGCATGTTTTATAAAAGCCCTTTGTCTGTTGTGGATGACCCTTGCTGTTGTAAGGCCTGTATCTGTCTCTGCTCAGGCAGGCAGGCAGGCCTGCAGTGAGGATGCAGCAGCTGGCCTGGGCCCAGGCACAGGAATGCTGTGTGTGCTGTTTAAACAGTGGCTTGTCTCAGTGCAGGCCTAGAGGACTGGAGGGAAGGAAGTTGCAGCATGTTTACATAGCTGAATTGTCCGTTGGCCCCCCCCCCAATGGCTGATACACTTCTGTTCAAACATCCACAAGTGTGGAGATGACCCCCGTTGATGCCGGTGTTCACAGCTCTGCCTTAACACTTACTTCTTTCTCTCTGAATGTGTGTGTGTGTGTGTGTGTGAACAATGAACACTCATAGCCAGTACTTTCTTCCCTGCTGTGGGTGTTTGCTGTTTTAACCTGGAGGCTTGGATAATAGATAAAAAGTGTTATAAGGGAGCATTTATCACACTGAGAATGGCAACAAGAAGAGATATTCAGACAGATGAAGCGATAGAGGGGAACCTCATTGCTTCAACCAAGGTCCTATCCATGCAGGGAGCCAGCCATTGACATACGGTGGAATTGTCAGCTAATTGTTGTTTGAATTACCTGTTATGATCCAATGACAAATCTCTCACACTCTTGCCATCAGAGCGGAAAATGCATCCGGGGATTGGCATGATCTTTGTGAGTGTGTAAACCTGGCTTCAACAAGATGGATAAATGCAATTACTGGACAGACCTGGAGAGGAGAAAATCCATTTAAAGCCCGTAAAGCTAAGCAGGGGCCGTGCTTAATTCATTTGGCCAATTTACGGGTGATGTACGAGTGTCAGGGCACATTAGTCAGGCGGGGGGAGAGGTGAGTGTATGCTGGCTCAGTGGGTTGGGTGTATTTTCTTTCTTTTTTGGGGGGGGGACTTTTTGGTAGCAGAGCAGTCTCCTTGAGACCTGGTTCCATCCTTTCCTCCAGACAAAGCCAGTGGAGCCTGGACATGGAAATGACAAAAAGATGCACTGAGTGGGAGGGAAGCGGGATTGCTTTGCAAATGAGGTGGGGAAATGTTGCTTTGGTCTGCTGGGCAGCAGAGTGAGTACCGGCATGCTTTGCCATACCACGAGCTCAATCAGGTGCTGTCAGCAACCCTCGCGTACTGCAAGTTAAACAACTGATTTTTATATAGAAGTGTGACCAGTGTTGTCGCCTAGTTTCTGTTTTTTTTTAGTTTATTAATAGTGCCTTTGCAAACACTTTTGCAAACACTTTAATTTTAGTTAAAGATAATGAAGGAAGAGCAGACTAAAGCGTTAGAGGGCTCTGTTCATTTTGATCCCTGCTGACTTTGAAACTCTCTCTCAACTCTTTACTTTCAAAATGAGTTATAATTACATTGTTTATCTAGACTGCAACCGGTTCACCTGAGAAATCTTTGCTTTTGGCCTGTGCAGTGTTTGCCTCAGCCGCTGGCAGTCTCATCCGTGTTACTGTTATTATTTTATCCTGGAGGCACTTTAGTCTCCCAGTGCTTACATTTTTATTTCGTCTGTGCTTCTTGCGCCGCGTAGACCGACTTCTGTTTATCAACTCTTCCAGTGCATTGACATTAGACGTCTTTACTCTGCTTAGTCTGTTACGCAGCCATTGTCTTGGTGGAGCAAAACCACTCAACGGTTACACAAGCTGAGTGGTATGCAAAAACAGTGGTTAGAGCCTCGCTGGGCGGGTGAGAGGCGTTGAGGGAAGCTTTGGTTTACGGCTTCAAGCCGCAGCCTGAATCAGGGCAGGGTTAGCTATCAGACAGAGAGACATGTGAGGCTAAGACCTCTCTCACTATGATGCAGATGCTTTTTAAGTGGTTGGGATCACACTTAAGTGCCTCTTGGGTTAGTAGATTTGGATTGCCAGAGTGTATGTGTGTGCACTCGGTGTCAGGGAAAGTGTGCGTTAGCATATGTCACCTGACTGCCAGGCAGTGTGAATGCCGGGGCTTGTCAAAGACAGGTGCCACCACTGTGGCCCATGCCTGCCATACAGCAGCTGGGAAAAGACTGCAAGGCCCACGGTCAAGTGTGGGCCATTGGGAGATCGCATCAGGCTAGAATTCCCTATCAGTGGGGGGTGAAATGGGCATGCCTCCCTGCAATACTGTGGCTTAAAGGGTGATGTATGCATGGTGTATACACTTCTCTGTTCACTTTCTGCAGCCAACACTGTTTAAAGTAATTAAATAATTTGTAGGTCAAATTTCCACTTCCTTCAAACATGTCTGTTGCATTGCTCTTGATGATAATCTAACACCGAAAGACATGCAGTGGGTATTTGGGGTATAAATTTTGAGTTGCACATACTGGCTACCATCATGTAAATCCCCCGCTCCTCAGCCCCTTCTGTAAATGTCTCTCGACTTCCTATAGCAATGTGAGGATTGTTGTAGCGTTGTGGTACAGTGGTGCAGCTTCTCTCCCGAGCACGGCAACTGGAAAGTAGAACAGGAAGCCTCCCCCCGTCGTCTCGGGGTATCGTGGGGTTGTGGATGTGCCTGGGAGTCATCACTGTAAGTCCTCTGAGCCTTCTGGGGGAAGTTTCACGGACCCTTTCTTCTCATTTTCTGCACTTGCTTTTGGGATGACTTTGAGTCCTGAAAACTCAAAATCCTGTGCTGTAAATATGCAGATGTAGTCATCGTTTTCTCCTGATCCGCCTGCTCGCTTCTTCCCAGATGCCTGCCTCCCCCGTCCTCATGGGAGAACAACTGCTGGTTGCCATCTATAGGCCAGTGTAATTCCTCACCCTGACTCAGTAATAATAATAATAAAAAAAAAAATAATGTGGAAGTTTTCTATATGCTCCTGCAGATCATTTTACAACAGTGCCTCTCAACACAACTGTTCCTAGTTAGTGGAAACTTCCAGACTTATTACAGTCACCAACAGGGCAAATTTCTTCACTACCAGTGCTTGTACTTTTAATGCTATGGCTTGGGGTGACGTTATTTAAGCCAATGAGCCAGTCTGTCCTTGTATGCTATGTTAAATTTAGAGTTAAATGCTCAGCTGTAAATTATGTAGTCTCCTGGCATGAGACAAATAGTTTTGGTTTAATCTGACACCCACAGGCGTAAACGGGAGTTACCCCAACTAGGCTGGAGAATTTATGATCATGCCGGCCAGAAGCCATACCTTTTTTGGCCCAGAACCAAAGTTTGGCAACCGAGTTTACATCAGTGGTTGCCATTGCACATTCAGAAATGATCTCAGTGAAAGCATTTTATGCATGACATTAATGAGGCCAGTCAGCACAGTTAATTTGCTGTTATTTAGCTCTGCGGTCGTGTTAAATCATAAACAGGCTGAGAGAGGCCTCACTGCTAACAGTAAGTGTTGAATAAGGGGTAAAACTCAGACCTGAACTTGAGGGGAATCTTGATTCTTGGCTAGGTAGCTCAGTTATTGGAGCTTCCTGGCCAGAAATTGAGATTCTGCGGTCTCAGACGCTGGGAAAGTTAACCTCTAATTGTTCGCAGAAGCTATTGGCAGGAGGAGCTAAGTGATGATGAGTGAGGCATCGACGGGGAACACGGGTTGGATGCTGAGATGAGACAGCTCACACTTGCCGGTCAGGGGTTTTGTTTTTTTTCATTAGGAAAGAACTTGAGCCCAATGGGATTCTCCCCAATGACAAAATGGTAGTCCTAAAGGGGGAAAGAAATGAAGAAAACCCAGCTCTTTCTTTCTTGGCTCTGTTTTAAGAGACAGACACTTTGTTCACGTTTTAAATTGGCCTTGTCATGCGGTTTCCTCCACTGGGCTGCTGGGAGCTGACTGTTTCCACATAGGCCAATGTTCTGTACCAGTTTTGGTTTCGAGAAAAATAAGCGTCTGTTTTTTGTGGCACTGATCGCTGTCGTATTAAACTTGGGTTTTTTGTTGCTTTTTCCCCTCCCCAAAAGCTAACACAGTCGTGCTTGTATTCTTCACGCCTTATATATATATTTTTAGTATTATTATCTCAGTTACAGTTGCTTGGCAAGAGGCACATCAGCCTCTGTCCTAACACGGCCACGACCCTGTAACCTCACCCCTGACTCCTCTTCCCGCTTGTACTACAAATCTTCTTTTTGTAGTGTTTTTCTGCGTGCCACATTTTCGCAAATAACATCAGTAATCATTCAATTGGGCATAAAGTAATTGAGAGGCGGCCTGCTTGCCATCTGTCTGGTGAGATTACTACTTTCTGTGTAATTAAACGTGTGACCTTGCGGCCATGGAGGGAGGTGCCAGCGGGTGAGCCACTGCCAAAGAGCCAGGCTGTCTTATTTGAAGTCAGGGGGAAGCTGGTGGTGAGGGTGGGAGGGAGAGAGAGTTGTGCGGTTTTAAAAGTTTAGCCCAGCTGCTAAAGATAGCACAGGTTGATGTGAGTTGAGCTTAAGCGGCAGCCTTTACATGGCTGCGTCCTGCGTGTGTCGAAGCCCAAGCCTCAGTCAATTTTGCAATTCTACAGGAGCCTTGTTGAAGTCAGCATGATCCCTGTGTGCATACAGTGTAACCAGGAGAGGATAGAAAAGCAGGGGTCAGAAAAGTGTGTGTGTGTGTGTTTCTGTGTGTGCTTGTGGGGTCAGGATGGGCTGAATAGAGACTGCTGTTTTAACTCTGATTTTATGTGTGGTTTTGTTTGGACTCCTGAGGTTTGGTTTCCTTTGGACAGTGTCCAGAGACTACAAGGCCTGCTTCTCCTCAGCTTTCTTGTGAGGCCGACGTGAAGGGCCCTGCAAAGCCCCGTGATTGGATTTCAGCGCTGATCTGGTTGATTTGCGTTGTAAACAGGACATTAAAGACAGGGGAGACGGCGAACTAATGAGTCTTTGTGTCAGTGTGCATACTGCAAAAGGGTGCTTGTGTGGTTTTATCCTCTGCATCCTGCATCGCGGTGTCACACGCCCAGTTAAGAAGAGGAACTAAAACTCCTGTAGATCCCTGATGACATTCAGTATACTCACAGACATATACATAAACACCGAATGCGCAACTGAAAGAGACGTCGGCATGGTTTAGTCAGTGTGGGCTGGATGGTGTCTTGCAATACTTCCGCTCAGATCTGGAAAAAAAAAAAAGTCTCTCTTGTTCCCCCACACAAAAATAACCGTTTTAATTACTATGGTTGTGCTATGGTGCAGCCACAGCATGGCTGGTGGGACCCAGCTGAGGTGGCACTGGCCGCTGGGGATGGGGACAAGGTCTGGGCCAGCCTCCAGGGAAATTACAGGGTGGTGTGGAGGATGGGGGGGGGAACTGTATCCGTCCTCCAGTCCCTGCTGTCAACCCAGAGAGCTCCTGTTTGCAGCTAAGCGAGGCTCTCTCCGTTTCATCTTCACCCTCTGGAGATAATTGGAGTTGTACTGTGTGTAAACATGTTTTTGGTTTCAAAGATAAGTTTCAGTCTGAAGACCTGTGTATCTGCCCGGCATGCAGGGGGGAGGAAAAAAAATCAGTTTTTAATTTTTTTTCTAAAAAAAAGAGCAGCATTTTTAAACTGAACTCGATTCTTATTTTCTGTTTCTTACATTCTTCTTCTTCTGTTTTCTCCCTAACCTCTTCAGCCATCTCCCTTTTCTCTTTTTCCACTACCCCCTCCCCTCTCTCAGTATGTGCTCTGATTACCTCTCCAAACTGGCAATAAGTTGATTGCTTTACAGAGATGATGTAAGCCTCTGCCCTAGGGTACATCAGGTTGGATTTCTCCCGCTTTATCTTGTAAAGCCTAAATTAACAGCTGGTTTGGTTGGAGTTCTCCTGGATCTGACTAAAGGATTAGGCTTGGTTCTCATGCGAGTCAATCCGGTTTGATTTATTGCAGGTCTATCAAAAAAGATCAATGGGAGTCCTTTTGAAAGTAAATCCTTAATCGCTCTTTGCACTTACGTGTCATCATTGTGAATTTTTTTCCTCCCCTCTGTTTCTTGCTCCCTTCTTTCTCCATTTCTCACTCCCTAATTCTTATTCTTTCCTTACACCACTGCCTGTCTGTTTTTATTTTTTTATCTCCTCCTATACCCCACCCAACCCAATCTGCGGTAGCGTTTTGCACTTGTCGATGGTATCATGGTGAATTGCTGGATAGATTTTCTCTCTGTTCTCATTAGTTTTCCATCGGGGCAAATGCTCGCTTTTAAAGCCTCAGGTTGCGATTGCGAATGAAATATAGCCACTATAGCTTGGTCTTAACCCAAACTTGCCCCAAGTTTTTTTCTGTATAAGACCTATCAGTCACCTTTGGCCATAAGTAACAAGGATGCTGAAGAAATCAGTGTTTGGTTCTCATATTCTCTTACTTCCCATTGTGGGCCCATCTGGGGTTAAATTGGCCATAGATATAAAAGTGAATGACAGGTGGTTTGGAAATTAAAGCTCAGTTGGACTATTAATCTCATTTGCAAGTTATGGCTACTGTTTGCATTTGGCATTTTTATTATGTCTGACATTGCTGCCTGGTTCCAGCTAATCATCAATGCTTTTGGCTCATTAGTAACCAGAAACTGAAGATCAGAAACGCTTAAGATGTTTTTAACTCAAATAATGACATATCATCCTTCACTTCCCTTTTGACTCTCTCCTGTCTCATGCTAGCGTTAAAACACTTGCTAAACTGAATGAATTAACTCAACCCTAGCTCTCGTTATGGAGCACTGAATTCATTTTTCCTGCATATTCACATATGTCCGTGCTCACAAAATGATATGTGAGTCGAACAACACCCTGCAGCATGCGGCATATTTTCTTCCACACTTACGTAAATGGACATGGCAGCTTCTGCTATTTTTCCGCCCAATCTCTCTCCTTCACTTTCTCTTATTTCCTCATTAACAGGGCTCGTTATGCGTTATATATCATCCTCCTCCTCTTCCACTAGGCTAATTTTCCCCTGCTCCGCCTCCATCAATGCCTTGGCTCTCTAGGAATCTGTATCTTGAAGGATGCAACCAGTATCACTGACAGGAAGACTAGATGGATTGGCAGACCCCCTTCGATGGTGCCAGTGATATGTAGGCCTTCTCCTGGCCAACATTCACAGTTATCTTGAGGATTTTCCATGTCTTTAAATACTTTTTTGCTCTGAAGTATGACTGATGTGATCAGTGTCAAATTCAGGTGTATCTACTTGGCATGCTCTGTGGCCTGGTTGGCTGTCAGACCTGGGTATGGAGGTGTGGGAGGGGCTCTAGATAAGGGAAGGGGGTGGGGTGGAGGTGGGTGGGTGGGGGAGTTGGGTGAGATCGACGGGATACGTGGGAAGGAAGGGCTTGCTGTCAGCCAGCTGGACCTCTTAATCCTACAGCCTTGGGGAAAGGGTGTGTGTGAATGTGTGTGTGTGAGCGAGTGTGTGTGTATTGTGTTTGTCTCGTAGAGATTTGTCAATTTTAGCACACCTCTGCTCGACTCTTTGGCCCAGCTGAGCCCACAATCACGTGTGTGTGTGTGTGTGTTTGGTAGTGTGTTGTGTGAGTGTCTCTGCTCCAGTGAGACACAACCAGGATTTCATGCACGCTGTGTTTACTGTAGTCTTCGCTTTAACAGCACACTGTATATTTATGTCAAGACGACACAGTCTCTCACCCCCTTGATGTTGGAGAGGAGCTGGTGGTTGGTACAGGGTGGAAGTGTCTGTCTGTGTTTGTGCGCGCACATACGTGTGTGTGTGTTGAGGGTAATTTTTGTACCGTGTTGCTGGTTGAGGGTGGAGGAGGAACTGGGGGGGGGGGGGGGGGGGGGGGGGGGTAGGACACTGCCAGCGCCACTCGCTCCACGTCGTCCCACTCCGAGCCTTTATGCCCAGCCCTGCGAGCGTGAAGCGTCTCTAAAACTTGTGCACGCGCGAGCTCCATCCCGCTCTACGTCATTTTGTAGCTCGCTGTCTGATTGCGTCACCCCCCTTGTCATTCATTAGACACAAAACGCGCTATTTAACCAAATTCCATGCAAGCTTCCTCTTTCCCGAGCACCCTCTCCTGCTCTCTCTGCCCCACTCTCTCTCTCTCTTTTGGCGTAGACTTTTGCATATATAACAGGCTGGCAGGCTAAGAGCTTGGGACTTCCCCACGCCACACTCCAAGCCTTTGATCCTTTGCTTTGGAGGTAACATCAAAAGGAGAGGCATAGAAAGGCAGCTACTACTGTGAAGTTCAATGTTCAACTTGATGGCTTGGCTGAGGGCTTTTTTTTCCCTCTCTCCTCCTCCTCCTCCCCTCCCCTCCCGCTTCACCTCCCTCCTCCCACCGCTCCCTCGATCCCTTCGCTGTATCCCTCAGCTGACAAAAACACACAGTTTGTAGCCAAGGGTTTTTTTTATTTATTTTTTTATTTATTTTTTTTTATTTTAGTGCCTCTGACCTCACCTCCATAGAATGAGAATCTGACATAAAACAAGATCTCAACCCTATAAAGAAAACAAAAAAACTCAGCTGTAGAGAGGGTGTACACAAAGATTCAGATGTTTCCTTTTTGACGCCGAGGTAAAAGGTGCTTTTCCAGCGCCTGGCCCTTCTTTTTCCTTTTCTCCCACTGTCTGTGTGGGTAACATGCAGCAGCAGCATCCCTGTATTGCACCTTGTTGCGTCAATGCCGAGCTGGGCTCTTTGCTGCTAGGTTAAGCAGCAGGATGAGGGCAACATACCGTATTGTTTTCTGCACACCCTCTTTTGAATGGATGCATCCTTAAGCTGGATTTAGGGTCAGTGCGAACTGCCCTTGGATAGCTTTGAAAACCACTCCCCTGCAACTTATAAACATTGGACAGTGGTTGTCAAAGTTGCCCATTTTGTGCAGTTTCTGCATCCACCACTGGCTTGTTCTCTGGACATGGGAGAACAGCCGGGCATTTTGCTTATTTTTTTATCTCCCTTTTCGCCTTACAGCTGTTTCTTTTTGCCCTGCCTTTGCATGCGTCTGCCAGGGATGACTATAAACACATTTGATTTCCAACAGCACGCCTTGAAAACTTGTTCTGAGAGGTTATAACCTGACCCTTATGCTCTACCTCACTTTTTCTTTCTGATTTGGAGAAAAAGAGAGTGTCAAAATAAGCTCAGAGGAGGAGAAAGGCCTGTTTTCTGCTTCTTTCTTTTGTTTGTTTTGTTTTTTTCATCTTCTCCTTTGCAGCGTTGACATGTGAAGCTTGCAATCAGCCGTTCACGGAAAAAACAAACGATTTTCATAATGAACGTCTTAACCGAGTTTCTTATGCAAACTCTGTAAATTAAGGAAGAATCAGACGAGGCCGTGGCCTTCCAGGTCAAAAGCGGGCTTTTGCTGTGCTGTTTGCAACTGTATTTAAATGACACAGACTTGATAAAGGCGATCTAGAAAGCTGAGATGCTTCACTAAATGCTTTTTCGTCCTTTATGAGCTTCGTTGTCTGACTGTGCCAATTAGCAAAGGCGTGTGGCCTGCTTTCCCTCTCCTCTTTTTCTCTTTTTTTCCCCCTGTGCTCCAACTCTCTTTCTAGATAGATGCTTTCTCTATCATGCTCCTGCACACACACACACACACACACACCAAGCACACATTTGGTGTATCATTAGCTTAGTGTGCGGGGAGGCGTGCGAGCCTGGGCTCTCTCCTGCCTTATCTCCATGTCAATCACAGCGTGTGTGTGAACATCAGTTGTAATGATCTCCATCCAGCCTGTCGGTGCGTGTTAGCGCCTGGCTTCCCTCGCCCCCGGAGCAAGCCGTTCCCTAGCTAATAGATGCAAAATTAAGCTGATCAATAGATGGCCTCAGCTCATTATTGACATGTTATCGTGGTGTGGGATTTTTGTGTTTGTGTGTGTGTGTGTGAGTGTGTGTCCAGGGTTTTATATACAGTCAGAGATGCAAGACAGGATGAGCCCAAGAAAAAATTAAAAGTTAGCTTTCTTCTCCAAATGGCTCAGACCACTTTATCTCAGGCCTGCAATGATATTGCATTAAGCTAATTTATTCTTACTCTGTTTTATGCATTTTTTTGGATGCTAAAGCCTCTACTCAAAGCGTAATCATCGGCTCAGTGGTAGGAAATGAGATGGAGACTTTGCAAAGCGCCATATTAAAGATTCATCAATAATTGGCATGTGTGCTGCTGTTTGTGTTGCGGGGGAGGAAGGTGGAGGGGGCTCTTATGGACAGATCACCACGTGATTGAGCTAAGTGGTAATTAACCATGAGAGAGGTGTGTATGTTTTTGTGTGTGTGTGCATATCCTAGAAGATGTATGCGCTGTTGCGTGTCAGCGAAGGTGGGGATGCTGAGGGTAAGGTTGGCTGACAGAGTTGATTTGGAGGTAAGCGTTTGGGGCCATGTGGTCAGGTCATTGAGGGATGGGGTGTACGGAGGTGGCGAGGGGGGTGTGTGACACTAGCCTAGTCACACAACCGCCTCCCCTGACCCTCTTCAAGTCTTATTGTCTCGGAAGCATCCCCCATTTTAATGAGCTCCAATAACCAAGTCCTTATTACTTATTTATTCATTAAGCCACCGTGGCAAAGCGGCAGTACCCCACTGTGTGTGCGTGCATGTAATTGCTCGTGTGCATTTTTTTTCTTCCCTGTCTTCCGTGCACAATATCATAGTAAATACCGTGTTTCAACAGCAATAATAAGTTTGATTAAAGCTAATTGAACCTAAAATAGATTAGATGAAAGCTAATGATTTTCCCCGCTTGTTTGGGTTACAAATCTATAACCTGAAACCATATTTGAGATTTGAGTTGAAACCTTAAAATCCTGGGCTTTAGCTCTGCTGAGGGAGTATGTCTCATGAATATGGAGGCTGAACCGCTTCAAGGTGCGCAAGTGTGAAAGAGACATGAAACAGACTAAATGTTTGTTAGTTTCAGATGATTCTTTTGTGAGGATTAATTGCCTGTTGGTATGTGCGTGTGATGCCTTCAACATAATGCTTTGTGATTGATGAACGCGCGTAGGTGGAATTGTGTGATAGCGTGTAGTGTTTTCAGAATATCGGAAGTCTTTGTGAAGCCTGAGAGTGTACACACTCTCTCCCTCTGAGGCATGTTTCATAGCTTCCCTATATCCAGTCTGCCGTTTAACTAATTCATAGTGAACTCTCGAAGAACAAAACCAGACACCCAACATCAAGGGCAGCGTTCAGCTCTCCTCCAGCACAATACCAAATACAGCATTCTCCAGCAGAACGTGGGCGCTGCAATCAGCTTACTTTTCTCCCGTAGCAGAGCTCAGCTGCTGTTCACCTTTTTAACTCTCCCCTCTGCAACCTTAAGCCTGCTTCCTGCAAAGGTAACATATGAGTTGCCCAACCTCTTCTTCTCCTAGCTCCTGCCCTGGCCTTGCGTAAGGGGCTCAGACACACCCAGGCCTGCAGACATGCCCGTTCACCTCCACGCAGGTTCTGAGTAGGTCAGCGTGTATGAGACTTCAACTGGCAAGGTCCTCTTTGTTTTGTCGGACCATTGGCCCCTCCTGCCACTGATCTTCAACGGATTACTATTAGAAAATGATGCTAAATAAGTTATAAAGAAATCCCAGTTACTGGAACTATCTAGACTAAGTTAATATTTAAACTGGGTGTTTACATGGGTTTCAGCGAGATTATGTTGTCTTAAGTTTATTCACAGAGCTGTGTTTTGGTAACTGGACTGTTTTGAACCTGTTGTAAAAGACACATTTAGCCTTTGTCCCGTCACTTGTTGGCTTGTGAAGTCCACTTTGTATGAATCTCAGCCTCTTGGTCTGCTGGAGCCTGAAGTGAATATATCTTGTAAGTGTGGGGAATAAATTTACGTGGCGATATTGTATCGATACAGAGACACCAAATATCGATATTTCTTAAAATAAATTAAAACACTATGGGAATACTAAGGACAGAAAGACTGTTACCATCTGTCTGATTGAGTTTTTGTCAGCGAGCACAACTCAAGGGGACTCGACTCAGCTGGCTGCCAGCT
The DNA here is from genome assembly GCF_001858045.2 of Oreochromis niloticus. Classification (NCBI taxonomy): domain Eukaryota; kingdom Metazoa; phylum Chordata; class Actinopteri; order Cichliformes; family Cichlidae; genus Oreochromis; species Oreochromis niloticus. The sequence goes on from NC_031973.2 coordinate 13,414,442, forward strand.
GGTTGTATTCTTGTTATATTCTTTTAGAATAAAAGTGCAATACTAAAATATGAATTTCTGTCCTTTTAAACATCTACAAATCTGTGATTTTCACAGATTTCAACTATTCAGTTGTAGAATGATAGCAGACTGACTCCATCTTATGGCAACATTTCTGGCAGGGTTGAGTGACATTGTTGGTATGCTTGATAAATGACTGAAGTGGGATTGTTTCATTGTTGTTATTGTTTAACAAGAAGTTTAGCTTTGAAGAAATTATTTAAAATTGAAAAAAGGTGATAAACAGCAATATACGTATTACAAAACGCAGCTAAATGTTAAAAATCCCAATAATATCTTATCAGGAGTGAAGTATTGTGATAATATTGTATGGGCTGTGTGGTGATTCCCACTTCTAATACCTAGATGACCTAACAACCTAACAGTCTGGGGCCCCAGAAAGGGAAACAAACCAGTTTGCTTGCCAACCACATGTGTTAACCACTACACTTTGGAACCTGTATGTTTTTGCTGTAAAGTTGAGCATCTTAACTTTGGAGTCTTCGGAGCTTGGATCCATCCTCAAGAAGCCATTCAAGGAAATCCAGTTTTCCTCACTTATGTGTTTGTTAGTTTCATTTTTTTTTCTCGCTCCTTTGCTAGTTGGTTTCATCAGACATCCAAGATTATTTGATCTTCAGCTTTCAGGAGAACACAAACCTGTAATTCCAGTTACCTTTGACTTTGTACATCTGATATCTGATTACACTGTTGGCTAATGTGGAGGGACTTGTTCATCGTGTTGATCTGATAGGGCGCCTGTCGTTTGCTGTTGAGGTACAAAAAAACACATGCTTGACGTACACTGCCTAAACTGAGCATTAAGGTATTCTTTCAGCTTCTACGGTGTGAACGCTAGAAGATATCAGTTCTTTCTAGTCTGCCTGAATATCCCACTCTGTTAATTGATTAATTTAACAACCCTAATAGGAGCAAGTAAAACAAATAAATTAAGATTCATTTACTACCACTGAAATAATCAGAGCTTCCAGGCTCATAACAGTTTGTTACCCCAGTGAGTCTGGAAGTCAGTGAAAGCACCCTAGAGCCTATTTGTGTCCAAGCAAAGGAAACGAAAAGAAGTGGAAGAGTCACTAAGAAAGATGAGCAGCAGGAGGAACACCTGAAAGAAAAGGTATTGTGTCGCAGAGCTGGATGCTAAAGGTGCCAGAGTGCCTGTTCATTAACTGGCCCGATGGAAGACTAGCCATCTCCTGCTGGCCTTCACCCTTCATGCCACTATTTATAGAGCAGCCAAGAGATACTCTTAATGACACAGGACAGTGTTAACCAGGGGGGGAGGGGGTGCAAAAGTCAGAAATGGAACGGTGTTTACTTTCTGAGACGAGCTGAGAAGTTGGCGTATTTTAGAATGCTGTCACATCATCCTCACACTTCTTTTGAGAACTTTATAGTTTCATCCAGGTAGTATTCGTGGCACACTTTCCCCATCTAATTAATTAAATTAAGTGAATGTAACTATATTTTCTAGTCTTCTTCTTATGTCTTCTCCTTGTTTTTTGCACTAGGAAAAATATGTCTTCTGTGGCTTGTGCAATCCTTTGAAACTCTGGTCAGTCAGCTGGTGTTTGAACAGCACATTTGTCCACACCTGCTAAGCAAACAGTGATGGAGCATAGCCATACTTATCGCGTGACCCAGTGTTTAAAAGGAGTGACACAAACTTCCAGGACAGACCTGATAAAAAGAAAAAAAAAAGACGAAGAAGAAGCATTCATGGACAAAAAAAGAGTGTTAAAAGCTGAGAAATGCTCCCCCTTTTCCATCATAGACTACAGTGCTTTCTGAACTAATTGAGAACAATAGTAGTTCCTCGTTTCTACAGCTTCATTGTAAACGGTGAGCAAAGTCTGAGCTGGGTAGAAAGGCAGGAGAGGTCATGTGCACATTCTACCCTTGTGGGAAAAAAGGCTTATATGAAAGTGTCAGGGTGAGTTTTTCTGCAAGAAAGAAAGCGAGTGAGAGAGAGAAAGAGGAGGGGAGTTTGAGGTTTAGGTGGAGATTGTTGGCAAAGGGGGTAGGGGTAGGAGGTGAGGAGAGGAGAAGGGAGGTTTTGGATCAGGTCGGCAGCCCCTGTGCTGTCAGGGCCAGTGGAACCCCCAAGCGGTTCTGGCTTTGGAGTAAATATGGGCCCAGCGGACCCCTTCCCGCCCCAGGGCACACAAACCCCAGGCCTTCCCACATTTCACTTTTATTTTCCTGGTTGCAAAATGCCTCTGGCTATCAGATCAGGTGGGGTGCTTTTTTTTTTTTTCTTTAATATTTACTCATAAAATGTGCATTAGTAGAACCAAAGCAGCCATGATGGACCCTCTTGTGTTGGCTAACTTTCTCTCAGTTTTGTCAAGGAACTCTTGCGCAGGCTTTCTTTACAATAAACACACGTTCCTCCTGAAAAGACATGTGCTGTATGCAGAAGCAGACACAACAATGGATCATGTAACAAAGTGGGCTGGTGGGTTTTTTTGTTTTTGTTTGTTTGTTTTGTAACCAAAAAGATTTCAAAGACTCTCCTTTAAGCTTTTCCTCTCTGTTACAGAGAATCACTTTCTCCCCCTTAATAAATTACGCGTGAATAAGCGTGCGTTTGCTTCTTCTCCTGCACCTGTGAGTGAGGACAAAGACTGCCAGCATTATCCGCAACAGATCAAGACAATATGCTCAGCTCTTGTTTTTAAAGGGATAAAATTGTAGTCAAACTGGATGGACTAATCTTTTAAGCTCGGTGCAGTTTACTCCGTGCAGCTTTGAATGGGCTTCTCTTACTAGCCTTGATCATTTCAGACTTAAATAAAGCTCTTTATAGTAAGGGGTCTGATTGGTGTAATCTGCAAGCTGTCAATCCCATCTCTGAGCGCCCTCCCCGAGGAGCTGCTGGCCCAGTCGAGCGTGGCATGTTCAAATATGGGTGAGCTTTGTTTTTCAGGTGTGAATCAGTGAATAAGCATGTACAGTATGTTGGGATTGGAGGTGGGGGGTCATGTATATCTGTTATCTGTATATGTTCCCCCCGATGTCTGTGTAAAGCTGTCATATTTGTGAAATGAGGTGGACACAGATGGTCTGAATATCTGCTGGACTCTAGAGCAACACCCAGCATCCATATGCTGACACTAAAACCCAGGCTGCCGTTTTTCTATCTTTTACATTACTCACATGGCTGAAATGCTCGATGGATCCCCCATTTGTCTCCTGTTCCCCATCTGGAAAGTAGACCAGCGTTTGGGAGCCACATTGGCACATAAGGACCTCTGTTTGTTTGATTGGTCTGGAGCCCTCTGCTCTTAATCCAAAACAAAACGAACAAGCCGTGCAGTGGCATGTGATAAAAACATCAGATGGGGGGGGGGCTTTATAGAGAAGAAGCTGGTTGTTGACGAGAAACAGACAGAACAATCCTGCTCGTTCACACTAAAAAAATTATGAGTAAGACTTCCTCTTCTTCTTTGTCGATATCTTATATTGGCGTTTGTCAAATTTTGATGGGCTGTAGTAAAGAAAAAAAGGTTTATTTTCAGGAGGATTTGGGTGTCTGCTGTGGGTACTGGGGAGTGGTGTTTGAGGCCAAATTGCTTCTGTGCCAGCTTGTTGAATTGGTAATGACAGTGGTGGAAGCTGGTGTGAGCTCAGGATGCCCGTTCATTTGTCTCTAGGCTGCTTCCTTCCCCACTACCATGAGCTGTGACACGGTACCAGGGCCCTAGCTTGTTTTCCCTTCGATGACAGTCAGATCTGGGTTAACACTCTGTGGCTCATAACATGTCAAACCTGGGTGTAGTTGCAGTCAGTCACAGACTTGGGTGAGTGGTTCAACGTGCAAGTAGGAAACACCTACTCAGATATAGTATAGTAACAAAATATAGCAAAAACAAGTAAAAGGTTATAGAATTAATCATTGTAAAACAAAAGGGGGGGGGCTTCCTCGGAGGTAAGGATATTTCAGGTCAGGTCAGGTCAGGTCATGTGTATTCAAAAAGAAATTATTATTTCTGTTTAGTGCAATTTATATTTGGCAGCATGACTGTTTTTACCTACAATTACACATACGCGGTAAGAAAGAGAGAGACAGCTGCAACAACACAAATACAGGAGTCATCGAAACAACAGAGTTGACTTTGTTTGAGACAGAAAGGGTATAAAAAAAGGAGTTGCGGATTACGTGGGTTGCGAAGAGGCTTGCAGATATGCAGCGTAATAGAGCTTAAAAATTTTCTATGTATGATTTACATATTGGATGTGAAGGGTATCATCCGAGCTGTCAGCTGATGTGGGCTGGCATTGGGATTGAACACCACTTTGACTCTGTGGCAGGTCAAAAACTAATGCTGTGTTTGGTATTGGAGTTTCGAAGTGTCAGACATCAGCCAATTTCAAGGTTCTTGGACTCTGACAAGTTCTGGCAATTAAATGTTCCTGTGCTCTGGAATCTTTTATAGACTAAACCTATAAATTGATTACCTTTTTTTAAAAAAAAGAAGCATATGTAATAATCAGTAATGACATTAATTGTTAGTTGTAGCCCTTGCCATCACCCCCCCCAAATTGCCAATCACCAATTGCCTCCTTGTGCTTAGGAAAGCAGCAGACGACGGGAAAATCGGGACAAGCGAGATTGAGTTCATCCCTCTGTTAGGATTTAGAGGACTCCCTTGTCTTTCACTTCATCAGAGACAATTGAGTCATTCAGATCCCATTGTGGGGTGGCCAGCTGAGGAGGGGTGCAGGGTAGTGGGGAGAGAACAAGAGGGATATTGGGTGGGAAGACTGAAAGGGAGAGAGGAGAAGGAGAAGCCGCATGCTGCATAACCCAGAGCAGGAGCACAACCGCTAGGATGGCTCTTACAGGGTGGGGGTCCGTCAAAAGGGGGCTGGCTAGTGTTTGTATGTGTGGGAGGGAGGGAGGGGAGGAGAGACAGACGAGAGGAGAGAGTTATCCTGGAATGGAGCAATTTGTCACATTGGAATGGCTCTTGAGTTACACGGGGGGCCCCCTCATAGCAGGAGAGTTTTCAGGTCGCAGAGTTGGGAACAGGGAGGGGCTTGGAGTAGCAGAGAGGGGGTCAGAGGTCACGGCCTACTCAAGCCCAGGCAGCGTGTCCGTTAGCAGGGCAGACGGGCCTGCGGAGAGAGAAAGAGAGAGAGTAGGAGAGGGAGGCAGGAGGCCAAGAAGGGGGTGGTCGGAAAGTCTGGTTCTTGCCAAGGCTCCGTTTTCCTCGGCATGCTTATAAAATCTGCAGGAGAGATTAGTGTGTGAGAACATTTGCAACAGCAGAGCTGAAGTGGAGCCACTTGTCAGGGCATGCACTCCCAGCACCCTCCCTCTCTCCCTGCTAGACTTTTGGTGTCTCACTACCCCATCACCCCACTCTGGAGTGTCACCTTCACGGTCTTTACCCACCTCCTCAGAATGTCCCCTTGTTTTAACCTCCCCTGGCTGCAGCTGTGTTTGAAAATTCGAATGTGTGAGCACGTGTACACACGCGATGGCAGGACTTTCCCATGACTGGATTCACAATTCCTCCAATTTCTCCACCACTGCCCTGTCCTCTCGCCCCTCTGGCACCACTGGACGCTGTCTTGAATTACCTCATACATGACAGCAGCCCCGTCACTCTCCTCCTCCTACTCCTTGCCTTTTTTTTTAGGTTTTTTTTTTTTTTTTTTACTGTTACAACACCACCCTTCTCTCCTACTCTCTCCCCTTCATGGCAATTAATACCCAGTGTAGGGGGTGCATAAAAAGCCCACAAGACTTTGGCTCTGGAGTTTTTACAACCATTCCCTTTTCCACTCTGAGGACATACAAACAAGCATAAACAAACCCAGCTTTTTAGCAGTAAAAGCCATCTTTGGGTCATAAATGAGTGTTAGCTGTGGAGAAAGACCAGGCAGCAAACTGTTTTTTTCCCCAGTACAGGCTATAACCGAGGACATGGAGTCAATAACTCCCTCCAGCGTCTATCACTGGCAGACACCCCACAGTGAACCCTTCGCTAATTACCACTGATTTAGACACAGTCTCAGGAAGGGTCGCGACACGCTCACTCTCACCAGCACCGGCACACTCTCGCACACATGCGCACACACATATCCTCAGACGTGCCCGAGCCGTCACTTCTGCGAGATGGCAACACAAAGAAAGCGGATGCGTACCTTCGTCGCTGTGCGAGCGCTACCACACAATTAAGCTCGATCTCCTCTGCTCTGCATAGATTGTTCTCGAGGAACAAATAATGCAAACTTTTTGTCATCATGTGCCAACATGTGATCATGGGTGTAATAATTATATATAAATATGGAGAAGAGACTGGGAAGAAGTGTGATTTAAGAGTGTCCGTGGCACTGAAGTTACAGCATAGGGTTGTTACTCCTCTTTGGTGTTAGTTAGTCCCAACCCCAGTGATTCCTCAATGGAATTGAAGCAGATATGAAGCAAATATTCGAATGTGACTGAAATACCCTGTTGTTATTATGCTGCGTAGAGCCCCTGTTGTCCCTTTCCTTCACAGCTGAAACAGTTGCTGTGACCTCTTTCCCTCGAGCTAGGTGGCTGTGACATTGATAAGCAGAGTCAACACCAGGCAGTTGGTGGCTGAGCAAGCCACAGTTTACTGTGTGGTCAGCAAGAATTTATAAATTTCATACTGCTCTTGCATGTTTGAGCATTTGCAATGTTTTATTCTGACTGAATATGCACATGTCCAGAAATTTTCCCGGTCGTTTTGCCAACAGGTATGAGCTAGTACTTTTTAAGGTCAACGTAACCGATGTCATCAAATTACAAAGGATGCCACCAAGTTTATTACCCAGACAGATGTTTCTCTTGACCTGTGTTTCTGCTTATCTGTGTGCGTGTGTGTCAAAGAGAGAGAGAGGGTGGGAGAAAGAGACAGCCTGACTTCTGATAGAGGCCAAGTCAATCATTTATGAGTGCAGTCAAGAGGTTTAGCCTTAGACGAGCGTGGTGGTGAGACGCCATGCTCTATCCGCTTTATGGGTTCTAATAAAATGTCTGACAACAGTCACATTTATGACATTAGGTCATCTTAAAGCCATAAGCTGCGTACAGTGCCAGCCCTAACTCGACCTTAACTCCAAAAAAGTGTCACTGAATCACGTGTCTGCTGTTTAGCTAACATAAAAAAAAATTAAAGATAAGTAGAGCTCTAAACCTGCGATGGAGCCTGGTTACCACATGTGTGCTATGTGTTTCTGATATGATTTGGTTTTGCTGCTGCCGCTGCTGCTGCTGTGGACTCTCATGTGCATGCTTGACCCATCCTCACCACCTTCTACCATCCGCCTTTAGATCTTTATTTGCGTTTCCATGTTTTTAAGTTTCCACATCCATACACTTGTCAAGAAATGTCGTCTCCCCCCTTTTTTTGTCTTTTTTTTAATTTGGTCTTTTGGTTTTTGCTTTCTGCATTGTTAACATGTTTTGTTTCTTTCTTTCCATTCTGTTTCCTTTCTGCCATTCAGTACCTACAGATGAAATGGCCCCTGCTAGATGTTCAACCAGGAAGTCTTCAAAGTAGACAAGCACTTAAAGATGCCAGGTCCCCTTCACCGGCACACATCGTTGTAAGTAATACGCCGCTCGGTCCTTTATCTCTTTCTTCCCTCATTCACGACTGACGGAGCTGAACAGAAACAAACCCTTGGACTTGAATACGCATAGCTGTTTGCATTTACCCTTAAACACAGTCACTAACCACCCAGTCAGTTTTATATCAACTTTTTCTTTTTTGTGCGGGTGCACGCTTTGACAAGGGCAGTTTCGTGGGTCCCAGAAAGCAGAGGTTTTGCAAGTGCGATCAGGGGCGGCCGCTGTGGCAGGTGCTGTAATCTCAGGGAAAAATGATAACTCCCGGCCCAGGCTGAGCTGGCTGATGGTGGAAAAACTGGTCTCGTGTTGACAACTTTTTCATGAGAACAGGCTAACGCTGGGCTGCTAATACACCGCCTTTGAGAGAAGTGTGGGCGTTCCTTCAGCATTGATTACCCTACCCATGTAGTTGGAGGAGTACTCTGGCAGGAGAGTTGGCTGGACAGCCATAGGGGCATATTCAGTACATGCACATAACAGAGCATCTATCCCAGGCATGTCAATATCTAAGAGGCTAGCAGTTCTAGATTGAACAGTTGAATATGAACTTCATAGTTAGCCAAAGGCTTAAAGTTTTCAGGAGGTCAGCGGAGAGGTTGAACATGGGGAGGTGTGCGTATGTGGTCACAGGGTTAGCGAGCCAAGAAAATCAATGAGAGTAGGGATTGAGCAGAATTAGTGAGGTGGCCATCAACGCCCTGGGCCGTTATTGGCACAGTTGTTACTTTTGTTCGGAGTGCATTAACTGTTATGAAAATGAAAATTTGAGAAGGAGAAACCTTCCAAGTTTGTATCCTCGTGAATATAATATCTCCTGTGGTAATTGCTACAAAGTAAACCCCCCCCCCCCCACCTTTTTTGTGTTTGCTGCACAGTTGTCATCATGACTCTGGAGCTCACGCCAAACTTAGTCAGGATTTTTGTCACGCAGATTACACTGTCAAGACACGGTGTCCCTCTGAGTCACATATGACATTTGATCAGTTCACTTACATTTATGGTGTGTAGTAAATACGTGCTCAAACGCTTGCTGAAAAGTTGGCAAACCAAAGCCTCTTTAGTGTTTTTGGCTATTTAAGTTAGGCACAACATAGCTTAAAAATAGCAGGACTTGACAAGGCTTTTTATTTAAAACAGAAACCCTGTCAAAAGTGGTCTTCAAGACAAAGAGCCAGTGATGACAGTGTTATTCTGAACAAAACAAGCCCAGCTAAGGCCCTCCTTATCTTCGCCCGCGATGCTAGTGTTATTTTTATACCAAAGAGTTCAGGGGGCCTCTTCTTACTCTGTTATTTTCGGAGACGCTGAGAAAAAGAGTCCCAGCTTCTCTGAAGTCATTAAACTGGTCGTAGGCAGCAAACGCTGCAGGTAAATACTTGAGGTTTTATCCTGCTATGAGTCATATGGCTGTAAATACCGCCTCACATACGCATCAACTCGTGCAGCACAATTCACGTTACTTCCCCGCATGAAGAAGTTTAAGGACAAGAAAAAGCGCTGCAGCTCTAACTTTGGAGACTCTGGGGGTGACGTCATGCTGCTTTTCTTCTGTAATAAACTGCTTTAATTAGAGACCTCAGTTGGCTGCTAAAATGATCTATAATTGCAATTAAAGCACATTTTATAAATGTAAACATCTGATTTTTAGAAGACATAGAGTAAGCTCCATTACAACGCCACACAGTCAGTCAAGCATGAAACAGTAATAGGCTTGGAACAAAAAGGCAACACCAGCTCACAAAACAGAAATTGGCTATGGGGCAAAAACAAACATGAAACAAGAAAGATGGACAACCAGACTGATGGAAGAAATAAGCTCGCAACAGTGAAAAGCAGAGACCGTACCTATTGAGTTACACCAAAAGATAAGAGACATAAAGACATAAATTGGTCATAAGTAATAGATCAGGGAGATGTAAAAGCAAAATGCATGAAGAGAAGCGAAGCCGTGGCCAGATCAGTTTTCTCCCAAGTTTAATAAAATCCTGGAACATTTTATGCCAAAGGACACTTTAAGGCAGTAAAGTGGGATTAAATGTAACAGAAAATTGCTGCTTTAAAACAAATAAAGACGAATAAAGTTATGTTAAAAATAGAGATGCCGCAGTGACATTCTGAAACAGACCATATTTTATTTTCTCGTTATCTCGTTTTCTTTTAAGCTGGTGGGGGGAAAATAAATCGTTATTATAAACATGTAGCTCTTTTACATTTAGCCAGTACCACAGATAAACATTGGACACTGTAGCTCATCTAGTTTGCAGATAGCAGCAACATGTACATATGTTCATCCAACATAACCCCTAGTAAAAAGGAACAGTTAAGCCTAGTGTGGGCACAGATGGGCTTTGAGCATGGATACAATTTAGTTTGGGACTGAATAGGTGATTTCTGGCCAAAAATAATAGTGAGCCTGAGCAACCTTTTTCCAATTCAATCTCCTAAATGGGTTTTTACAGGGCTGTGAGTTGGATTTGATAATTAAAACCTCATCTGAATCCTAAATAAACCTTTTGGTGTGCTTTTTGCTTTCTTTGGGCTTTACTTGTAAGCAGAGAGCCAAAGAAATATCACATTGCAATAGTGAGAGCGCTCTTAAACTCTTAGCGTGATTAGTACTGACAGTGATCAATATGGGAGAATATATTGTAATATCTGTGGTCATATTGCCCAACCCCAGTGTGATCTGTTTGATAGAGTACACAGGCTGGTAAGATCAGAGGCATTGCAGCATGGCTGCATAGGCACACAACTGGCTGTTAGTTCAAGTGATGAAATTGAATGTGAACTGCAGCTTGTATTGTTGCCACTCCTTCCATCCTGCTCCAGCATCCACCTCTGACTGAGAAGGAAGTGTGATTGAATGTTTCCCTGGTTTGCATCATATCGGCTGTCATACATATAGAAAAGACAGATAACTGTGTACAGCGTAGTGAATTCCAATGATAACCCCACGCGGACTCCCACAGGTGTCACTCATCGGTCAAGCCTTTTTTTTCTCCCTTCTTCTTCTTCGTCTTCTTTTTTTACATCTACAAAATGTAGGTCTGCACGATCTAGTACGTGATCCCCTTATCAATCAATTGGGCTGTAAACAGTAGCTTCTTTTTGTTTACAAATGCAAAGAAACATTCAAGCACCTTGACTCTTCCTGCCTGGAGCACTAGCAGGCTGCTTCGACAGTGATAAGAACCTCTTGATTGGCCTGTCGATAACAGCAATCTGAAGCCTGAGTGACCCAGAGACAGTTAAAACAACAATATAAAGACGGAGAAAGAAGGAAAGACATCGATGCCTGCAGATAAAGCCTCTGAGAAAGTTAAGGCACAGAGAGATGGGCAGGGACAGAGATGCAGACAGATGGTGTCATTTCTGTCTGGAAGGCTCATTCGAGGTGGAGCACTCGAGGATCAGCCAAGAAAAAGAGGAAGTGACCTCACGCCGGCTGGTCTTTCTGAGGGCACGGTGTATGCCCCTGTTTACCATGCCCTCAAAGGGGGGCACGCAGGACTTTTTGAAGTGCCTGACCACCCCGCAGGCAGCCTCGAAACCTGCCGCTGCTGAACTTTCATGCCATTGGTTGAAAGTTATTCAATATTTATCTGCCTATTGATGTGTATTTCTAGAGGGAGAGACTCCAAGAAACATTTTTATGCCTCACACAGCTCCTGAGGGAAAGATCATAAACAGTCCTTACTTTGTCAACTTGCCTTTTTTATTGTGAGGTTTTAATTTGACACTGTGGTCTTGAAGACTCTTTGTGCACACTTGGCTAGAGGAAGTAGCCTGAAGCTGGTCGATAGGTTTTGCGGTAGATATGCGTGACTTAATCAGCCTTACACTTTTATTTAGATAGGGATTATTGCGTTAACCGGTAACACAACATGTCACAACATGAGATTGTTTTGGAAATCCACCTCTTACACAACATGTGTTGATGGCATCAACAGCATTGCTGTAGCTGAAATCCAGGCTCATGTTGGTAATGTCATGGCATCATTTGTCAACTTTCAGAAAGTTTTTTTCTTCTTTTTTCTCAATTTTAGTTAATCCAGTACCAAGAAACCAAGATATGCCATTCTAATTGAATCACATTTCCTAATTTGCTATTCTGGGAATGGTGGGTGGGCATGTCCATGTTAAGAGCATACGCACACAGTCTACTTTCTGACATCCACGTGCACACTCATGCACACGCGTACACAACCCTAGAGTCTAGAGTCTAGTCCTGGACGAACAATGTCTCCATTGTTTTGTGGGCTTTCACTGGCAGCAGGGGACGGCTGGAGTGTTAACCATTTCCCGACTGCACCTCGCTGTGTGCCATTGTGTGCGTGTGTGTGTGTCAGAGGAAGTGAAGCATGGGCTCAGGGATGAAGAGAAGAAGGGCACTCGCTCCAAGTGTATGGTAATTAGTGTGGAGGAAGTGATGGAATCTGGGCATTTTTACGGTGTGTAAGACCTCCCACCTGAGCTTTTGCAACTGTTGAACATGTGTATTTTACTCCCATTCACTCTCACCGGTTCTCTACTAGAAGGAGGCTGGGAAGAAAATAATACAAAGTGACATATTTTTGATATTAGGTTGGGGGGAAAAAGCAGCTTTAGCCATGCATTCAGAAAAGACAGACCACAGTGCCTCTGTGGATTCCTATTATAGTCGTGCGACTGCTACTCGAGGTCAGCATTAGAAAGAGACAGGATCACATTCACCCTCCTTGACCACTTCTCTGTCCATTTTGAGGGAAGAGGGATAAAGGGGGCTTCCTGTGGTCTGAATGGGCCATGCACCTGGGCTGTCCAGACAATCGTCCAGGCCTCCGGGAGGCCTAGCCTTCTCTCTTGTTAATTAGCGACCCCGTGGTCAGCAGCCACCACCCACAAACTGTCCATAGGCTTTACCCAGCGCACTTTCTCTATCCTGGCTTATGTCAGCCTTAAGCTGCTTTTTCCTTCTGCATTTAAGCCTTTTTCTAAATAACCTCTTCTACCTCCACCCCACCTTTTGTTTTCTTTTTGTTCATGTGTCCCTCCGTCCATCCTTGTCCTTCACTGCACATCTCAAACATAACAAGATATTTTCATCTGATTCTTTTATGTGCAAGTATTTTCCTAGTTGAGTTTACTAATACTAATACTGCATTTTGTCATTCTATACACCGATATGTAAATCCAACTTAGCACGTAACACCACTGAAGATTTCATTTATATAGGCTAGTTCTTCTTGGCGGTGCCGTCCAGCTCTCAGATTACAGACGGCTGTGACTGTCCGCTGTCACTCGCCGTCTTCTCCAGACAAGGAGTTTGTTCAAGGGGTCACGCTTACATCATCGGCTCGGGCCAAAATCTGAGGCAGTCGAGACATGGCGTCAGGCCCGGGAACTGTGACAATGAAAATGAGAGCACCTCAGTCATTGTATCTGTCCAGCAGTCTGGACGGTGGCTTGTTCCCACAGACAATCCACTCAGTGTTGGCTTAGTCAGCAACAACACCACAACAAAGCCCGAAGAGTCTCCTTGCTCCTTGGATTTGGAACATAACACCTTAATGTGTTAAAACACCTGATAACTTGTTAACCGGCCACCCAGTGAGAATACAAATTGTTAAATATTTAATTTATTTGGTCAAGTGTGCGTATTAAATTTAAAGACATTGTTAAGCGTCTCGGCCTCTTGGCTCTTTATCTCCAGCCCTTATTTTCTTCTCCTCCTGTCCTCTATAATCCCAAACTTTAAGGCAAATTATCTATCTTTTTAAATGTGCCAGTTTAACCTCTGAATGCCTCCTAAGGAAAAAAATCAGGTATTTGAAAACCTAGTAATGTAGTTCACAATTTTAATGCCTATATCAGAGAGGTAAAAACACCTGAAAATTCTGCTCTGGGGACTCAAAGTCGCCATCATTTTATTTCAGGCGTAATTTCTTATTTCAAATTCAGCGGTTCTGCCATCAGTAAAAGCACGACTGGTGACATTCTTCATCCTGTTGCCTGTTTGCAGTTAAAATATTTTTGAGCTTTTGCCAAAATGGTGGTGACGCTAAGTCCCTAGATCAGCTGACTGCTGCTGAACATATGTGAAGGTGCGCATGCTGAGGAGATGAAATGTTCTACCAAAGTGAAATACTGTTTGAACAACCAGCCAGCCAGTACCGACAACCGCGTAACCCCGTGCCGAGCCAGTGTTCTCCCATTCTCTCTGAGTAAAATTAGTCATAACGGGGCCGAGCGCGCACCCAGGAGAAAGCTGAGCCAGCAGAGATGAGGCAGTCGCTTAAATAACTAAAAGGCCAGGGGGATGCGTTATTTCCAGGGAGAACACATAGCTTTCTGCATAAAACCTGGCCGGCTGGGAATGAGTGCAGATATCTGTGTTCGTGTGTGTGTGAGAGTGTACGAGTGAGAGAAAGAATAGATGAGAGATGGAGAGCTGATATAATTGTGTGACTTGGGAACGTCCATCTTTGCCTTACAGGGGCCCTTCCGCTGGGAATTCCCCGGACAGTCAGATCTGAGCCTTCACCAATTTCATTTGGTGAGAGACCTTTGAATTCCAAAAATATCTTCTTGGATTTTATTTTTGGTTGATTCCACACACAAATTAACAGCTGATAATTGATGATTTAAAACAACAGCAACAAAAATAAGAATGAAAAATGAAATCCTGGTGATGATGATGATGATGATGATTATGCTTTGCTGTTTATTGCGCTAATTCAGTGCTGCTGCTCTAATGCTAATGTGCTTTTTGAATGTCTAAAATGCCTTCATCCAGGAGATGGTACCGGAGAGACGGTGCCCAGGCTTCATTCTTTTATATCCATTTAACTTCTTGGATTTTCTTTTCTTTTTCTTTTTATGTTCAGCTTTATTCAACTTTGAAAATGTCTTTGCATGTGACTGTTTTTACTTTCCAGATCTTTCTAGTGATAACATTTTTTTTAAAAGAGGAGTAAGAAAAAATGAATGCATGTTTTAATGGGTAATGTCCTTTTTAGATGTGCAGTGTGGCAGGGTAAGACCTTTTTTATGGGGGTAGCCAGGTTGAGACTACCCTTAAATTGAGACGGCAAATATATCTGAAAGGACTGCATACTTTTTATTGTTATTATTGTTGTTTCAAAGAATTTTTATAAGGTTATTGGAGTTGAAAATATGATCAAATGGATGAAATTGCAGTTTTGTTTGTATATGCAAAACTCCTTTACCGGCTTCATTTTTGCTTGTGTGGGTTGGCTAACTGTTTTAGACAGTGACGGCAGTGGGTACCCCTGGCCACCCTTAACTCTGTCACTGTCTGTGCACTTGTTTTGAATATTGAGAGTTTTCCTTATTCCTGGCATTTGGTTCCAGATTTTATCAAAGAGTAACTCGTTGGTTATAACTTCTCCACAGAAGTGAAGCTTACAGGTAAAGTTAGTCCTGTTTCTGCTGCAGTGCTGACATTCTGAGGACATCGCTAAGCCTTGTTTTGATTTGCTTCATTTGGGCATTGGGAAGTCAGAAAGAGGCTGGAATTACAAAGTCCATCAGAGACGTCTTAATCTCCTCTGAGACGTCCGTGGCTCTCTGGATTGCTTACTTGAATTGTTTGACTAATCAATTGCTTGTTGATTTTGCACACCATGTGCAGCCTTTGTTGTTAGGAGAGAAAAAACCCCAAACATAGCCCCTTTAAAACAGGCCGAAGGGAAATCAGCTGTTAATGTGGTTAACATTCCTCCGTCGACGTCGACGTGATTCTCCCCCCCTCCCCTCTTGTACAAGTGCCTTTGCTAGAACTTGTTTGACAAGGTCTGTAAGGATCACTGTTGGGTGTGCCTATCTGTCTTTTTCTGTGTGTGTGTGTGTGTGTGTGTGTGTGCGTGCGTGTGCTCGTGTCTTACAAACAAATCTTTGTCTACACGAGTGTGTGTGCGTAGTGTCCTTGTGTCTAAGGTGTGACTTATTTAGATGATAGATAGTCAGGTTATGGTATAACTTTTATGTGAGTGCATTCAGGAGTTTGACTCTATTTAACCCCGAGCTCTGACTTTCAGGCTTTCAAGGAGTGGATTGAAAGCCCCTAACTAAGTAAGCTTTGGAAAAACATGACAATCAAGTCAGAGTTTATTTGCACAAAGAAACAGGGTCAAGGTTCAGGAGTAATATTAATGAATAATCTTAATTTACGATGAACCACTCCTCACATCCCGGCAGTCGGGGTGTGCTTGCGTTTGAGACATGTCCTCAGATAGGACGATCCCTGGTTGCATTTCTGTGGTCAGCCTCGCGAGTGACAACAGACTCAGCGTCTCGGTACGCTACTGTATTAACACTGGAGGCCGTTTCACAGGGAAACTTGTTTTGACAGAGCTCCAGGTGTCTCATTGTTAGGGATGGCATGGTTCAACAGATTTACCAATTAGCACCGGGTTGAGTGCGCAGGGTGGGTGGGAGCGAAGAAGAGGGGAGGGAAGAAATGAAACTCGGAGCGGTGGAGGGCGGAGTGAGAGTCGGACGAGGCGGATTTGGCCACAGTGATGGAATGAGGTTTTAAGTGAGCGGGGCGGGTGGGGAGGGGGTGGTGAAGAGGGGGTGACCATAGGGGAGGCAGGCCTGAGTAAGGCGATCCTTGACCTCATTTTTTTTGCCCCCTCCCGGCAGTAGTAAGGAAGGGCCTGAGGTTTTAGCCGAGCCACAAAGAGGAGGGAAGAGGCAGTGGGAGGGTAGCAGTGGCTCATGGCAACTTTTCAGGAGTTTGTGGCGTTTCTCTTGCAGACAAACTCCTACCTCTTACTTCTGCTGCTAACACGGGTCCATCTGCAGGAGTGGCAATTTCTTTTCGCCGCACCGCCTCACCTCCCCCGCCGGTTTGCTGTTCTCACTCTGGTACGAGGCAGAATTGTGCGGGATTAAACAAAATGTTATTACTCCGTGCTGTTATTACTCTCACTAACCCTCTTTGTGTTTCCTCAGAAAATTGTGCTCCTTTTTTTCCAGGAAGTTTGGAAGTGAACTTTAGAGAACGGGGTGAAGAGATTTAGAGAATATATCCCAGGGGTGGCCTGCAGAATTTAGTGTTTTTTGGCTCTTGATTGTTAGCACATGCACACACATACACACATACACAAATTCTTTGTAGCATGCATGTTGTGCAGGTATCACTGCCCTTTGTTTAGTTTTAAAAAAGCAGGTGGTTGAATATATATATTTATATATTTCTCTCTCTCTCTATATATATATATATATATACACACACACACAACTAGTGAAGGTGTGTTTGCAGTATTGTGCTTCTTTCAAAATGACAGCCTTCTGTAGTTGAGAAAAAAAATCACTTTTCAGAGGAGCATGCCTTTTTTTGAGCCACAACAAAGAGAAGTCAGGCTTTTTCTTTATGTAGGAAACTGTCAGTTTACAACAACAACCAGACTACAACAGGGGCAAGTAGCAAAGTTGGGGAGCAGCTGTTTGTCTGATCCTTTAGTCAGCACAGGCATGGCGTTTAGTATATATTACTGTTTAATATCAAAGACTTGGACGTAAACTTAAAAGAAAACTGGTAACTAGAACCTGGACCTACTGGCCTTTTCCTTATATTCTCTCATGCTGTCAGAATGATGGACGCTTGTATTTAAGATGGCCAAATTTTCAAATTGTGAGGGTAGCGTATGGGCTTCAGACTGCTTCAGGGTGGGTTTTAGACAGTTTTTTCCACTCTTATCTGTCAGTGATGTCAGTGAGATCATATATCCCTAATATGGTCATCTCAGACAGCCAGCTCTGGCGCTTTAGGGCTGTGGATTAGCCGAGGGGCCAGACCAAGGCAGTATAAAGCCTTAATCACGCAAAGTTACTGTAGTAGAGCCTGCAAATAAAAAAATATTGCATTGGAAATTAAAATCTAGAAATTATAATAATAAAAGCAGTGGAAGGTGTATTTTCTTGTCTCCTAAACATATACGATTGAATTTTCTTACTCAAGTCTTGAAGTAAAATTTAAAAACTTTGGAAGTTTTGCCAGTTTTTTCCCCCCCAGATATTTAAACGCTTTATTAGCAGTGCTGATGCACATAATTTGTGGCCTATAGGGCAGAAAGAGAGAAGGCATCTGAGATGAGCCACATGTACTTAAAAGATTTAATAAATGCAAACAGTAATCAGAAAGCAATCAATAATCCAACTACAGAAGGTGCTTCAAGGACATAGGCAATGAGTTATTGTTGCCTTCGTCTTTATAAGCCCCGGATCACTGTTGTGGCCTCACAGATATTTCTGGTTTTATAATGATTTAGCACGGAGTGATCCCACAATTGCTTTGGCAACTGTCTGTTCTTTACATATGAGCAAGCAGCTTGTGATTGAGAGTGATGGAGACAGCTTTCTGGAAAGGCCAAGGATACAGGGACTGTAGCGGGGAAAGATGGGAGGGGGTGAAGGGGTTGTGGGGTGTACGAAGCCCCGCCAAATTCCCCAAAGAACAATTTACAGTTATGGATGAATACACTGTCGCAGTCAAATTTCGACTCGGTGAATGTGTATGTGTCGGAGACGGTGGAATGCTGAGTGATTCCAGAGAGCACTTAAGCTGCCTCGAATTCAGTTTTCTCTCTCCCACCCGCGTTATAACAGGAGAGGGGGCTTTTCTTTTGGAGTTTGCAGGGGTAAACACGGGGTATCTGCTTTCTGAGTCATTTAGCATCGTCCTCCGTCACCTTCCTCATATATTCTAAACCGTGTTTTCTGGTTTGTCGGGGCAGCCTGAACGAGACTAACCCCCCAATTTATTTGATTTGTTCCTCTCTGCGGTTCCAATGAAGACCTATCTGAACTTTTCTTGGATTTGTTTGGCTCTGGTTTTGATGTGCTGGTTGTTATTTTTTTTCCCTCCGTCTTCCAAGTGCGCGCAGTCGACAGTGTCTGAGTACCAGGCCTCGCTTTTGTCTCGGCCCGGGGAGGGAATTTGATGTGATGCTTATTTTCCTACTCAGTCAGTTTCTTTGAGTGTTTTTTTTTATTTTTCCCCCTCTGCTCCTGTTTTTTCCTTTTTTTTGTTGTTTTTGTTTTTGTTTGTTCTAATAGTCCTCGAAGTTTGGGACACTTCTTTGAGGCAGGTGACGCTGTGATACGACTGCTTTTTGCATACCTATGCAGGTGTGAGCACGCTTTTGTATTTATTTATCCAGCCGTTCTGAAACGTCTGCTCTAATTGAACGGCCCGTTAAAGACGTCACTGGAATCAGTCAAGTAATAGCAGGAGGGAATGGTGATGGGGTGAAAAGGAGAGCTGCATTGTGGGAGATTAAGGAGGATCATCATCCTGGAGGTTTTTGGATGAAGCGAGAGATGGCTCAATACTCAGGGTATTGGCTGCTTTTCATGGGAGAGAAGTCTAAACTAATGTGTCAGACCGCTTTTTCTCATCAGCGAGATGTGCTATAGACGCCCAGCACTGGCTAGACGGTGCCTTTCGAAAGATGCAGAGAAGTGCATGCTGGGAAAAGAATAAACAAGCTTGTCACCAAAGTTGGGAAGAATCCTTAGTGCAGCGCTACTGTCAAAAAGCAGCTTCCAATTCATACATTATTAACATTACCTAAACGCATTATTTGTGTATTTATTCATTCATTTGTCTTGTTAACATCCTCCTGGAGTAAGATAAACAGCGCGGCCAGACTGGCTGTGTGACAGTTGTGTGTGAGATTTGAATAAAAAGCCCGGCAGCGTGATTGGAGTGAGACAGGAGCCCATTCTGTGGACACCAGACTTCCTCTCCAGGCTCATTAAGGGACAGTAAGGCGATGATGTCGAATCGGCGCGCACTTTACCGGCCTGCCTTTTTCTTTGAACAGCATCGCCCTCTTATCTGCAACATGCTCTGTTCCTCCATAACAAGACGCTCGTACTCCCGTGCACGCACACGCTCAGTCCGTCTCTCTCCCTGTCTCCCTCACACACACATTCTGCCTACATACACACTCTTCGTACTTATTTAGTTTGTGTAGACAGAAAACTCTTAAGTATGTGGCTTGTCCACAGAATTTTGGCAGCTTTTGTTGTATTTTCTCCTACGCTATCGAAAAAGCCCGGTCCTTGTTTTCTTTTTCTTTTTTTTTCTTGCACAGACATCACAAATGGATATTTTAATTGGAACTTTTGGCACTGTCTCCATCTTGTGTTGGAATGGCAGACAAGTGAGTGGCTGGCGAGGCCGGGGCTGGGCTGATTGGTGTGTAGCGAGGCGTGCCTAAATCAACTGGCAGCATGAATAGCTTGCTTGATTCTCACTGGCATTCACTGGAATCCATGCCTTCTTTCCTTTTTTTTTTTTTTTTTAAACAAGATTCTTTCTTTGGAAAAAAAAATAGTGTGGAATAACCAACAAGGGAGAGAGAATACCTCCTGCTTCCTTGAAGCATGACTTCCCTTTTGTTTTGCTGGTGCAATTTACTTGCCTTTATGCCGACTCACTCCTTGGTTCTTTTGTGCTTTTTGTCAGATTGAAATGGCTAACTCGTGTTGTTGCTGCTCCCTGGCCATAGATTCATTGACTTCACAGCTTCATGTGAAGTTTTTTTTGAAATATGTGATAATAAAAACAAACATTTCACTGCAGTGAGATATCACTTTAGTCTTAATGTTTTCATTTTTGAAGTCTAACTCAAAGGAAGTGGCAAGCCTGTTGGGATTAGTGTAGTTGCAGCCCTGATGATGATTAAGAATATCTGCTTTTTCAAGTGGTTTTAAGGCATCAGACTGTTGCAGAGTTTGTTATGACTCCGTTACGCTGCTTTGTGAAACCGTGACGTCACGCTGCGATCTCTGCGCACCTCCGGGTTCAACACCGAGGATTAAAGCAGTTAAATAAAACCGATAAAAGCGCTCAGTGTGGTTGATTGTCTTGTTATTTCTTTACTTGAGCAGCGCTAAACCCATTACTCCCATGCATGAATTCAATTACAACAATTCGGAAATAATTAAAGCAGTCCACTCACAATTCTGAATTATGCCGGAGATTAAATAAGCATATGTTTCTAGCGACTCGTTTATTCATTTATATTGGAATTTGAGGAAGTGTCCACTTCCCGAATTCATGGAAAGTGAATAGATCACCAACCCCAAGTGACAAGCTGGGCTCGGTTCCTGCTCCAGCTTTGGCTTCACTGCAGCAGCTAATGCAGACCACATGTTTGAGCCTTGTTGCATCTGCATAAGTATACACCTGTTTAAACTTTGGACAGTCTTTTAGCCCCAAACAGTAAATTCAGGGAGACTCACGCCAGAGGTAGAGCGGCTGCAGAGCCGGGTCAGGTTGGAGTCATTGTAATCCTCCTTGACATAATGTAGTCTTTGTATTTGGCAGGGACAGTGTGCGTGTGTGTGTGTGTGTGTGTGTGTGTGTGTGTGTGTGTGTGTGTGTGTGTGTGTGAGGGAAGAGAGAGAGAGAATGCAAGACAGATTATGTGTGTGTGTGCAGGTGGGACTGTGTGAGCTGTATACTTTGGGCATGCAAATAAGTGTTTTTGTGTATGTGTGTGTGGTATTGGGCCTTTCTCTTCGAGCTGGTAGTCAGTACTGTGTAATTACCTGGCTGACTGCCACCGAGCCCCACTGGAGCAAAGACAGAAGTGAAGCTGGGTCTTACACAACGAAACGCAGCAGCTCGTCCTGAACCACAGGCTCTGAGTTTGTTCATTTTGGGTTCTGGACACATTCTGTCTTTTTGACACGCAGATTACAAGTCGGGGGCGATTTTGAAAGACTACACTTAAAATAAAAGCCTATGAAATTAAACATTTTTTTTAAAAAAACACTTCTATTTCCATAAAATATGTTATGTCAGAAAAATCTCCACCAGAACTTTCCATAGCCCAGGATGGCACCTCCAGATTACCTGTTTACCCAAGCTATTCAGTTTTAATTAATGCAAAACAGAAAGACTGCAGATTCTTAAACTGAAGATGAAAAGGAAAATCCAACA
Organism: Oreochromis niloticus; assembly: GCF_001858045.2. Classification (NCBI taxonomy): domain Eukaryota; kingdom Metazoa; phylum Chordata; class Actinopteri; order Cichliformes; family Cichlidae; genus Oreochromis; species Oreochromis niloticus. The sequence goes on from NC_031973.2 coordinate 13,436,074, forward strand.
ACAACAACATGGAGGATGTTTTTGCTTTATAAATTACTTAAATAGTTCATAAATAATGAAAATTCTCGATTAGTTTAAGCTGCTACAGGCCAAAAAAAGGTTGTGAAATGTTGCTACAGGGGAAAAAAGCACCTAACTGACAGACACAGACGGAAACGAGGTGGGGGGAGCAGCCAATCTGAAGGCAGGAGAAGCCACAAGACAGATTTATAGCACTGGCATAAAGAGCATATCTGAACTTGCATGTGACTTCTCATTGCTCCAGCAGTTCTAAGGCTGAGGTGCTCCCTCTGCTTGCAAAGGCCAGTGTCCTAGGCGCACAGGTGGGCGCATGCCTGTGCAAGCACTTGCCACGAATGTCAGCCTGCCTGTCCCGCCATTTTAATTGTTATATCTCCTCAGCCTTGATATGAGCAAAAAGGGAGGCCTAGGCAAAACCTGGCACATCAAAGGCTACCTCCCCTAGTCTTACAAGTTGCCTGTCTCTTTGGAGGAGCGCAGGCTTTGGAGAATCAGAAAGGGGTATTGGAGAGGCGGTGTGGATCCCCGGCTTGAATGAGTTTGATGGACTAATTGTAGCCCCCAGTGGACACAGGCACACATCACAGAGGGCTGGCTGAGTAGGGGAGCAGAGGCTGCTGCTGGAAAGTATTCCTGCTTAGCTTTGCCCTCCATATCTGGATTTTTGCACATTCCACTGTGCCACCTTTGATTGTGGTATCCTGTCTTAAGTAGATGGATGCCATGGATATTCCAGTGCCTCTTTTTCTCCACTGTTCCTCCATTTCAGTCCTGCCTTTCCTTGCTTGCTATAAACTTAAAAACTTTTTGTGTTTCCTCACACAGCTGCAGTGTTTTGTCTGCTCGCTTTGACATCCTCCATTGGAATTAAAACCTTTTTCTCTATGATTGCATCCATCAGTGATAACACTGCACTCTGGCCTCTGCATTTAATAAGCCTTCTGGCTGAACTGTAACACAATGCACAACAAAGCAAACATTGCACACACAATGCCTTACTACCAACAACATTACCAACTGGCTCGACTGTAGTGGTGATCAAAAAAAAAAGGGCCTCTCTGTAGCTTTGAACAGTTTTCTTTATTCCCTATCTGCTTCAAAAAGAAATCAATAGCCAAAACTTTTGAGTGCATTTATCGGCTTTTCCTCCCATTGCTCTTCCCTCCCTATCACCAGTTTGGCAGTTGTATATTATGCCAAGAGTAAAGCACAGTTAAAAGGAGAAAGGCACAAGGAGATGACACCAGCAAGGAAACAGCTTGTGTTGGGTAGGGCCTTGGCTGGGAGAAAATCAATGGGAGGGAACACTTCCATACACGGAAATGGCACAATGGGAGGGAGAGGAGGGAGTAAAGATTCTTTCTTTTTTTTATTTTTTTTTTTAAACTGAAAAATGATGCATTTGTTTTTCCCAGGGAGAGAAAAAGCAAAGACGAGGAGATAAAAAAAAAGAAAAAAAAAACACTCTTCTGAACATCTTTTGAAAAAAAGCCAGTTCTTTGGTGAGGTTGAGTTGTGTGGTTAAGGTTTGTTTTATCCAACTGTGCGGAAGCGTGTGTAGCTGTCTTTCAGGTTTCTTTTTAGTTGAGGCGCAGAAAGACTACTCATGGCATGTTCAAGGGCACTCAGTGGACACGGATGCCCTGCAGGAGGCGGAATTATGAATACAACATGAGTAAACAGACACCTACATATACTATTAAAAATAGTAAGGCTAGCACTTGGCAACAGACCATCTTTAAGTAGTAATTTGAGCCGGTCCGTAGCAGTTCAGCCTTACTCTTCCGAGGGTCATTGATAAAGACTTGTCTAAAAATAAATAAATAAATCTTTAAAAATCGTCTCTAATTTGCCTGATAGTGGGATGATTTGCACATTGGCAGTAATGTATTCCTGTGTGCATTCCTCCAGTACAACCGTTTTAGTATTCAGTTTAGTGATAAAGGAATTTTTTTTTTTTGTAACACAGCAGCTGTGAACAAAGAATACAATAGCACACAAACTTGAAACACAATTCCAAGCCTGAGCCTTGAATGCCATTCAGACTTCACTGTGACTGAGCAAACCCATTCAGTGGGAGTACGCGGCGGTTGAAGAGATGGTATCAAGTTGCCTGCAGATGGAGGTCAGTGTGACTGGCACAGTTGGCACCTTGGCACAGCAGCAGTGTGCCGCAGCACTCAGCTCCGCAAAGGATGCGTCGACTGAAGGAGGAGGGGGGCGGGGGGTGACCGGGGAGCGAAGCGTTCTTCTCACTTCTCCTTTTTTTTTTATTGTCTGAGCTTCCTGTTTTGAAAGCCATTAAGGAGCAAATTTCCTCACAGCGAGAGGGGAGATGAAAAGGCCCGGTCTTTTGAAACATGTCCAAGCACAAATGTGAAAAAGAGGGGGAATGATAGCTATCTGTAAACATCTCTGTCGAGGGGTCGACGGAAAAGGAATTGTGAGGGGGGAGAAAATGATACATTCATTTGCGTTCTTCTTCTTCTTCTTCTTCTTTTTTTTTGATTTGCTGATGAAAGCGATGCTGCAGTTTTTGTTCCAAGCCAGCTGTATTGCTCTTTTCACTGCCACACTAATGTATCAGGGCAGAATCGCATAACTACACAGCCACCCCCCCAACCCCCTTCCGAAAATGCTTTGTGACATCTGCATCCACACATGTCTGCATTCACTGTAGCCAGTGAGTATTTATAGATGAGTTGGTTTTGTCATCCATTGATCCTTGCAGGTTCTCTGATCACAAAATTGCGCTTCTAAGCGGCGTTTATGCGCCATCACAACGGTAATCTCTCTGCATTTGAACAGAGGTTACCTGCAGAAGCGGACTTGATCGGGTGCTTGGCTTTTTTTTTAAAAAGTCCAACGTGGGTTAGTCATAATTGCCACAGCTGTCCTGTTTAGTTGGCATACAGTGTATTTACACCAGTTTCCTCTCAGTGGTGCTTGCCTAGTTTCTCAAGAGCAGCGATAGCTTGGTGCTGCAGACTCCTCCTCCCTCTCCTCCTCCTCCTCCTCCCTTCTACCCCTCACTGCCCCCGAGCCTGGCCAGTCTGCGCCTCTTAATAAAACCGACAGGCTCTAATTGGGCTTAATTGCACCCTTCGGGCGTCGTCAAAAGGAGTGTTGCTAAACAAACTGCAGGGTCTGCAAGCAGGCCAGCCAGTCTGCGGCTGCACATTGGCCGCTGAGCTCATGCCTCCATGTTATGCGTACCGATCGCCAAAGCTCGCTGCATAAAATGCACAGCGCATGTGAGCGTTTAATGGCACATTAGCAATGTGCATGAGTAAGCATCAGATTTTTGCGTGGGTGTGTGTGCATGCGAGTTTGGAGCTATGCAGCAAGCCATTCATTCCTCTCGGTGAGCCAACTGAACAAGAGATCACAAGTCTGAGAATCTTATGCATTCAAGTAGGCAGCGTCACCTGACTGTGAACCTCTCAGCGCTCTCTGCCGCTAAATCGACACCGACAGTAAAACAGAGTACGTCTGTGTCTTTGAGGAAGTGTCTACAACTCCAGGTGTCAGAAAAGCCTTTTAAATCCCCGCTATTATGAAAACCCCTACCAAACAAATCCCTGTCTGCCTTTCAGCTATGTAAGCAAAAAGATGAAGTAGTGCTCTACATCCCGGTAGCACCACCTCCTGGTTAATGGACAGGGGCGGCCATGATACTGATTTCCTTTCTGAATGTGGTCTGATTCGGAGAGGTGGAGCAAGGCGCTCGCCACATGGGCCTTTGCTGGGTCACTGACCACAATCGATGGAGAGCTCCAGATGCGATTGAGTCATTGAAACGGCAAAGCCTAACCTGTGTCTGTGTGCGCGCTCGTGTGTGTGTGTATTAGACGGCAGCGACCCTAAAGCTGCAACCCGCGAGGAGAGAAAAGACAAATCAGTGAGCGCAGCACAGCGCTAAAATCCTTCTGGCTATTTGTTCCCCTTCTACCCTTTGAGCTATTTACTCATTACAGCCTATCACAGCCTGTTAGTCTTCCCGAAAAGTTTCGGAGTTCCAGTTTGTTTTGAAGGCGTGCAGCTTGAGACGAAAAAATGCCATAAACAGGATCGCTTCTATTATGCAGCATTACGCCAGGAAAGACACGGGGAACAAGGCATCCACTGTGTTTTTGTCCAGAGCTTAAAAGTCGTGTAATGATGCAGTGGCTGAGCTGGAGGCCCCATAAAGACTGGAAGGGCCTCATTTCAGTGGCCTGCTGCTGCTCCAGTGCCTGACTGGCAGACTCCATCACCGCTTCTTTTAGGAAAAGAGGTAGAGCACATAATTAAGATATACAGCCCAGGGTGGACTGAATATATAGACTGAAAATATAGAGGAGCAGGCCAGTCTGCCTCAATCACAGCCTGTGGTTTAGTGTTTGGCTGCAGACGGTGCCCAGACCTGTATGAGTGTGTGTGTGTGTGTGTGTGTGTGTGTGAGTCTGAGCAGTGTGAGCAGCATGCTATAAAAGGCTGGTGAGTTGAGCCATAGCCTCTCTGTGTGTCGGGGTCACAGCGAGCCAAACTGTTTGTGCGTGTTTGTGAACACGTACACACTCTGTGCGGGTATTCTCTGTATTTATTTGTGTGTGTGTGTGTGGGTGTGAAGGATGCAACCCTGCTCCCTGACCCAAAGTTCTTCACCATCCCATCTCTCTGTATTCATTCCTGTTGTAATATATAATCCTGCTGTCTGGGGCAGCAGTGTGTATCTGAGAGGACACCTCTTCCACTGCCGGTGTGCACACAAACGTACACACGCGCTTTGCTGCTCACGCCTCAGTTGTTTCAGTGCTTTGTCACTCTCTAATGATAACTATCCATCAATGGTAGGGGCGTTGCTCTTGGAAATGAAGATGGATTGAATTAGCGCTGAGTGTGCTGGCCGCTGCGTTGTGGCGGCAACCCGTAATTACACTGTCAGGACCATTGAACCCCCCTCAACGAGACACTGAACTTAACACATTTACACCAGGGTTGATTACAAGGTCTTTTAGTCTGGGCAGATTCAGATCATGTAGTTTCTAATAGCAAGTGAAAGGCCCAGTCATTTGCGGAAGATTAGTGAAACGGTGTGATGTGTGTGCAGCGGTTCCCTTGCGCTGAAGTGAAGGCGAGCTGCTGCAAATTTACCCTTATGGTTTGAGAAGTTGCAACAATAGCAGAAGCTTCATGCAGTTTCATTGTCCCGTGATGAGCAAACACATATGGGAGCGATCATGTTCTGAGCTGGCCTGCATACTAGAGTGAAAAACCTGATAGAAAAGCACGCAGCTGGAACTGAGCTTGAGTGGGAAAGGGGAGTACAAATTGAAACTGCTGCATACTTTGAGGGTAAACTCGATATGTGTGCATGCCAGGGATGCTGATATTGAACCCATTCACTGCCAAGTAGCATTATATTTATCAGTAGCATATTCTTGTGTCTTATCAATTATACGCTGGATAAATGCTTAAAGATTGTGTTTCCTCTGGCGCAAAAGATCAAATAAATAACAACAAAAACCCAATAAATGCAACCATAGTTTTCCCAAAGTTGTTTATTTTAAACACTGGCATTGGTCCAAGCCTGACAGATGCAAAAAGTTGAGTGTTTTTAGTTAACCACAATCAAGGCTGAATGCCAGAGACTGAGACTGTTTGCAGTTTATGGTTGCAAATATTGAGATGTGCAAGCGTGCATTGCCTCAGTAAACATTGTGTTAAGAATATTAGGGATATTACCTAATAGATAAATGCAGAATTAGCTTAGACGACAGATGAAAGCTCTTCTTACACACTGTTGGAGAACAGAAAACCAAACGAAACCCAACTGTGGTCTATGTGACAAGCAACCACAGTGAATAAGTACAGTGTGCAGCCTCATATGATTTCAGATTTTTTTTTAAAAAGAAGCCGCAGAATAATATTTTTCTGGTTCTTAGCTTTTAGGTATCTGTGAAATACACAGCAATAATTACATTCGTTAAGTTACACACTGGTCTCAGAAGAAACATAAACACCGATGGCGTTAATAGTATAGGCAAGTAACACAACTAAAAACAACCAACTCCACCCCCTCCACGCAGACCTTCGCCAAGCTTCACTGTATTTCTCCCTCACCCTGGAACATGAAAATTGGGCTGAAGTGTTTGTTATTAAACACGTCCGGGGGAAACTCCAGGAAATGGACTTCATTTCATATAGAGGCACATGACTCAGAGGATCTTAGTGAACCAATTAACCTTACCTCAGCTCATTAAAAACTCTCCTTTCATGGCCAGAAGCAGCAACTCATCTGCTAACACGGGACATGAAAGCACAAATTTGTCCATCCAAAACTCTTAAAAGTAATTGGAAAGGTAGATACGAAGGGCCGGTAATCTAGTGACACAGCCTAAGTTGAGTGAAGTGAAAATAGAGGTGATTATAGGGCGAGCCGAAAGATCACGCTCATGATCTCATAAAAAATCTGAATGTAATTATCAGCCTCGGAAGTGTGCAATAGATCTTAAAATTACCCTTCAGGATTAAGGCTGTTTCGCTCAAGGTCACAGCAAGGTAGAGGGGGCATCCTGAGTGCAGCAGAGGCTGGGAGGACAAAAACGTCCTCTTCACACAGTGGAGATCAGTTGTGCCTCAATTATGCTGGTGCCAAGAGAGAACTTAAACTTTAGACATAACATCATTACTGACTGACAATATTACACATTTTCCTGCTGTTTTTCTGCAAGATGTGTTCCTATGAAAGCACATAGTCTGCTTTGATTTGTGTTTAGGGGCGCAACAAAATATTTTTTACTTCTGCCAAGGTAAGATAGTGTTTTTACCACAGCGGTTACATGTCTAAGCTTAGCTCAACACACTCCATTGTTGTCCGAGGATTTCGCTTTCAATCTCATTGAAAGTCCATTTGTGTTGCCCAGCAAGAACATTAATTTTTTTCCCCCCTTGCACATAAAACATTATTCTCAGGCCTTTGTTGAAATTATCTAATGGGTTAATGGCATTGAGAGTACCCATTCAGCTCTTTCCACGCTCGCGTGCCTGCCTGAGAGTGTGTGTGCATGCCTTGGCTCACACTGTGCACACTCATCTAACCACATGCAAACAACCAATCTCTGTCATCTGCATCAAAATAATTACAGAGAGATAAACACACCATTTGACCATTTTCACAGTGATCTAATCTGAAGCCGGGCTGTGAAAGCGCACGGGGGAGATGATCAAATCCCCGCTTAATGGAACTGATCACTACTGTGTGTTCAACATTCAGCCGACAGCCGTGTTACAGATGCATCGCCTCGTTTTCCTCTGCGTTTAGCATGCCGGCTTCGCCGCTTCAGCCATGTCTATTTAGAACAGAAATGAAGATTAAAATGACATTTGGAATAAATTAAAATTTTGACTCCGCGTCCCGTTTTTCTTGGCCATACATACCAGTTTAAGTGTGAGAAAACAAACGCAAGACCTTTTGTGTCGAGGTCAGGATTGCTATGAACTCTTAAGTGTATTGGTTACAGCCCTATTGCTCCAAGCGTTTCCATCTCCTTTTAGCTAGAAGGCAAACGGCATCCGAAATCTGATTAGCCTCCATTACAAAGAGTGATATTTTCATCCCGCCGATTCTCGGCACTGCGTCAGAGCATTCAGTCGCTTTAATGCCGGGAAAAGCCTGCTCTTCTGACAGATAGTAGATATTCCCAACATCACTTGTTTGGACATTTATGTCTTTTATGACATGGAATAAAAGACGGGCAAGAAAATAAAAAGCTACTAAATAATGTCAAAAGATCAGAAATCAATGGGCCGGAGGAACGTGATACGCACATCTCCGTAAGCGACCGGCCCGCTCCCCCCCTCGCATTGCGAGTGTCTTTCCACAGCCACTAAAGTTGCTTTTGTTCACCCCCTCGGAGATGTAACTCAAGCATGAGGAAGCCGTCTGACAATGTTTGGATATCGGCAAAAAAATAGCCTTTTACTTAAAGGTTACCGGCCGAGGTTTATTGAGTTACATGTTCATCAGTGATGGGAGGCAGAGGAGTTGAGCCATGAGAGAGCTTCTTCATTAATGTGTAGGTTTGTATTTCACATTTTGATGTAACTGTGCTGTGGAGTAGCAGGAAATGATCAATGAGGCTGTGGATAAAATGGTTGTGATTTGTTTGTTTTTTCGTTTGTTTTTTTTAATCGAAATTTATTACATTTATTCAATGTAAGTCTATTTTAAAATATAGCTTATAAAAAATGCAAATGCTATTTTATTAAAAAATATTCTTTAATTTTATTATTATTGTTAATATTTAGATGATGCATTCTTAAATTTCATGATAAAAATTGTTTTATTAATAAACAGCGATTTTAAGATTTATTTAAAAATAGTCCTGGATATATCAAAAATATTTTAAAATCTAATTTTATAATTTTTTTGGCGTAGATGAATATAACTGCAGAATTCGTGTGACAATGTTGCTGCAGGACAAACAAAATGTAATAGCACATTTTAAATGGTGCCGTGTAAATTAAATGATAAATGCTCGTGTGAAGATTGATTTCGAGAAGTGATAAATACAAAAGAAAAACCCTCGCGTTTTTTCCCCGTAAAGCGTTTTATTCCTTTAATCTGATAATAGCTCCCCTTGTAGGGTAAAAAATAGATACTGCATTTATCGTCTAGTATTTTTGTTGGAAGCGTAGGTCACGGGCAGGCTACTTTATCGCCTTCTTTTTTCTTCCCGAAGAAATGTTGGACTCCTTTTAAAGTAATTTCTACGGGTTAGTCTAGAGGTTACAGTATAGGGTTTCAACTTCTGTGGGAGTTGTGATCTGTTCTAATGAGAAAAAGAAAATGTAGCACCACAATGCTTTGTGTCACCCACTGAGGCTGAGAGATAGACACAGGATTAAAAAAAAAAAAGAAAGGGAAGAAAAAAAACAATTTCTGGACATTTCTAGGAGATAAATTTAATTTCTTTGCTATTTGGAGGTCTTCTTTGAAAACGCAATTGTAATGAACACATTCAAAACTGGAGAATAGATTTACCCTCGGCTTCAAATAAGGCTGCGTTATCGGACTCTGTCATTCGCTCCTTCCCATTTTCGAGCTGCTAATTGATGTTTTTGATGTTGGCGAGAAAATTGAAGAAAATGTCATGAGTGAACCGGCGCGGAAGTTAATAAGATTGACTTCGTTGACTGAATTCACAATGAGCGAAAGAGAGGCGTGTAATGGGGACTGCTGCGAATTCGCCCGTCCATCTGCCGAGGGATGAAATTGACACCGAGCGCGAATGGGCCCGTAGAGGTCGATGTGGAGGGAGGTAGCATTTTGGGATGCCCCGTCCGTCTTCCAAAAAAAAGAGAAAATAAATAATTTTTTTCCCCCTCCCTTCGTAGCCGTTGGTTTTGGTTTTGTTTTCCTACTGATTAGAGTGCATAAGCAGCTGTTTTTCCAGAGGGCTCCTTGCCCCAGCTTTTCTGTGGCGTCGTCTCCCAGGGCTGTTCTTTCCTCACACCAAACAATGCTAGTTCTTAATGCTGTTTTGAGTCTGAAAAGCTGCACAGCTTTATAAAGGTTAGATTAAGATGTGGCTAAAAGATGCACCAATATCAGTTAGGGTCATTGCATATGCTTGGCCAATGTGTAGCCGAGCCTGAACTTAAATCCCCTTAAATAAAAGGATAGAAGCACCACTGGGGTTGCGCCATCTTGAGCCATTTATCGAGCACTGGCTGAAAGCCGAACGGAGAAGGTTTATTTCTCGTGTTGTCTCTCCTAAAGTGAATTTGCGCTAATACTCCAAATATTTGTCCGAATTTGGCAAAGTTTAATCAATTTAGCCGTAATTTTAAGGTTTTTATTTGTCGATGCGCTAATGTTCGGTGTAATGGGTTCGCCGTTTTTAATTGGAGTACGGATTACTTGAGTTTGGTTCAGTGCTTCTGATTATTTTTCCCAGGCTGAAGGGGACTGAGCTAAACCCCTAATACGGCCAGTACCCCTAAGCGCTCGTCTTTTTGAAGACACCAAACAAAAAAAAAAAGAAAAAAAAGTGGCCTCTGCTAGCGTTCGGCCCTCCGAGAATCGTGGTTAAGGGACATTATTCTCAGAATAGGCAATTAATTCCGCTGGCAACGATCGGTTCGAGCGACTTCCCCCACCGCCCCTCCAAATGCCCTCCTCTCCACCCTCCACTCGCCATTTGAAATGCTAACACAATGAAATATTTTTCTATTGGTCCATGTCCCTCGGCTAAGCCACCGCCGCGGGCAAAGAATTTCATCGACTGATGAGACCACAGGCATGCCCGATAAAAAGGTTAACTGTACGTGACACGCACTCCAAGTAGCCCGCGCTACCTTGAACTCTCAAGTTCTCTAACTTTTATTTGACTTTTTTATTGTTAGCGAGTGCGGGCTTGTTTGGCCCGGCGAAGCAGTTTGAAAACGGGGATAACGTGACGTTTTTCAACAAAGTAATTTTCTCGTTTTTTGATTGTGCTTTTTCTGGGTCGGCATTTTACAAGCGAGCTTCCATTGTCTGGTTATTCTTAGACAGATTGTTGTTGGGTTTTCTTGTTTTTTTTAATGAAACGGAAACGAGCTTTAATCAAGGACAGGATAGCTTTACTTGTAGTGTCGTGTTTCATACCGTACAACTGAGGAATATATTTGTCGGACAGTAATTATTCCCTATGAACATTACAAAGACAAATTTAATCTATTATTATTATGATTATTATTTTTATTGTTGTTATTGTTATTGTTTTTATTGTTGTGGTCTTCCATTGTTTTGGATTTTACCTCAGCTTGGCTTTGCTGTGTGTGAGAATAAAGAAAGATCCAAGATGGCACATTTCTTCCACCTTCAGGGGTAGGCAAGGTAGACTGCCAGAGAGTGGGAGGAGGATTCCAGGCTGTTTTCAAATTGTTAGTAAAAGATATATGGGCACAGAATAGGCATGGCTGCTGAAATACCCCCCAAAACCATCTTTCATGCACATAAACACACATGCATACACACCGCGCGCACGCACGCACACATACACACACACACACGGAGTGCTGTGCGAGGACTGAGGCAGGTGGCTCCCCATGGCTGCAGCTTCATGACAACATGCCATTAGAAATAGCAGGCCTGTTGATCAATCCTGCCGACATGACAGCTTCGCCGCGAGGCCTGGCTCTTTGAGTGCCGACGCCGCGGCAGCTCCCTCTCCCGTTTCTCCCCACTAATTGGTGAAGGTTTCTCTTATATATGCTTTTGGCACAGTGCTTTTTTTCTCCTCCACCTCCTCCTCCTTTTCTTCTTTTTCTCTCTCACTCTCTCTCTCTCTTTTTTTTTTGCTTTTTTAGCTTTCCATTCTCTCCCCCACCACCACCCCTTCCACCCCATTTTATCTCTTTCTCTTTTTCTGTCTTCCCTTCTTTAACATACTGTGATAAACAGACGCTATATATTACATAAATACACGCACACAGTATAGGTAGAGTATATATTCTAGATATGTTATATTTTTTTGTTTTTCAGTTTAACGTTGTCACAGTGGAAACGATAACTTTGGGTGAGATATTGCAAGTGGGTTGAGTAAAAGGAATGTGTGTGCCGCGGGCACTGTTCGTTCTGTATTTTTTGCGGGACTTTTGGAGCTGGGATTTGACATTGACTCTAGGCAATGTGCATCAGTACGAGATACACAATGGGGATCAACCAGAAAAAAAAAATTAAGTCTTTGTCAGGTGAAATGAAGGAGAAACTAGGCCTTTGATATAGTTGCATTTTTAATTGCATGGTTTGTTTTGACAATTTAGGCAATGATGCTAAAAATACTTTATCCGTAATAGAGTGACGCTGTCATTTACATTGTCCTCCTTTTTTTTTTGCTTTTCAGAAACAGCTGTGTAGCAGAATCCATATTTGTGTTTATTTGATTTATTACCTAATCCCTTTCTTTCCCATCAAACAGAATTAAGTTGCAAAACGTCAAAACAATAGTCAGGAAATGGCTGCGTGCTGCTTGCTGACTTCTCGCGGCGCACGGGGCTGCGTTCTAATTCCGCCAGCGTTTCGCCGGCACATCACTCTTAAACGCCACCCACTCTGAATCTCTCCCAACTAAATAAATGAGGGGGGAGATAAGCACACATTAAATGTTTAACTGTCTCGCATTTGTCATCTGTTTTACCCCTCTTAATTAAACAGACGCAGCTTAGCCCCGGCACTCCAAGTGCAGACACACTTGCGCGCAAGCGCACACATACACACCCCTGCCTTTGAGCACTGGAGCCTGAGTGCAAACACTGTCCTGCCGATGATTAATTTAGCCGTTAATATTTATTTTACTCGGTCCCGCTAAGTTAGCAGCTCAGTGGAGGGCAAACCTAAGTTTTGTAGGCTGTTTTGTTGCAAAATGATGAGAGGAAACAAATAGGATTTTATTTAGTTGTTGCTTTTTTTCTGTATTTATTTCCTGTATTTTGTCCTGTAATGTTTTTAGTTTGTGGAGAGGAGGTGGTGTTCTGTGGGCCGGCTGTGGTTTGTGTCTGCTTCGGTATATTGTAGTGATAAGAGTGCATGTTGAAAACATTAACTACTACCTCCACCCAGTGGCACAAAATGAAAAAAAAAAGGCAGGTGTGATTGGCAGCACACAATATTTAATGTAGTGGGAAGACTTGCCTTAAGCGAAGAGGGGGATGTATTCACCACACAATAGTACTGCTATCTTCCACTCTGCATTGTCTCTCTCATCGTCGACCTTATTACATGCCGTATTTGGCATGAAGAATCCCCTTCTTATCGACACTGAATTTTAATGCCATTGCGCTTAGATGGCCGCCTTAGTCTAGTTGTTGTTTTGACATCGTATTGCATTTTTTGGTGTTCGTGTGTGTGTGTGTGTGTGTGTCTGTGTTGCTTTATTATGATTTCTCGGTGAATCAGAAAAAACATCTGTCTGCACCACTGTGCACTACTGCGTTCTCGATTGGTGCGATTGAACACTGTGTGCCAGCGGTGCTTTGCCGGTTCTTGGGGCATCAACAGATGTGGAAAGGGAAAGAGAGAGCCGCAGCCCGGGCCCGGGATGAGTGGGAGAAGAGAGGAGAGTAGAATTGGGGGTTCCTCTGAAGCCCCCTCTCCAGATCCGAGGAGCGGAGCGGGGATCAAAGTGGCTTGTTTTATGTGGCTGGTGCAAGACTTTGAAGTCCCAGAGTCACCTACAGCACTCACTTCATCAAGTTCACTAGTGTCTTAATAGCAGATCAATAAATTTCAAAGTCAGAGAGTTAATTTGATACTAGCGCTGATGTGATCACGCTGGGCCACAGAGCTGGCTGCTCTGCTCACTTTCGTCTCTCTCTTCCCTTCTCTCCTCCTCACCTAGATTGGACCTGTTTTAGGCTCTCAACTTGAATTAATTCGCAGCGTTTGGTGCCTGTTTTCATAGACGGCCTTGTGTGAACACTTAATCAGTGTCTGTGCCCGTGTCACAACAATGAAAAAGATTGTTTTATTAATTGTAATTTAAATTTGAGTCATTCCCTTCCTTGCACTTATTTAAATTTAAAGAGATGTATGTTTAACATCTAAATTTCTTATGTTTTTAATTAGAAATGATTTATTAGTGTGATGCACATTTGAAATTTTAATTCTTTGATATTTTTTGCGATACGTTTTTAATTGAGATAATTATTTAAACCCACAATTAATTAGATTTTTTTTAACTAGGTTAGCTTCCTAATTTTATTACATTTATAATTTTTAGCTGATGAAATCAAACATTGAAAGATCTTGCAAATTAAGAGTTTCACATTTTTATACTAAATTGTATGTATGACACACATTTAGTTAGATTTCAGATTTAAAAGTAAATAAACTGGTAAAAAAGAAAAATCTAAAGAATTATTTCCAAATTTTTTTAAAAGCGACATCATTTAAAAAGTACAATAAAATAAGATACTGCCGCGCCGACGGCTTTTAGAGATCGGCCGATTCGGGATGAAGCAGCGCTTTCTTAAGCGCGCTATTCATCTCAGAGAAAACCAGCACCATCTGCATTCGGTGCCGTGATACCAGTGAGTTGGTGAGGCCGGATCGGCTCCTGGAGAACAAAAGGCCAATTTAGTATGTTCATCTAAGGGTTACTAATGGTATTAGGTAGCCGGCAGGGTGGTCGGCAGGGGCTCGGCGCTCCAAGGTGAGCCCGCAGCTTGACCCCTACACTCACACCAATTCACTGGGCTGCTGGCATTAGTGCCCCACATCTGCCATTTTTTTGTGCGACTGTGTCTGTGCTTTTTCGCTTTATTTTATGGTTGTGTTCTTCAGACGACAGAAAGTAACAGAAAATAAGTTTTAATTGGACCCGGTAAGAATTTGGCCGTTCCCCCGATTGAAATGATTGAACAGTGAAGAGTAATCAGATAATTGTGGGGAAAGGAAGGATGCTGCTGGGAAAGCTGGGCATGGTGTCGTTCAAAATTTACACTACCTAAGAAAAGTGTTTGGGTTTTTTTAAATCATGCAAAAGGTACTTTGGATAGAGAGGAGTGAAGAAGATGATGTGTCATCTGCTTAATTTTTCTAGACACGTGTTAGTAGCAGTGATATTTGTTGAGGTAAATATTTCAACAAGAGCTTTAAATTTACTAAACAATTCCGATGAGGATTTTCAGTGGAGAAATGAAACCGGCATTATTATTATCATTATTCAGATAATAATAAAAATTGTCACACATTCGATAAAGGTTTGGAAAATTGTGCCGGGAGCCGTAGTTGCTGGTTGTGATGCCGTTTCAGTGGAAAGCGGGCGGCGGAGCAGGGGAGAAAGCTCCGGGATGGAGCTGGTGCAGCGGGTGGTGCTGATGCAGGCTGCCTGTGTGGTCCTCAGCGGTCGGCGATCCGCCGGGCTCTGCCGAGAGAGCCGGAGGTCCCGGGTTTTAATTATTGTTTCATGTTAAATTTATCTCCAGCGACGCTCACTCTGAAGCGCATGCACGTCTTATTCTTTTCTATGATCAAAAGAAAAAAAGGTGAAATCCAGCTTTTATGTATTAATAAAAATAACTAAGAGAACAAATGTTTTCCACTCCAAAAAAAATATAAATCTTTGAGGTAAAATTTTGTCTCCTGTCATCGAAATTAGTTGTAATTTATAAATCCAGTGCTTAAAAGATTGTAGAAATTGAGCCGAAATATTTCTATATTCCTCTCCCCTTTTTTTTCTCGAGGTTCCTGCTGTTCGTGCACCATGAAATCTTGCTTCATTAAAAGTGTATTAATCTTGTCTCGTCTCATGGGAGGTACCTTAAGATGATGTTGTGTCTTTTTCTTTAAATTGTTGGAGGGGAAAAAAAAAAAATCTTCCAGATTTGGTCCCTGTCAGTCAGAAATAATTGTGTGCTTAATCTTGTCCCTGATGGATGACTTGGAGTTCAGCAATGGGCCAGCTCCAATGACAAATACAATATTAATATTCATTAACTGCTTTGACAATGCTAATTTTGATGCAGTAGTAAAGGGCCTTCCAAAGTTAGCGGCCAAAGCATCAGAGCTGAGCAAGGTGGCAAGATAATTTGTGCTGCTTTACTGAGCTGAAGGCTTTTAAAGTCTTAAGCAGGGGGAAAAAAAGGCTAGGTACCACAAACAAAATAAAAGAGAAAGGGAAAAAGTTCAGACGCATTGGAAACCAGGACTGTGGAAGTAATACGATCAAGAGACGGCTACAAAAATTTGACACCTCCAATGCTGCATCTTTGAGCAAATATTTTTTTTATTTAAACAAAATCTTGCAACAAAAAAGGAGCACAACATGGTAAGTCAGCACATTCTTGATTTTTCTCTCTTTTTCTTTTTGTTTAATCTTTTTGATCTTTTCAATTATCGCCATTTGAAGATCAATAGTAATTTTTTTTCTGCTGTGGTTAAAAGGCTCACAGCGGTGGTATAGCGGATGGTCGGATCACGGCTTTAAGAGTGGGCTTCCTCTCTTCAAGCCACCAGTTGGCCGGGTTGAATTTACTATTGCCAGCTCTCCTGAAAACCGTCCACAGCTTGTATCCATTTATTTGTATTTTTGGGTATTGTTTTAACTGCTGTTGTTGCCTTGTTGTCTGGCAGGTTTGACTTTGGAGTTGGGGCTCCTTTTCCCCCCTCAGTTGTCTTAAGAGAGTTCAGGCAGGAGAGTTGGAGGTGCAAAAGCTGCACTACAATGACAGGCTCTTTTGGTGATAAATGTCTGTTTTTTTTGTCTTTTGTGAGACTGTTTTTTTTTTTCTTCCCGGGGCTTCCTACATCAAAAATTGGGGCTACCGACGGGCAGGACTTAGGGGCAACGTGGCTGCAACACCACACACCCTTTGCCCTGGATCGGAAAGCTTTCTCTAGCCTTTTTTTCCCCTTTTTTCTGACACTTCTTCTGCCCGGCGTTTGTGTTTTTGATTTTGCATTTAATTTAGTGTGACTAGCAGTGAATGGAGCGTGGCTAGTTTTGGGGATTAATGACATGACGAGAGACACCCCGCTGCTTGAGTTTAGCCAAGTTAGGGCAACTCCTATAGACAGCACTCCACTACCTTTATGTCTGCCAAGCAAGCTGAATGAAAGCTTTTCTTTCTCGCCCTCTTTTTGTTGTTCTTTCAACTTATCAAAGAAAGAGAGATGGACACAAAAGAGCTTATTAGGGGGGATATGAAGATGGGCAAGGGGTAAAGAGGGAGTCCCGGACAGACGCGGAGAAGAGCAGCGCAGCCTCTGAGTGTGCGTTTGAATGCGTGAGGTGGCTGAGAGTGAACAGCCAGCTCTGGCCGCTTGCTCGCGGTCCTTCCCCCCCGCTCTGGGACCCGAAGGGCTGCCGTCCTAAAGTCGCTCCAGCATTACCTTGGCTGTCGCCCGGTCCTCCGGCCGCTGTCTTATCGGCTTAACCCATCGGGCTTTAGCGAGGGGCTGCCGTAGATGAGGTGCTGCCCCCCAGTGGATTAGTGGCTGACATGGTGGTGGGAGTCTGCTTGGAGTCTGTGCACTACCATGAGTGCCAGCATGCTTGTTTTAACCAGGAACCGAGCAGCATCTCAAATACAGCTCTTTTAAATGGTAAGACTTTTCAACATTTTAATTACAGCTGTGCTTAATTTTCTGGTGCTTGTTTGACTTTAAATATCATGTTTTGATTGAATCTATCCGTGGATATTTTTCTGTGCTCCATTTGGCAATTTATAACACTTATGTTGCTAAGTGACAGATTGACAATTTGGATAATGAAAGGCACTGTTTGATTGCTTTGTCCTGACAGCCTGACAGGGGTGCATTATTCTAACACATCAAACCAAATACGATTCTTATTTATTGTGTGCTTTAAAAAAATAAAATGCTGCTGTTTTACGTTTTAATTCATGCATGCTGTTATTCGTATCGAATCAGTTTTAAAATATATATTTTATTGACGTTTTAATTTAAGTAAATCTGATCGCCGCTCACATCTGCTGTTCTCGTTCTTCTGGTAATATTAAAAAAAATCAGAGTCAATATTTAATTTGGATTTTGTGTGTTTAAAAGAATTTCAATTTTTTTTACTCAAATAGAATTTTTGGGAAATATCATAATTATACTGTAATTATTATAGTAATTGCTGAGGACTTTGAAGTTGGTGCTCGTGCATTTTGCCTCCGATTGTCGTGATTTATCAGAGAAAACAATGAACTGCTAAGGTCATAGGTTGTTTCATTTCCTTGTTTTGTAAAACTTTTTGTCCGTCATTCTTTTTCTTTTCTTTTTTTCCCCTCGCACACTTTTCGGTCTCGTGCGAACATCTTAGACAGTCGAATAAAAAAAAGAGGGTTTTTAAAAGTTTTTTTTTATCCTCCCTGTGCTCTCTTGTGTTGTGGCGTTGATGCCATTGTGGCTGGATGATTGGGAGCTGTCCATCACTTGCTGGCAAACTGGCAGTTTACTTAAGAAAGTGCACGTGGGACAAAAGGAGATGGCAGGAGTGTGGCGGGGCGGCTGAATGGAGGGAGGGCAGGCAATTAGCCACCGCCTTGTCGGAGCTCTTTTACTTGTCAAGCTGGAGCCCCGGCGCTATTGTTCAAGTTGTGTAAAGGACATTCCCAGGGCTTTGTTTTGGCTTTAAGGGCCTCAGGACTGCCTGCTGCAGGCCAAGGGAAGAGCAGGGTCCTAACAGCGGCACAGAGGCTGAGCGAGTGCAGGAGAAAAAGAAAGCGAGAGCGTATTTTGAGGAAAACAAAGTCTCTGTTGTATTAAGAAAAAAAAAAAAAACTTTGCAGTTGTTTCTGTTGCCAGCTTTTAAAATGCTGTAATGAGAAACATTCATGTTTTCATTTCTCTGATCTCACTTCCAAAAAAAATAATTATTGCTTGTTTCTACATTTCCTAAATTTTCTCACTGTAGTTAAACTTTAATTTTTTTTATTGATATTCTTATTTAGGTCACGTAAAAAAAAATAGAATAAATGTGACATTCATTCTATAAATATTTAATTTGTCATGGTTCTTATTCAGGTTCAGGTGGTTAGATAATTAAAGAAAGGCAAGCCTAATTATTATTATAGAACGCAAAATTTAAAATCTCTTTAAAAAGTTGGACAGCTTGACTTATTACTTTAAATAATTAATTTGTTGCAATAAAAAAGAAATTTTCCTCAACATGTAGCATTTTTTTGTTTCTTCTCAGTTTATTAAACATTTTTTTTAATATTTCCTCTCCTCTTTTTTTCCTCAGTCATGTTAGGATGACCAAAATATTTTTGGATATTTCATTTATTTATTTATTTATTTTATTGCTACACCCAAAACTAAATAAATAAAGCGAACAAACAGCATTGCAAAATTCTGGAACGTTTTTATTTTCTTTTTTTAAATAATAAATGAAAAGTCTCGTTTGAAGGATTTCCCTTTTAAATGCATCTCGTCTATTTCTGCAGTGGATGGCACATCTTTTGAATTGCTCGGAGGGGAAAAAAAAATCTTGACCACACAAAGCTTATTGTTTGGTTTCAGTATTCAGAAGAATAATGGTCTTGAAGGTGAAATAGTTGCAAAGAAAAAGGAGAACAGGCAAGAGAGGGCAGTGAGGAGGGGCTCGAGGCCTTGTTCACATGAACCTTGAATTGAGTTGGAAGGAGGGAGGAGGGGGGTTAAAAGAAGAATTGTTCTCCACTCTAAGGTATTGTTTAGAGGAAAAAAAGTAGAGCGGGGTGGAGGACAGGAACCAAAAAAAAAAGAGAAAGATTGCAACGAAAGGTGCCACGTCTGTGTCAGAGTGAAGACTTTCTCTCCCTCTCCTTGGTTTCTCCCCTGGAAAGTGGGCATGAAGAGGGGACTGTCAGCATCACACAGATAAAGTGACTGTTGGCCACACTTTGCTGAGCCTGCCCTCCCTTTGTGGATGTTGTTGTGTCTTGTTCCTTTTTTTTTTCCACTTTCTATCTCTCTCTCTCTCTCCTGCTCTCTCTCTCCTCTTTGTCTCCATCTCTCGCTTTGCTCGCTTTACCTTGTAGCCAAAGCTTTTCAAGCTGCCAGTTCGTCTCTGGGCATCCTGGAGGCACAGCAGAGCCCACACACATACACACACATACTCTTAAGAAACACATACACAGACCCAACGTACAGCAGGGATTTGGGTAATAACTGATTTGGTGTGTATATGTATGTGTGTGTGTGTTTGTGAGTATTTTTTTCTGGAGTATAGCTAGTGGGAAGACTACTGCAGTGCTGAACAACTGCTCAGAGTAATTTTTCCTTCTCTCTGTCCACATTCTGGCTTTCACTTCTTATACTTCTTGTCACCGGCATCAACACTTTCTCTGACAAAGAAGAGGAGACTGCTGGCCGCAAAGAGCAAGTGCTTCTGTGGTTAGAGTGAAGGATTTTGGGGGATTTTCTTTCCTCTTTTTTTTCCTCCTTTTTTTTTTTGAGCAGGCAGATGTGGGTGGGTGGGTGGATGGGTGGAGAGGATTTGGTGACTGTGTGTTTATGGGGGGGAAACTAGGCCTCAGACCCTGAGCCTGCTCTAGACACGTCAGGAGACACACGCACTCTAATGTCAAAAACCTGAGGGAACAATGGTCAGCTGGCTGCGACACCAAAGCGAGGGGGGACGATAAACACACATGCACACTCGCGCCACACATGCCCGGCAATACACTCGCACACAGTGGAGGAAGGAGTCAAGACAGGAACAGACAAAGGAGGAAGAGAAGAAGTGAAGGAGAGGAGCGGCCAAGGAAAGCGAGAGGGCTTTTCCCCGGCGTAGACGGGGAAGGAGGAGCTGGGGGGGGCCAGGTGGAAGAAGAAGGAGGAGGAGGAGGAGGAGGAGAAGGCAGGGGTGGGGGTGGGGGTGGGACCGAGGGGGTCATGTACCCACGGGATGGAGCTCCAGCCGGGCCGGAGGAGACGGGAGCCAAGGCAGGAGTCCTAGGCCCCGGGCTCTCTCTCCTCCAGCAGGTGGGCTGCTGGCACCTCAATCTGAGCAGCTGGGTGAGTAACGCAGCAGTGCTCCCCTGCTTCTTCGCTGTCTCTGCTTTTTCTTACCACTGAAGGGTTTTAACATTGTTTTGACAGGCTGCTGTTGTGGTGCAGGCCGGTTGTAGATAGGTGAGGGGAAAGGGAGTGGGGTTTTTTTAGCGGGGGGGGGGGGCAGGGAGGGTGGGAGAGAGAGTTGTGGTCACTTGATTTTTTTTTTTTTTTTTTGAAGCCTGTTTTGAAAACTTGTGCGTTTTTGTGTGCTTGTGTATGTGCATGCCTGAGCTAGATCCAAGACCAGTATCCCAAATATTTTTATTTATTTATTTATTTGTTTTTTGCCACACACTTACGAGCATAACTTTCAAGCCTACGTAATAAACGTTATAAACAATGTGCTTAAATTAATTAAAAAGGCAACAGACGTGATTCTCTCAAGAGGAGAATTATTTACTTGATAATATTTGATCAAACTCATGTCTTAGCTGTGAAATGTAAAATAAGATTTGGGGCAACCTCACAGATTAACATATTCTTTTGTTAATGTTGCCTTCCAATTCAGATTCTAATTGCTCGGCTTTCTGCTGAAATTCTTAGGGACTGATTGCATTTCAAAAGGCACAGTTCAGTCTGGCTCTTAACGCCGTCATACAATATCACCTCTCAGAGAAGCCTCCTTTAACTCAGGTATGGGAGTTCAAGAGGCTGTTTACACTGAAAAGGAAGGGGGGAAAAAAAAGCTTGAACACACGTGTGTCTAAGAGGATGATTTGTCTTCACAGAATACAACAGCTCTACCAAAATACCACTTCATATTTAAGCTATTTGTGCGCAGTTTTATTTATCTGTGACATATCAGAACATGTCCTTTCTGCGATTCTATTTGATGTGCCGACTATCAAAGATGGGAAGCAGAAGGAAAAAAATAAATGATGACGAATGACTTGAGTGTTAGTGAAGAGAGCAGGAGGAAGGGGAGCAAAGGCTCTGGCCCACATAATATTTTTGTTCAGCGCTCTGATCAAGCAGTCAGCATGTCACTGCAGCAAAGTGAATAGATTAACTTTTAAATATACTGTGGTCTCGGGAGCCTCTTGCCCTCGGAGACGCATCTTCTCTGCAAGAGAAAACTGATCAACACCTCCATATCTGCTTTTTAAATCACCCCCCCTTTACAATCCCCAGGTTCTTAATATTATGAGGAGTTTTCTTCTTCTTTTTCTTCTTCTGCTTCTTCTTCTGATTAACCAAAAAATTATTATTTTTGAAATGTAGCAGAGTTTTAATCAGCATGTTATGCTGGAAGGTCATGGCTTTGATAAGCCTGTAATTTGTCAGAGCATTTCATATTCCATCGCTGCTAATCTCTAAGTATTCCTTTAGATTGTCTGCTTGAATCTGAGGATTGATTTGGCTGAGTGCTACGAGGACTAGCGTGTGTGTGTGTGTTTGAACATTCATTGGTATGATATGGCGTTTGCTTAGAGATTAATATCTGTAGCCTGGAGGGGGCACTCTATGCCTCCCAAAGGAAAACTAATTGTGTGTAAACAGATTTCAGCAGGACAGCATCGATTGATACCAGATGATTAGATTAGTGGCAGCACCGTTTGTACTTTGTTTCTTTTTTTTTTGTTTTGTTTTGCTTTATATCAAATCATGCGCACACACACATTCACCCCCCCAGCTTCCCACTATTGCTGTTGTGTTGTTTTCTGTGTGGTGTCACTCCATGTGATTTGGATTCCGGCCACTTGCATGTTCTGGGAGAGGCAGTGTGCTCTGGCAGCTTTTTCTGCTTGCTTTGGAATTTGGAGGACCCCAATCCATCACGCCACTGTCATCCCCACATCCCTCACCCCTCTCTTCCCGGTCTCCCTTCCCTGCCCCGGCCTCACTACAGCTCATTAGCGCCCCGCAAGCTGTTGTGACAACTCATCATATCATGACATGAAGCAGGGAGACAGAGGCTCTAGCCCCCTGCCCAGCCACCCACTGGGCCCACAAGGTCGCCACCTTCACATTTAGGGCTCAAATTGGCCCTGCAAGGTCCCACCAGGCGGAAATGCAAGGCCAACAGCTTTTTCCTGTCCGGCCTCCACCTCTCTGTCCCCCTCCCTTTGTCTTACTCTGTCCTGCTGTCACTTTATTCCCCCCCTGATTTCTCCTGTACCCCTTCTCCCTTCCCAGAGGTCTGACATCTGAAAGGCTTTGCACTGATGGAAGTTACCAGTTAGTATATATGTTATACATAGTTTTTATTTATGCACTTGCTGAGATGGATTGAATTTGCAGGAAGAGGCTGATTATGACCCTATTAAAACATGCAGGCTTCCTGTGAGCATTTTAACCTCACATCTGGAAGAAAGAGGAGCGGATCAGAATAAAAAAAAGAGCCAAGGCGATATTAATAACACAATCAAACGCCAACAACTGCTGCTTCTGTTTGTGTCTGCTGGGTGGATTTCAGCAGCAGGTGCCATATCTGTGTCCTGGATGTGGAAAGAGTAAACGTGCTCACTGATGTTCGCGCAAGAGGGTGCCCTTAAATTTTACTTCAGGCTGTTTTGAATGCGAAATCTCTTTCTCGAGCTCGGGAATCAGCTCGTCACATCTGCAGAGCGGCGCGTCCGTCTCCTGCTATATTTGTTTATTTTCACGACATAGGTGGTGGGAAGGATGCGAGTCAGCGGGGGTGTAGGGGCAGGAAATGCTCTTTTCTTTTTACCCCTGGCTTTTGTGGAGCAGGGAGAGTAAAGCCTCCCACGTTGCCTGCTTTTTGTTTCCCTGTGTGGGCCCTGTGCGGCTGAAGCACCCAGCAGCCTGCCAGACGAGTCCTGGGCCTTGCATTGTCCCACAGTGGGCCACAGGGCAGGTGCTTGGCCTCTTTTCCGCAAGGGACCACCGGGTACTGCCTTGACGTCAGCAGGAAGTGAAGTGATTATGATGATCGCAAAAAATGCAGAGTGTGCGTATTAGCTGATGGAAGGAGGTCCATATCAGCTGACTGATTGATGTAAGCAGGATGTAGATAACACAGTGGGGCTAGTTTGACCAATCCTCAAACTGTAAAGGCTTCTTTTAAAGAACCTACCTTTAAAGTCTTGCAACAAACACCAAAACTTGAGTTTATGTTACAGTGTCCTTTTTCTGCCTTCACATTTTTCCACCTCCAGCGGGCAGTTCAGCCTACTGCTATTTGCATCACTCTGAGCTTTTCAGGAAAAAAAAATGAGGACACTCTTATACCACAAGTGACTGTGATGTAAATCGCCTGCCCTTTACTTCTCTCCCTCCCTCTTAGTCCCATACACACCCTCTCTAACACCCTCTGTCTAAATGTGGACTCAGTGGATGGGCATTTTGAACTGTCTTCTCAATGGCCGGGGTCCCTGGACAAAAGAACTCATTTAAATGGCCACTAAAGCTTTTTCAGCGCAGAGAGTTGAAGAATTGACAACATTCTTTCACATCATTACCCGAGGGAGGAGCGGAGAGACGTGAAGGAGGTTAGGAGGTGAGCGATGAGGTGGTGGGGATGGGGGGACAAAAAGAGGGAGAGAGGGAGAGACCGAGGCCATCTTCTAGCATTCAGCTGCCGACTCATCGGCCACATTCAGCAGCTGCCATAACCTCTATCACGATTGTTTTTTCCACCTTTTTTTTCATCCCTCTATTCTGGGTGTGCAGATCAGATAAGGATTCCCTAAGCAACAATGAGTGCCTTCGTTTGTGTTTCTTTTTAACGAATCCCATTCCATCTATCCACCCCTCCAACCCTGACACACAAACACACACACCCGCCCCAAACCCTCTCTCCCTTTTCCCCTCCCTAGCCTTTTCAGCTCAGGGCTGTGAATGAGTCCCAGGAGTCTCTCTCTGCCTCCCTGGAGTTCTGCTGGGGTTCATTAATCTTTCATTGGGACCTCGGCAATAGGGAATGCCCCCCACCCCTCTTCCACACACACTCTTCCCACTCCCCCAGCACTGCCTTTATAGAATAGAGGTCTAGATGGCCATGCTTGTACTGACCATGCAGATAGACAGCTTTAACTACCCAGTGAAAATTTAGCACGGGACTCTGAATGGGCTGTTGGTGCATCAGGGTCTCACACGGACACGATATTAACTTCAGCCTCAAAAAGACTGGGCGGATGATTAGTTTGCAGCATTAATCTCTGCTCACATTTGTCTTGCCCTGGGCCCGTAGCTTTGCATTTGTATTGTCAATGAGCACTGG
Organism: Oreochromis niloticus; assembly: GCF_001858045.2. NCBI lineage: Eukaryota > Metazoa > Chordata > Actinopteri > Cichliformes > Cichlidae > Oreochromis > Oreochromis niloticus. Next base: position 13,460,799 of record NC_031973.2, read on the forward strand.
GCAGCTGAGTATCTTATGCATGTATCCCCCCCCACACACACACTCCTTCTCCTCCCCTGCCAACATCTAGTCCCATTAATGTTTTTCAAAGTCTTTTGGAAATGTGCCACAGTGGAGCTTTTTTTTTTCTTTCTTTCTTGCATGGGTTAAAGTCACTAATGAGGGTGTGTGGCCTACGAGAGAACAGACTGAACACACACATACGCACGCAAGCAGCTTGGTGTCTTACTCCTCTCCCCCTGAACATATCATCCATGTTATGATAAGCCTGATTAGTGCTGCTTCTTTGACTGCTGAGGGCAGGATAAGGATGTGTGGGTAAAGAGGCGAGCACAGCCTCTGCCACCAGCCTAATCTACAGCAGAGCTCTAATCTGGTTATCTTGTGGTTGGGGACTGTGTGTATTAGTCTGTCCCCAGCCCTGGCCTGATGAGAGGGGGGCTGAGCTCCGGTTAACACAGGGGCCCACAGCAGCACACCCCTAAAGCTCAACTGTAATCTTTGGGTAATTGAAAAAAAAAAAAGGGGGCCTGCGCCACTTAGAAGCACAAAGAGAAGATTACATAGCTAAAACTAATTTGGCAAAAATGCAGAAATGGATTTACGGCCCCACCTCTTCTCTCCTAACCCTTTTATTACAATACACCCATACCCTCCGTGAACCGGGGCCCTGGGGGAATAGATAGAGGGAAGGGGATAGCAGGAGGAGGCTCGAGAGCTGAGCGGAGAGCTGCTAATGACTGTGGATTTACGCGCGCGCTCCCTTGATTTTTGTGGTTTACAGATGATCGATTACTTCACTTACAACCGCGGTTAAAAGTGCCTCATCACACATCAAACTCAAATGTGAACAGGCAACCCCACAAGCCTCTTAGATTGTGTTACCGAATTCCAGAGTGACACCACAGAAGTGTTTTTAATTACAAACCATGCTATTTTCACTGTGGTTTGGTGGTTTGGCGCCTTGAGTGTACCCAGAATTTGATAGCTCTTCTTTGGAGAACTTTCAAGTTGTAACTCTATGGCAGGCGCCTGCAATCTTTAACTCACATCCCAAATATTAACATCCTCGCCTCTTTTTTTTCCTCTCTCTCCCATCCTTTCCTCTTTCTTTATCCCTGTCCATCTATCTTTCTCTGTATCCTCCTGCTCTCTCTTGTCTCTCAGTCTAATAAGGTTCCAGTGGTACAGCACCCCCACCATGTGCACCCTCTCACGCCTCTGATCACCTACAGCAATGAACACTTCACACCGGGGAACCCCCCACCTCACCTACAGACAGACGTGGATCCCAAAACAGGTACGGTCCAGAGCGTTTTCACACAAGTTTAACTGGCGTGCGGAGACTTGTAATCGAAATGGAGACGGGCGTGTTTGAATTCTGCTCAAAACACCTTCAGAATTAAGTGCACTTGTTTTCCAAAAGCGTCAGGATGAACCTCCCGAAAACCCAATTATGTTCCGAACAAATTAAGAATAAGTCTCAAGGGGTGAAAAAACACATAAGCTTCTCTTCTTTGATAAGGACCCACAGCTCTTTGAACAGTATGTAGTCGTGTTCTTGTCACACTTTCAATGCAGGTAATGTGAAAAAGAATGAAACAAAAAAACCCTTATTTTATCCATTAATTGCTCATTTGATGACTTCATAAACATGACTAGCACTGTTTACAAGATACTTAATGTAGGACAAGGTCAGCTCAAGTGCTTCTTATTGAAAACTGCTGCTCTAATCTGTTTCTGATTGATTCAGCCATCAAGCTCACTAAAATCGTTTGGTTTTGATTGAGGGGGGTAAAAAAAGGGCCTTGCATTTTAGAACAACAACCTTGCAGAATGCCTCGTAAACTTCTCGTTAAACGTGGAATTCAGTAAACAGCCACCGCTCTAATTGCCAATGCTCAAAATAATACTGCCACTGTAGAGGGAGCTCTTTACTTTTAAAGACCAGCAAGCGCACAGTTTTCAACTAAGTGCACAAAACTCCTCAGTATGAAAGATTTACACAGACTTTTACAGGTTTTCTCCATGCCTGCTTTGTAGCCTGTTGATCCTGCAGTCAGTGTCCATGTTTATACCCACAATTCAGTCTCCTACATCCATTCAGTGCACTTTTTTTTTTAAGCAATTTCATTCATTTCCACGAGCATCTTGACCCAGCACTTAATTTTGCTAACTGTCATTCAGCCCGTCCTTTCAGGTTAATGCATTTTCAGTGTGCTGAATAATTTCATGCTTTTCAGAGGTCTCTGGTGGATTCACTTAGTGTTTTAGGTAATAATGTTCCCTTATTATGATGGCCCTTACAAAGGGGAAATAATGTGCCAGCTGCTGTTTAATGTAGTGCTTAATGGGGCTGCTTAATTGGGCACAGTGTTTAATTAATTAATGAGCTATATTAGGTCTTGAGCGCTGGGTGGCGATGGGATAATTTTCCACAGGCTTTCTTTTTTTTTTAATAGAACTCGCTTTTGTTATAACTGTACTCCCAAGAAAAGTTTCCTGCTTTGGAAAAAAGAGTCCATGCGTACCAAAATTCCTCAAGAGTCAGATCCTGGATGAGCTAAATCAGCTGGGAACAAACACCAGCAGAAGCCAACGTCTTTAATCTATGAAGATTCATCTGGGTTTACGTTGGCTTTGTTACCACAGGCCAAAATACCTGAAGCATCAGCTGGATGGGCAAAAGCAAGCTGTGTGGAAGAAACGCACATCAGCCAGCCAAAAAAAGAAATAAATAAAAAATGTCCCCCAGTTCCTGGTCTGCTGCACATAAACCCCTCCCTGCCACGCTTTTACACTTGTCTAGTGTTCCCTGTTTCAAGTTTGTCATGAGAGAGAAAGTTATTTTTACAGCCGGCTGTGTACGAGACCTTTTCAAGGCATTCGTTCGGGGCAGCTTGTCGATGCAGCTCCTTCGCCTGTCAGCTGCCACAGAGAGTAAAGGCAACACCGTGGATGCTGTGATTGCTCGGCGATGCCCTCAAAAAGAGCTGTCCTTAAATTGGACATCTTTGTCACCGTCGGTGGGTGAAAAACAAAATTTGCTGCTTGTTTTATGCTAAATCTGAAGATCAGTTCAACGAATGGAGACTGATGATCCGATATTGGGGTCCGATCGTCACTGCGTTGTACTTCTGGTAGCATCGAATGTAAAGCTAATCGACTGTTAATCTGATTTAAATCCAGAAATATTGAGGTGAACTTGGAAAAAAAGGAAGCCCTTAATTGCTTTGTTTATTCATGTATGTAATATCTACACCCATACAGCGAGGACTGTCAGCGTAAATCAGCAGGCAGATTCAACTGCTAGCCCCATATTGGCAGCTCTTTGATCAGACAGAAAGCTTTAATTATGATACTATGTTTTGTTAACTTCTAAACCTCAGTCATTTTATATCATTAATCTTCTGAGCCACCAGACAAATGTGACAAGAATCGTGTTGGTGTTTTCTCCTCACCTCTCTTCCCCTCTGCCTCTTCCAACACACTGTGTCGCTGTGCCGCCTCAAAGGCCTTTGATCAGGAAGTGTGATTTAGCACTGTGTACATTCGATGCAACAAGCCCTCTTCCTCCTCCTCTTCCTCCCATCTGCACTCCTGTGATGTCTGCCCCGTTCATATGTGAAACTGAACAAAGAAAAGATCCCAGCACTGACAAAGATTTTGGTTCTCCTCTCTCTGTCATCGTCTCGTCCTGTCCACCTCCTCTCTCCTCCTGTCATCCTCTTTTTCTTCTTCTTCCACAGGAATTCCAAGGCCTCCACATCCTCCAGATATATCTCCTTATTACCCACTGTCACCTGGCACTGTCGGCCAGATCCCCCATCCGCTAGGATGGTTAGTACCACAGTAAGCAAATCCTTTTTTTACTTCTCTTTCATCTTTATTCTCCTGTGAGTTGTGCGGAAAGGCTAGAAACATCTTCATGCTGTGATGATTGCTAAGCATAAAGGTGCGCATCAAGCTAAATCATTAAAGAGTGGCGCTGTAAACAAGAAGAGTGGATATTACCTTTCATACATTTCATTTATGGATTTATGGACACAGTTTGAAAAGCTTTCTCTGTCTCTCGCTGGCCCTCCAACTTCCACACTCGCTGCTTAACCACAGCAGCAGCTCCTTTAAGCCCTCACCAACCTCAACTTGCTATTTTGTGTCAAATACTATTTTGCATGTCTGTGTATGGTTCAATTAGATTAATGAACTGTGATTGCCCGTATTTTACCCACAATTCCACATAGGGGCTCTCCCCTGGTAACTCTTGTCAACACTTGTTAATATGACAAAAGGCTACAAATTAAGCTCTGTTAATTTAATGTTTTCTCACCGCGATCTAAATACCGAGAGAGGCCTTGAGCGCAGCCATGGCGCCCTTTGATTTGCTGCACTTTATTTTGGTATAAATTTACATTCATTATTGTTTGTCTTTGGATGTGTAGACCTCAATTAGTGTGATGGCTCCATTAAAGAGACCCGCGCTTCGTCTTTAATTATCACAACAAAACACCTAGTTCCAGCTTGGGGAGGAACGGGGCCCCACTCTGTCGACACAGAGCGAAGGGTTATGAAATTTAATTAGCCATCGCTATCAAGATTTGTGGCATTCAAATTGTTCAGAGTTTTCCTCCCTTTGATCTGCGCTCTGCAATCCCCTAGATTTTTGTCCTGATCAAATGAGAATAAAGAGGCCCACGGTGGGGAGAAGTGAGAGACAGAGGGCTTTAGCTTCTCCTCTTCCATCAACTCTGTTCCTTTACCTTTCCGTCTTTCTTCTTTTCTTCCCTCTTCTTAGGCAAGGTCAACCTGTTTATCCAATCACAACAGGGGGTTTTAGACACCCCTACCCAACTGCGCTCACTGTCAACGCATCCATGTCAAGGTGAGTTAAGCCCTAAGAGCTAAACACACGCATGCTTGTTCTCATTTGCTTGTACCTTCACTGGTGTTTGTGTTGGCTGTGAGGGCAATGCGCAAGCAGCACATACACACACACGCACGCTCATGTGCGCAAACAGTGAGCAGAAACTTCTCCCTTAAGGAGCGCTCGCACTCCCCCATCTCTGTTCAAAAGGCCAATTCTCCAGTGTGGGGCTTCAGCTAGCATGCTCAAATATTAATTATATTTATCATTTTCTAATGAGGCCCCTGAAGAACATTTACCCCCGCTGCATGTCAGGCTGATGTGAAATGAGATGGGGCATGTCCTTGCTGTGAGTTTAAGCAGGCAGACAGATAAACAAACAGCAACACTTTGAAGCGGACTACGTAATATAAGCTGGGGTCTGACACTTGGCCAGTGCTTTGGTCCAGTTCATCTGCTGCTCTGGACATTAGTGCACCCATGGGAGGGTGTTGTGTGTGTGTGTGTGTGTGTACTCGTTGCCATCTTTTATACATATGTGTGTCTATTTGTCAGTCAGCATTTAGCTACTTATTGTTCCCTTGAGGACTGCACGTCTTCTCTATTGTGTGGGAAGTGACCATAATTAATTTAGGATGCCTGAAAACCCCATGATTTGTGGGTCTGGATGAGTCAAAAAAGCACCAAGACAGAAAAACAAACAGCCTCCCACTCTCTCCACTCCCACTGCTCCTCCCTCCTCCCTCTACATGCCCCTGCAGCAGGGGACTTTGGACGGCGCTGGTTTGGAGTCTAGGGATGAAGCCAAGCTTTAGTTTAATTACAGCCTGATTGGAAAAGCAGCTCCTGAGGGCGGCTTGTTTAGACCTCTGTGACATTGATGGATCATGTAGATGCAGGAAGGGAGCAGTTTCAAGAGGGAATTATGTTTTGTGAAGCATAACCCTGAGAATAAAGGGTAGCTTCATTTATAGGCTAACCTAGATGGTTTACTTCAGTTTTTTTGCATCTGTTTTTTTAAAATTCTGTCTTGCACCAATTTTGCTTTCTCGTTGGAACGGTGTCTGGATTAGAGTCAGATTGGGCCCCTCACAGCCCATCCCCAGCAAGTCTAAGTGCAAAGGGTCAGATGGTGGGTCTATCCAGACATTGGCATCTGGCAACAGTACCCAGCCAACTTGGGCTTTAAGTGACTGCTAATTTGGTCCCTTAATGACAGCCTCTACATTGTGATCATCTTATTTCCAGTGCGGCTAATTGAATATACTGGCTGGGGTGTGGGGGGGACTGGCCATGGGGAAGAGCTAATGCCCTGTGATGAGGCCCCTAATTGAATTAGTATAACTGAATAGATGGAGGGCTCTGGGAGTTCTCTGGTGAATGGAAGGGTTTAGTACATCACCCCCCTCAAAATGAGGGGAAAAAAAATGTACTAGCTGACAAAATCTAGTAACAATTTGTCTAATTGTGTCAGCAGCATAGCAGAATCCCTTCATCACAGCCTTCTTCAGCTTGTTGGTTTTGTTTAAAGATCAGGCCGCACTGCTGTGATAGCTCAAACGATTTGTAGCGTGCAGGCTGGCTGCGGAAAATCTGAGAGAAAAGACATCCTGGCTTGTACTCTTGTTGGGAGTTAGGTCTTTGCAGGAGAGCGCTGCTTCATATCAGTCCCCGGTGCCTTAGCCCGAACTGAATTAGGATTCAAGGAATGAATCCGGTACCTCGTAGTCCCCCCCCCAATGAGCACCTTACACCTAGGTCCTGTTAAAAAATACATTCTTGTAGGAAGGGAGGAAAAAGAGCCAAGGAGAGTAGAGACAGTCAGCGGAGCAAATGAAAGACATTATTTTGATAATAGGGTTGGAGCCAGTGCAGGTCCCCCATATTGTCTGTGTGCGTGTGAATGTATGTGTGACAGGTGGGTGGATGTGAAGGCCCCTTTGCCCCTTGTGCTTAAGCCTGCCCTTTGATATGTTCCCCCGTCATCCCGCTCCCTCTCTTTTCCTGGTTAACGGGAGAAGCGCACCGGCCGGATCATTATACATTAAACAGGCACGGGGGCTATCGCTTCACACTGGCAATTAAATGGCACTGGCTGACACTGGGCTTGCTGCGCCGGTGACCCCCCTCTCCACCCTTTCCCACCAGCCATTCTTACCTTTCAGATTGAGACGTAGGAGCCCCGGGGTTGGGGTGGGTGGATGGGTGGGGGTCTCCAATGCATCTCCCTCTCTGTGTTGGCTAAATTGGTCCAAGGCACTGCTTGCTGCTGATGAGCCCGATGATGGTGATGATGATGCCCCCATGCTTCAAAGGGATGGCCGTCATGTTTAAACCATAACCTGGGCCGTGCGGTGGCAGCAGGAGGAGGGGTGGAGAGAGGAAACGAAAGAGCGTGGAGGTGGTGAGGGGACAGGGAGGAGTAGAGAAGAAGAAGAAGAAGAAGAAGAGAGTAGAGAAAAATAGATCTTGGAACAGAGGAAATTTTAACAAGTGCACAGAGAGAGAAGGAGGGAGGGGTGAACAGGGAGAGAGGAAACGGGGTGAGTGAAGAAAATGCAGCAGCCTTAATGATGGGCGATATGCAGCCACTGCTGCCGAGCTCCCCATCATCGGATGACATGGCACAAACACCAATGTGTCAGTGATGAAGGGAGAAGAGGGGAAAGGAGAAAAAGAGGGAAAGAGTTTGAGGGGGAGCACTGGCACTCCCCTGAGATGGCCTCCAACAGAAACTAGTTGTTCCTGGCGAGTTTATCCTCATCATTATATTCTGGCTCGGAGCCATGCAGCCAGACACTGCTGGATAATGAGCTGCTTTAAAAAAAGAATTATTTCTCCTTTTTCTTCTCCTTCATCATCCTCTCTTCTCTTGAATTTGTGTGTGGTCACGTGGAACTAAGGCACCATGCTGTAAACATACACATGGACGTACATGTTCAAATAATCGCACACAAATAATTAGTGTCATACATACACTGGCGCATACAGAACAGCGGAGTTTTATGGCTGTTCTAGCCGGTGCGAGCGATTTTATAAATAAGAGTTTTTGGCCTCGATATGTGGCACAGTTGGAGATGATGAAATGATGATAGGAGTGCAGAGGGATGAAGATAAAAATGTCAGTGCTGCTGACAGTGCTGAATAGACAGAAACGAATGGGAGGAAATAAATACAGACCCAATACCGGAGTGTATGATAGAACATTTTCATCTAGTTTGCAGAATTCCTTGATAAGAGATAACACTTCAAGCTTTACCGCTCCCAAATCTGGCATTTTCATATCCGTTTAACTGCCAAAATGCAATAAACTGAAATCTTTGATCGCCTTTTGTTATCTACAGCTGAATGATGGAAATAGTAATTGCCAGTAGAATCGTATTTGGAAACCATGTGCACACCTATTGTATATGTCATTTGTTATAGATGGCAATGACATGTGCGTGTTGAGAAGTTCTCAGCTACCGAAGGCATTAAACTATGAAAACAGGAGTTCGAGGAGCCCTCAAATCCTGGACGAACAAATTAAATTGGTAGCTTAGCATACTTAAAATAGCTGTCTGAAATTAAGATAAAAAGTGGACACCACTAGCTAAAGCTGCGGCTAATAAGCTGTTAAGAGATAAAATGTGTTAATTGGCCCTCCACAACAGTCCCAGTTTCTTAGTGAGCCATTGGGAAAATTAATTGCACAACACTACTTAACAGTATTGATAAACAAAGATCATTTTTAGCTAACATATAAAATGTTAGCTAACAGCAAGCTAAGCTGTTAGCTAAGCTAAATTAGCTAAGCCTTTCCCTTAAACCTGTGTTCTTTCTGTTGACCAGCAGGGGGCGTTACAATTTTTTTTTTTGATTGTCTCACATTGAGCTGTGGCCTCAGTAACACATCAGTTACTGGTTTTATGTCTTACTGAATTCAGCAGGATGTTTATTTTCTAATGTTGTCCCAGTAGAGTTAGAGAAGCATGATGAAGCTACCATATAAAGGATCCAGTTTCCCCTCAAAAAAATGGACTGGGTGTAGTGTGGATTTGCAGTAGTTTTTTGTTTTTGTTTAAGATTCATCCTTAATTAAGCAACAGAATATGACCTTTTTACTATTTTTTAAGCTTTAGTGACTGAGTAAATGTCATTTTGAGTAGATAAGTCTATCTTAACTGTTTATTAATACATATTCAGCTTAGGAAATTTTCATGTGAATGTTTGTATTTAGTGTGGCTAAGGGTCAATTCCATTTCTGTGAAAGAAACTGAAAATACATGATGTGCTTTGACATGTGTAGTCTTGTGTGTACATGTGCTCCATCTTCCCATTTCACCTGTGTTCATTCTGACGATTTACACAGTCTTCTGTCCTCTAGGTTCCCCCCACACATGGTGCCCCCTCACCACAGTTTGCACACCACGGGCATCCCTCACCCAGCCATCGTAACACCCAACGTCAAGCAGGAATCCTCGCACAGTGACATCAGCTCTCTCGACAGCTCGTGAGTAAACTTCCTCCTATACTGACTTTGGTGACCACTTGGAGATAGACTCTGCTCATCTCACTGCTCTCTGCCCCATCACAGGAAACAGACAGACGGTAAAAAGGTAGAAGAGAAAAAGAAAGAGGTACACATAAAGAAGCCTCTGAATGCCTTCATGCTCTACATGAAGGAGATGCGGGCCAAAGTGGTGGCTGAGTGCACACTCAAGGAAAGTGCTGCCATCAACCAGATCCTGGGGCGAAGGGTAAGTCCTACCTGATTCGCACAAGACATTCAGCCATGCTGATTTCAATCATAACATGGCTGTAAAGGGCCTGATGGGATGGAAGAAAAGAGTTGTAGTTAATGATGACATACTTTGGGATTTACAGAAAGTACACAACATGCACACATTCTTCTATTTTTATCTCTGTTCTGGGTGAAAATCTCTTCTTTCTGTGCCTGGTTTTTCATTTTGCAGTGGCACGCCCTATCGCGGGAGGAGCAGGCCAAGTACTACGAGCTGGCCAGGAAAGAACGACAGCTCCACATGCAGCTGTACCCAGGCTGGTCAGCACGAGACAACTATGTAAGTTTTTAAGTTTACAAGTCGTATTAGCCACTTCTTTCCCCCCCTTTCACTAGGTCACATATTCAAGGCCATTTATTCATTTATTTTTGCTTTTTTTCCTTTCTTTGCCCCACTGATCAAATTCTGTTCATGTAGATCTAGGACAACAATGCTCTGGTCTTAAATCCACCTTATCGTGCTATAGATAATGACAACAGTCCAGTAAGGAATAAATAAAGGATGCAAAGTACCAAGTCTTAGTATTAATTTGAGTGGGTTTATCAGTATAGAAAGCCTTTAAAACACAGCCCCCCAAAGGGAACAAAGGTCATTTACAGACATATGTGAAGTCAAACTACATTATATTTAAAATATTGTGCAGTCAGTAAATGCCCGAGGTCTCTGGTCCATAGACATCAGCAGATGCTTTGTAGCTTCCCTGGTGGTGCTCTCCCTGCCCTTTACTGCTGCAGCCTTCACCTCATGACTGCTGCCATGCCTCTTTGCCTTTCTGGTCTTCAGAAAGTGGAATTAAGCCCAATCTGATTAAGATCAGATTACTGACCTGGCCGTTCCAGGGTGTTTAACCTCTTCCCCCTGAATTGCTCTGGGGTTGCTTTGGGTAAATGTTTAGGTTTGCCATTCTGAACGGGTTTAGAGGCATTTCGGAGAATCCTACCACACTAAATGCTTTTCTATACCTCCAGTTGCTTCCGTCAGCAGTGAAATCATCAGTAAATGCCACTGGCCAGGTTGATATCTTGTCATTATTTCACAGAACTTGGTTGCACAACTCAACCCGTTTCTTTTTGCATGTGTTTTTGTGGATTGAACATCATGATTGCTGGCGGGTACATCCTGGAAAGCATCCTCTGCATTCAAACATTACTTGCTCACATTTAAAGTTCGTGAGCAAGTAACTCATAAAAACGTGACCAGGGTGCTCATTCACACCTGCTTGTCTAATAGGGGCTATAAATTGGTCCTCCAATCTGAAAGAGTTGTAGTTGGTTGTTGGTGAGTTTTACCTCTGTGCACATGCGTTTTCAAATTATACACATGTGATTTTGGAAAGACAAGTATCTTAAATGCCACTTTACATGGATACCTCACACCACCTTGAACTACAATGCTCGGTGAGCTTTGAGCCACGTGAGCAACACATAGCTGCCCAAGAAGTGCAGTATATCCCACATAGCTCTTGCTATGTCATTGTAAACCTACTCAAATTAAAGCTGAGATTTTAAAGTGTGAAATGTTTTGTAGCCTGGATAGTTCGCTCTGACCCACACATACCCGATTCTCATCTTGGGATCAGTCTGACCACTGCAGTCGCCCAAGAGCAGCCTTGAGAAATCCGTCTTCCAAATAAGAAGTGCGTCGAGATGCCTAGACGTTCACAAAACAGAGGAAAATGAAACAAAAGATTAGAGAACAAGAAGAAAAGAGCAAAAAAAAAAAAAAGAGGGAGAGAGAGGAGGGAGAATTCTAGTCTTGGCCTGCAGTGGCTGCTGCAAACCGGAGGGCAAAGACAGAAAAAAGGCAGAGAAAGAATGAATGAATAAATAAGTAAACACGAAGATGAGTGCTATTCTCTGTTTCATGTTTTGGGCATTCTGCAATATAATAACTAAGGTTCCTGTCTGTGTCTATTTTTTTCTTTCTATTTTTTGGCGGCTAACCAACAGGGGAAAAGGAAGAAGAGAAAAAGGGAAAAGCAGCAAGCAGAGAGCAATGGTAAGTGAGCTGCAATTATCTCTCATATTAGAAGAGCCCCATCATGTGTCAGGCAGATGTGACATCTTGCAAGATAAAAGTGTAGCTAGTTTTTTGTGTTATTTTTTTTTTTTTAAATTGTGTGTGTATGTGAGTTATATTGCCTGGCTTTTTCTCTCTTTATTTTTTTTATTTTTTTGGTATAGTTGCTACCCAATGCAATATTTAAATAGTAGAGTTGCTTGTAAACCCCACCCCTCCCTCCTTTTTCCAGTTTCCCTTGCTCTCCCTAGCTAATAGCGACTGAATATGCATGACCCCCCACAGTCCTTCTCACCCCTCCCCTCCCCTCCCCTCCCCTGGCCCTTAGCCTTCTGGTATTGTGATATGTTACGAGAATGTGAGGTTTAAGCATCGTGAGAGCCATTAACTTTGACAGTGTTGTGTGCGTGTTTTATATTTACTTGCCTGTGCCCTGCAGACGGACTGCACGACTGTACGGCGTGCGTGTTTGCGTGTGACTGTGCATGCGTGTGCTTGTTGGGCCTACCTCCCCTTCCCATCGCCTGCTTCCTTGCATGCTTTTATACCAACTTGAGGGAAAAACCAAAACAAATCACCTATATCTTAAAAATTAAGGAGGTTTGCTAAACCTGTGATTTTCATTCATTCATTCATTATTCTTTTTAATTCTGATGATGTAAGGAGCAATGCCGACTTGTTCTCATGTATTTTGCGCTCGTTTTGGTGACGGATTTCTTCTTGAAGGCCTCTCTATCTGTTCTTTTTTTTTTCCAGAACGCAGAGAATATTTTCCAAACCCTTGCCTTTCACTCCCTCCGATTACAGGTGCTAATGTCATTTTGAGTATTAAATCACTAACTGTTTTATTTTCCTTCCTTTTAAATTTATGTATACATTTATATATCTATATCTATTCATTCATAAATGTGCAGTGAGGCAGGTTTAAGCTTAAATCCTATATTTTGAAATATGCTCTTTTTGCTTTGTTTGCTGCTTTCTTTTCTTCAAAAATGTTGCCATTGTTTATTTGACTTCAGAGTAGCTTATATTTAATTCATTTTACACTCATTTACTGTTGCTATTTAGCTCAAATTACTATGCAGTATGCTTGAGGACCTGGTGATATATATACATATATAAAGCTAGATTATCATTATGAAGTATGACCTGAAGGCTGTAATGTCAGGGTAAACCTCCTTAATCTATATGCTTCAGTAGCTGCGCTTTTGCCTCTCCTATAGGCCAGCATGAGTTTGGCCTAGCCTCTGTCGAATAAGTCTCTGCTCAGACAAAGCCTGGACTCAAACACTTCCACCACAGCGTTTTGCTGTCACTCAGCTCTATTTCTGATAATGACTTGATTACTGGGTAGAGCTAGCAAGTGACTGGCAGCTGTTCTGCAACAGACCGCCAATGCTGATGGAAAATAATCAACTGTTTGATGCCAGGTCTAAAGAGTAGATTCCCTCTTCACATTCCAGCCTTTTTAATCCTTCCCCTGGCTAGGGCTAACTCACGACTGTGCTGCTCCAGCAATCTGCTACTTCTTCCTAGTTCTGCCACCTTGACCTCGTCTCTTTGAAACCGTAGTGCGCTGATAGCATCTAACCGTAAATTAATCCAACCTGCATTTGCTCCGTTTATACCCCTCTCAGCCAAATCGGTCTTTATCTTCAGCTTTAACTCCAGCCAGAATTTAGATTATGCCACTGAAAAGTTTCCACTGTTAACATCCTGATTTGATAATTTGCATGCATTTTGATTTTTACTTGTGTTTGAAACTTACTAATCGAGTAATCTTTAAAGGCACACTTGATAATGGCTTTAAGGGGAATTATTTTTTCTTTTTCTTTTGGGTGCGGGGTTTTGATTTCTTGCAAAATGAGCCACTGCCAAGCTTCATAGATTCACTGTTTTTTCTCCTTATTTCTCTCCTCTTTTTAATTTCTGTTCCTTATTTTTTTTTTATTGGTTTTGGTTCTATTGCTCCTCTCTGCTGGCTTCCCTTCCTTGTTGCGGCATCAGACCTGAGCGCTCCTAAGAAGTGTCGAGCGCGCTTTGGGCTCGACCAACAGAATAACTGGTGTGGCCCGTGCAGGTGTGTATGGTGTGTGCTTGCACTGGCCAGGGCCAGGTGAAGGCTGGGTCACTCTACGCTGGGACTTCCTCCTCTCTTTTATGCTGCTGCTTTTCCTTTCTCTTCGCTTCCCTCCCCTGTCTGTCCCGCCAGGCTATTATGACCTCTCAGCTTCCTCCAGCCACACCCTGCCGGTCTATCTCTGGGTTCACCCTATTTGATTTTTTACCTCCTGTTTGGGGAAAAAGGTTTTGCGTACGAGTGCTTGTATGAGTGGTGTCTGTGTGTATGTGTTCAAGTTGCAAAGTTGCAGGATGCACAGTTACAATGAGCCTTACTGAGATTAATCAGAAGTCCTAAACTGGCAGGTCGGGGCTTGGAGGTTCTGGAGCCTGATGGCTTGGTCAATATGGAGGACATCCCAGTGTTGCCAGCCTAAATCTAAGCCCTGGCTACATGTTTTTGTCTGTGCAATGACGTGTCCATTTTCTTTTTTCTTTCTTTTTTTTTTCTTTTTGTCTCTGTGTGTGTGTTTGTGTCTACCTCTTTGGCTAACAGATGCAAATACCCCAAAGAAGTGTCGTGCCTTGTTCGGGCTTGACCAGCTGAGTTTATGGTGCAAACCATGCAGGTATAACTCCTGTAGTAGCAATGGGAGGAAAGACATCCACAATGAGCATCTTCTCCTTGATTACTGGCTCAGATGTCTTGCTAAAAACACATTTCCATCACTGTGGTAACAGATGGAAAACTTCTCAGCTCCCTTTTCCTAACTGAGAAGTTTCCTACTCCTCTAAAGTCAGTTCAAGCCAAGTGTCAGAAAATGGATTTCTAAATGAGACTTCCAAATATTTTATCCAAACACAACATGTTGAAATATCATGGCTCCTAATGCGATTTAGCAGAACATTTCTGACCGTCTAAGCTGCTACGATTGAAATCCATTTTCTCTCCAGGCAGTGGATAATTCCCTCCCATCCTAAATGTCATGTATGTCCTAATTGGCACCCTTTTTGAATAACACTGTTATGCTTACAAATTTAGCCCTGCTTTCTCTGAGGGCCTGCTCAGTGACACTCTTTTCTGTGCCCTCTTCCTCCTCCTTCTCCACCTCTTCTTCCTCCAAACTCCTCTTCGATAACCCTTACTTAGTCCCTACCTGTTGTCTTTCTGTTCTGACACAAGCAGTCTTTGAATTGGGAATATTTTCATGGTAGGTATTTGTTTCTGCTAAGTAATACCCTTCTTTGTGTCTGGCTTGCACCACACCTTGCCCCACTCTTTCTCGACACATTTCATCGCAGCACATTGTCTGTTTAATGTTTCATTTTCACTGTTTCTAAAACACAGACAGGCTTAAAAAAAAAAGCCAAAATTTTGCTGTAAGTTGATCACCAAAAGGTCATTTTTCTGTTTTTTTGGGGGGGGGGGGGTTTCGTAACCGTTAGCTTCCACATGACCCCTTCCTTTACAGCTGACACACACATTATCAGAAACATGGCTTTATTTCTAATAATAGCGCATCATGAGATCAGGAGACTGAAAAGTGCAGTAAATCAGCCTTCATTTTAAGAGCAGAGAGGTTAAAAGTTCTCTCTGGGCTCCATTTCCTAAAAGATGCATCTGCTATAATTTCCCCCGAGACAGAGAAATCAATATCATACACGGGCACATACCATAAATCAATATGTCTGTTAAAAAATGGATATTAGCTCATTTGTTGCAGTTTGACAGACAGTTATCGAGAGCGGGGCGCGGCATGTAGTAGCAAAATGATACCTTTTTACGCCCGATCGATGCGCCGCGCCGTCCAAAAAAGCTACAGTATCGGCACAGGATGTACTTAACAGCCTCATCCTCACTCTTTTCTGCTGTCCTGGTGTTGTGTGCTTGCACTGTGTTGACTTCATCAGAAATGCATGCCTTTTTTCCCCCCACCCAGCATGCGATTGTGGGCTTTTATATGTAATCTGTCGATGTCCCTCCTTCTTTTCATCCTCAGTGATCTGCTCTCCGTTTGCGTTTATGTAGATCAGAGTTAACAGAAATAAAGGTTTAATTAAACAGTAAGTCAGCGTTACATGTTCCAAAAGGCTCAGTTTTTGGTCTATTTTTATTTATTTTTTCTTACTCGACATCCCTGTAAGTCTTAAATACTGGTACTCCGCGGCCTTCGGGCATTCTTGTGATAAAATAGAGAGCTGAGAGAAAGAGAAAGAGAGAGAGGGGTCACTGTCAGGGTCAGGGTAAAGATGAGGTGGGCAGAGATTCCCCCTTAACCAAATCTGAAGCACAGCCTTCACAGCAGAGTCACCACAGAAAAATGCAACAATCCCCTGCTCTCCTGATCCCCCCCTCCCCCTCCCGTGTTTCGTTCACCGGGTTCTGCGAGCGCAACGGGCCTGGCCTCAGGACGCGGCAGGCAGGGGGAGGGTCCCAACCCCAGGCAGGAATGCAAACATGGTGCTTTGACCCCCCTCATGCACACACACACACACACACTTGTGTCTGTGGGGCAGATGCAGGGCAGTTTGGATCCTGTTGACTTTTTCGCCTCATATCCAAACTCTGTTCCCTCAGGAGAAGAGAGAGAGAGTCTGATAGAAGTAGAGCAGTGAGTTACTGGGTCCAGTAACAGTCGTGCTAGAGACAACAGGCTGCAGTTCTTCCTGTAAGAAAAGGAGCGCGTTACATCCAGAGAGCAAACGCGACCACGGCTCATCTCTTTCATTCTTCATCATCCTCATCTCTGTGTGTGTGCTTCTCATTCCCTTTCTGCTTCCTGTCCAGGCGATCTTTTCTCAGTGTCTGTCCTGCCTACTGACTTAGAAACTGACTATCATTTCTACCACCTTCCTCCTTTACAAAGTTGCTTAAATGCACCTCCAAACATTATCCATCGAGTATTGTTTCTTTTTAATAAAACCTCCCCACCAATTTCTGAAGGGAAAGGTGCATTTAAGTCAGCAACAGTGCTAAGATGATATTCAGTGTGAAGCTGTAACACTGAGAAATGCTCTCTTTCTCTCACCTTGTCCTTTAGGAGAAAAAAAAAGTGCATTCGCTACATCCAAGGTGAAGGCAGCTGTGCCAGTCCTCCCTCTACGGACGGAAGCTTACTAGACTCCCCCCCATCCTCCCCCTCCTCAGTGGTTCCTTCCCCCTCCTCAAAAGAGTCCAAATCTCAGACTGAACAAATGCAACCTCTCTCACTGACTATGAAACCGGCCCACCAGCCACTCCACCACCCGCACCTCCTGGCTGGGCCTCCACCGCCATCTTTGGTTCAGCTGGAAAACTCTGCCGCAGCAGCTAGCAAAACGCCCGCCGCCTCCTCCCACAACGGAGCTCTGGAGCACGGTGACGTCTCGTCCTCGCGGCAGCCGGGCTCCTCTGTGGCGTCCTCGATGACCCGGCCCTCGGCATCGCTGTGTCATTCCCACTCGCTCCTCCCCTCCACAGCCCCTCAGCCTCTGTCGCTAGTGACCAAGTCTATAGAATAGTCTATCCTATTCTCCTCCTCTCTTTGTTTTTTTAGCTCTGCACACACACACTCACACAAACATCTTTCTAGGCCCTCTCTCTGCTCCGTTTCACTCGCCCTCGGTTCTTTTCTCTTTCTGTTTCTGTGCCATAAGGCTTTGGAATTTTAGGTTATGTTTTTATTAAAGTTCATTGGTCAATATTTGACCCGTCATTATCAGACAAATCTAATTATTATAAAGAAATGATACAATGAGCTGTAGTATAGCTTTGTGAATCTGCCAAAATTTTTATGAATTTTGTTTTTGTCTTTTTTGTAGTTTTAAAACAGTGCAAAACAGAAATTATCTAGTTCAGCATCCAAATGTTTAAAAAGACGGATATAAAAAAAGGTAGGCTAGATTATTCAACGAGCCCTTTTCTTGAAAGAGTTGGTTCTCCTTCTTTATTTGTATTAAATACGAGCTCGCGAACCAATCATTCGACATCTGTTCAAAACTCTTGGAGGGCATGAGGCTAGCGGTGACACCTCTCTGAGGAACAACTTTAATTGTGATGTTACTTGTTCTTGTTTAAATGTACAGAATAACGGGGCGGGAGGGGATTACTGTGTTAAATATGCATTCTTCCACTGCGTTGTCTTTTTTTTCTTTGTTGTTTACCTTTGGGGTGGAGTCAGGCAAGTTTGGGTGGGCTTGAGGGGAGGTCGGGTGGGAGGGTTGTGGGTTATTAAATTCAAAATGTCACAACGCTAGGACCAGTAGTATTTATTGCTTTAGAGATTGCTTGTTGTATCTTGTATGTGTCTCTTTTTTTTTTTTTCTTTCTGAATACATTGTACAAATATTTTTTCTTAAGGTAAGCAACTATACGAACGATCCATTTTTACAAGGAGGTTTTAAAAAGGCAAATCTTTTTGTTATCTTTCCTCTCCGAAAACCTGGATTCCGCTCAGTGTACTGTGTAGATCTCATGAACAGATGTATGCACAACTTCATTTCAAGAAATGCGTCTATAAGCCATTTTACAGGAAAAAAAAGAAGAAAAGAAAACTTGAAACACGAGACAGTGGGTACCGCGTGTTCAGTAGTTGGAAAAGTGTCAGAAGCCCTTCTTTTTTATTGCACAGTCACATCTCTCGGACTGTAGATTCGTGTACAGATTTTCCGTGCCAAAATTTTGTGATAATTTTTCCTCTGCCCCCACCCCCCACCCCGACCATGCTGTAGGGATCTCTTTTTGTTTTGTTTTGTTGTTGTTTGTTTGTTTTGTTTTTTTCATTTCGATACCATTTTTTGCTGTGACGTTACATAGATTGCTATGTATGTAGTATAAATGTTGCTATAACAAATGTGTTTGGTAGCAAATTGTCAAATATTAAAATTTAAACTTAATAAAAAGACGGACATCATACTGTATAAACCCACCAGGGCCAAATTATGTATATTAGGAAGTTCATAAAAAAACTATTAAATACAAAAAAATACACAAACTGCCACTTTTAAGTACACTACTACATATAGGTAGATAGAAAAAATAGGCATGTTGATGTTGCAAGAGGCTGTAAAAAAAAGCTACAAGAGAATCATCCACTCGGTGCCATTGTAGTTGACATGACGCGACTGTAATCTGTCGATTTCTTCTCTGGTTTATTAAGATGCTAATGATAAATAGTTTGAATGTTTCCTTAACGGCTGTGATGTTCCTGTTCTATTTTATGCTCTTATATTTTTTTGTTTGTTTTTTCCTGTTATTTTAAATGGTTCTAAAACCATGTTTTTTGTAATGAATAAATGTTTATGCTGTACAGTCTCTGTAGCATGCAGTTCTGTATTAATAAAAGCAACTTAGTATGTGCGCATCTGTGTTTCGCTTTTATTCTGAAAATCCCCGAACCCCCGACCTCAGGATGTGGATCTTATAAGGAAATCTGCCAAAAATTGAGCATTTTATTCAAATAAAATCTTGAGAATCATCATATCGTAATTATAAAATGGAAATATACATCCAAGTGTGTTTTTTGGGGGCTACTTGTTTTTTTATTATTATTATTTGCTATACAAAATAACAGCAGAGGTGTTTCGTATTCTACTAAAATAGTTATGATTAACTTCTGCAAAACTTTTCATAGTGAGAAGGAGTAACATCACTTAGATAATTTGAACTGCACCTCCTAAGTCTTTTTTTTCTTTTTCTTTTTTTTACATTATAAGCCATCTTTATATTCATTGTTTGCAGGGCAGTACATCCTGCACAATCAGAAAACACACAAGATAAAACATGTTTAGAGCTGGAGCTTATGATTTGATTGGCGCATCAGTGACTAATCACAAAAAACAGCACTGGTTTATTTTTCTCTACGAAGCAGGTCAACCTCCAACTAACTTCCAACTTTGAACTCTTCTCTGTCCCACTACCAACAGAGATGCTCTGCTATGTGATCGCTTTTTGATGTGCTTCCAGTCCTGACAGATACCTGCATCTGCTGGTGGATTTAAAAGCATAAGAAAGAATGTAATGGATACCGGTGGATGCTTTAGAGCACAGATGTCAAACTCTTTACAATGAGGGCCACATACAGCCCACTTTGATCTTACGTGGACCGGACCAGTGAAACTCACGTTTCTGTCAGTGTGAAGACGTTAAACTAAACATTTAATCCCAGAGGTAAGAAAAAAAATTGCAAGTCTTTGTTGTTCAACATGAACAATGTGTAAAATGACAGGAAAGTTTCTGGTAGTGTTCTGTAGTTTTAAATGTAATGTTTTGTTTGTTTGTTTGTTTGTTTTCTACAATTTTTATCACAATAATCAAAGTTTTAACCGTTTAAATTCCAAAATCTACATCCTCACAGCCATCCAGTGGGCCGGACTGTAGTCTTTGCCTGGCCAATTTTAGGACCCCGGGCCTTATGTTGGACAACCCTGTGTTAGACGGTGCTAAAGATTTGCATTACGTGTGTGTATAAATTCTGTATTATGCTATATATTTTGTATTTTATGTTGTATGTTTAGCATTTTCTAGATGTTTGTATGGTTGCTACTATAAGCTGCTAAAGGTAATAATAATAATTATGCACTCTGTCGTGTCTCCCTTTCCTGCAATGTGTTTACCAGTGCATATTTTTAATAATATTTGTTCCCATTTTTCAGAATAATTTTAAAAGAAAATCTGATTTTGCCTTGAACTCTTTGCACAGAGGTGTCAGGGTAGCTCTCCCTCGTATCCAAGCATCAATACTGACCAGACTGCATCCCAGACACAACAGCTGCTGCTAAAGGGGAAAGAAATGACACATCTGTACAAGGTCATGCATTCAAACAGATAAGAGGATATTCTTCTAGTGTTCAGGACCTTCATTAATCCCAGGCTAAGTTAATCAATTATTATTACTCAGTATATGAACACTACAGATTTGAACAGCTGACACTGATCTAGGTTCACGTTCTATTACCATTTGACTCCAAGCTTCTCTGTATTCCTGCCTGCGTTACCAACTGTGCTTTTTTATTTCAAGTATCGAACAGAGTTGAAAGTAGAGTACTTTGTGCCTAAGTTTAAAAAGTACAGGACAGCACAGATGTGTGAGAGGACTGCAGAAGTAGTCTGGTAAGAAAGGCAAGAACTACTGTGCTCCAGTCTTAACACTTCATAAGAAGAATCTCCTTTACCCACATTGCCTGAACACATTCAGTCATTCGTGTCTCATGCAAATGGACCTCTTGTGCTAAATTAATGATAGGGTGAAACTTCTCTTATTCCCACAGGGAAATTTTCCATTCCCTAGCCTCCGTCTAACATGGAGGCCAGAGTTCAGGATGAGCTGAGGGCAGTGGGACCTCTGGAGCTGCAGAATCACTGACATGTAGAAGAACATTTAAATAAGACTTTTTCTTGGTGACAAAAGGAGCTTGTAACTGGGGTTGGATGTGTGCTCCACAATGAAGTATTGGGACATTAACGCAGATTAACATAGGGTGGTCCCTGAACACATTCAGCATTTCAACACAGTTTCAATACAGAGGTTTACAGATGTTTGATCATAGCAGTCATTTATCGCGTTGGCTTTTAGACATTTTCTGCCATATCATCCATTAAACATCACCAGTGCAGGATTTCATCTGTTCCAGTGAAGTTGTGTTCCTGTGTGAGGAAAGCTGTGTACAAAGTTTCTGTAGTACATGCACTGTTTTTTGGGGAGGGTTGGTCTTCATTTATGAGGCATTCTCAAGTTATCAACAACCACTTCACAAGGAAGAGTTTCTCTGTACGTGATTGTGTTTTTTTCCCCCCCACTCCTTACACTGAGGAGCTTACCACTGATTTCTTATTCATTCCAAGTTTGCATGAGTATACAAAGTAGCCAAGCAAACAACACAAAAGTATTAAAGCTGTAATGCAGACTGAAAGCCAGGCGAAGAAGAGCTGGAAAAGAAAGGGTTCACTTGCGATCAAGGAAATGCAGGAATTTTTCTTCGTTCCCTTTGAATGTCTGCACATTTAATGCATTTGTGCAGTATATACCCTTGAACCCTGAACCGGCGAGCTACGTATAACATGGACGTGTCCGTGATGGTTCTATTGCATTTTGAGAAGGAGGAGAGGCTTTGTGTACCCGAGTAGAGAAATTAAGTGTTTTGATGTGAGTGTGGCATGGAGGAACAATGTTGAAGGCCATCGCCGCAGGCAAGCATACAAATCAGAAAACACTGCAAAACATTAAATATGTCCCCTATGTTACAACAAACAACATACAAAGACATATTGTTTTGGATGTATTCCCCTGACCCTCATCGTGGCAACAAGACAAAACTGAAAGGTTGCAGATATGGCTGCAGCATAGCATAAACAACTAGTTTCTTTTATTAAGATTAAATGGCATATGTTTTCATATAGCTTCATATTAGGGGATGAATGTTGTACTTCATGATCATAATCTATTTTTCATCTGTTAGGTTCAATACAAAGTTAAAAGATGAAGGGGGTTGGTGGGTGGGTGTCAGTGTTCACTTTCCCTGTGCAGACGTACAGCCACTGCCATCTGTGAAAGGAGTTCTCATAACACTCTAGAGGCATACAAAAATTAAAAAGCCTGAATTGCATAGTTAGTTCAAAAGAACACATTGAAACCAATTCCAGTGCATTGTGGTCCTTTTTGTGACCTTCATCGGGTAGGAACAAACCTTTATTCATTCCTCGCGCACTGCTCCCTGAAGAAAGACGTCAAATTTCATAGGTTCAAAAAGCTCTTGAGGAATTGTTTGGGAATAGGAATACCGAGCCAGTGGCCCCGTGTACCGTTCTTGACCGTATCTCATGGAGTTTAGATTTAAGTCTTGAGGATGAACTGAAATCTATTGATTTTTGCAGGACTGTCGAGAAACCCCCCCCCCCACACACAAGTAAAGGATTCTGAGGTCAGGTCAATACTTATTACAAGTTTGCACTCTATAGTGTAGGTGAAGTGCTACAGAACAGTCTGTGTGTTATCAGACAAACATTTTTTTGGTATTTTTAAACACTGGGCTGAAGAAAAAAGGGTAGATGTAAAAGGTGTTTAATTACTGAAAAAAAAAAACGCCCTGAGTCAGAAACATTTGAAAGGTGCAAAGTGAAGGATCTGCCCTAGAAGGCCAAAGATTTTATGGACTACCGTTTTTATTTTTAAAAAAAAAAAAGATATAATTAATTTTTTTTTAATATTAGACATGCTGTTTGAGAGAAGGAACCCAATTCCTTGTAGTGTGTGTGTACACATACTTGCCTTTTTCTGCACATCGTTGATTTTTTCTTCTTTTTTTGTACAAGCAACTTGATAAAAAAGAGAGAAATGTTAGTAATCCTTTGTCTATGCCACTAGCTTTTGATGCTGAGACCACCTTGTTTTCATAAAATCCTAACACACACTGAGTCACGCGTAGACTCAACATCATCTTCCATCCCCAAACTGTTTAGCAAGAATCAGCCCACTCTTTATTCGCTGACGACTGTCCGATAACCTTGAAGAATAAAATGATGCGCATGAAAGGTGAGTATTTCAAGAGATTTTTTTCCTCTTTCTCACAATATGAAAGAATCTCTTTCATCAAATAAATAAACAGGGGCCAACACGTGAGGGAAGATTTGGTACGATTTGGTGCTTTTCCTAAAGGACTATCCCACAGTGTGCCGGCAGCAAGGCCACGTTGAATCACAAAGACTCTGGATGCATAAAGGTGTTACTGTGTGTATCGCACAACAAATAGATTGTGATGAAAAAAAAAAGAAGGGGGGGGGGGAGCATGGTTGTTCCAGGAGAGAAAAATAAATTATTTCTCGTAATCTTGTGATCCTCCTTTAAAAATTAAATTCTGCGACATCGAACGATAAAACCAAAGGTCACAGAATCGAGCAGCAACAGAGGAATCGATTTGGATGCATCTTATGCTTTCTGTTGTTTTACAGCATCCTCACATCTACGAGTGACAACACAGCGAGCCGAGTCACAGGTGTGCCACGGTTTCCCAGATCTGCATTTGACTGACTGAAATCAGGGCTGAGTCATTTATTGTGCAAAAACACAAAACTTTTGCACATTATGGCTTACTAAACGTCAGGAAAATAGATGTGTCTGTAGCAGATGGGAAACGATTGGATTAAAAGTCGTTTCAACTCTGCCAGGATCAAGTCGTGCTTGTTTCTGCTCAACTCAGGTGATCAAAATATTGGATCAGAACAGTTTATTATTTGTCTGCTGAGAGCATGTGCTTAAAAATCCAACTATGCTTAAAAGTCAGCATTAGGTCACTTTGTATTGACTAGGAACCCTGATTGATTCTCAGCAGAAATATACGATGTTTATTCATTACGTTGCCTTTACATTTCCTAATCAACTTTTAAAGTTTACTTACAGCTTGATCTCTCCCGAGTGTTTCTTACAAAGAGCTTCTTACACGGAAGCAGGACTCAAGAAGAAACACCTCGAGATCGAGTGTGAGACAGGCGGAGTTGCAGAGAAGAAGCGCGGCATATTTACAGGTGTTACGTGTACTCGCTGCTGTCTGAGTGCAGGCTTGTGTTTCACCTTCCCAAGCACAAGTGCCCTAGTCCCTAATGATGGCGGTGTGCAGTAAGCTAACTACCCTCACAGTGGAGCGAGCCCCCAGGCTAGTGCCACATCTCTCCATCAAGGCTTGCCTTCATCCCACTTTACACTGGGCCCTTTCCAAAGACACACACATACACACACATACACACACAGAGCCAATGACAAATAATTCATATTATGGCCTGCCTGAAAGTTTGCCACACTACCTCATTAAGCAGCCTATTGTAACTGGCTGACATTCTCTCAGCATAATAACATTCCTTGGTCGGGTTGTTTTTGAAGTGACATCTCACTAGAGGGAAACAGAAATAAATAAATAAATAATAATAATAAAAATAATAATAATAAAAAAAAATACCCCAGTTGTGCTACGCTGTTTTTCACCTTTGGAACTCTCAAGGTGATGCAACTTTAGCTGCTAGATATCAATAATGGATCCCTGTTGTTTCTTGATATGGTACAAGGTCCAGCAATGACATATCAAATGAAGACAGAAATGTGGTTACTTGTGTCATTCGCATGGAAGGAGCAGCTTTTTCTGTTTCAATAAATACCTACGGGGATAAGATGTGACAAGGACGGGAATAGCAGACACACACGCACAGCTTTAGACGTCTTTGCATTAACTTTAATTACTAAATCATAAAGGCAATATCTTTACAAGCTGTCAGCTTATGAGACGGATAATGGCCAAGGTGAGGAGGCTTGCTGTCACACGTGGCATTGTGTGTTGTATATTTAGACATGAAAAGCCGAACTTATGTTACACGTTAGGCATGGCATAAAACAGCACAAGTACCTCAGCCTTCACCTTTTTTTGGACGAGGTGAGCAAAGAACTAAGGCAGCTGGGGATAAATGAAAATTTGCTTACTTGCAGAGAGGACATTTCATTCTATGCACATCTCAAGCCAAGGAAACAAACAAAGCCTCCTCAGCTTTGTGCCCATGTGGGCTTTTCACACACACACACACACACACACACCAGAGATAGATTTATTTGGTGTAATAAAGACACTATGGCTCAGTCCAAACCTACATATTGAGTTTGATCTCCCACTTAGGGCCGCATTGATTTTTCCTCTTAGCCACATGGTCCAGTGCACTGCTTCTGATACGCAATGAAAATTAGTCTGTTTGAAGTAATTTGCAAAATTTACAATGAGAGAGAGGCAGAGTAAGGAGGGAGGGAGGGAGGGAAGGAAAGGAGGAGGAGTGCAGGGGTGCATTAGGGGAATGGGGTGTATGGCTTGATGAGGATGTAGAGTGGGGGTAAGTGAATATGCTCCTTTGATGTGCTTCGTGTTTGTGCGTGTGGCAGCAAATGGCAGAACGGCAACAATGTGGGAGTTTTTTTTTTCCGAGTGGCAATCAGTCAGTTCAGAGGCGCTGAGCTCCTGGCGAGCCTACAAGGCATGTGGCTAGGTGCTCTCTGTCCTGGGGGCGAGACAGGGAGAGCTCTGACTTAGCTCTGACTTTTCCGGGGCAACAACGAGGCATGGGAGAGGAAGAAGAAACTTTCTCAGCAAAGTGAAAGGGGAAACAAGGGGGAGAATCATCCAAGTAAGGCAGGCTTCAAGTTAAAGTACTGACGTGCACTTCAATCTTCACTTCAGTCTCGACAAGTATGCCAAACATGGATTTTGCATAAACACACAGTACTTCAGAG
Organism: Oreochromis niloticus; assembly: GCF_001858045.2. Lineage (NCBI taxonomy): Eukaryota > Metazoa > Chordata > Actinopteri > Cichliformes > Cichlidae > Oreochromis > Oreochromis niloticus. The sequence continues at coordinate 13,486,763 of NC_031973.2, forward strand.
GCGCTCGAAGAGATAAAGATGAAGTTATTCGAATAACAAAAGGGAAAATGAGAGGAAGACGGAAGGCGAAGCCTTAAAACATGAGGAAAGATGGAAGACAACCCCTGCTAAGTTGGAATCTGTGTCTGCTCCGTCTCCCTTAGCAGATATAGCGGGAATGATAGTGGTGCATGTTCCAGTCTCTTGTAATGAAGTCCAGATGTATCAAGTCAGCTACGCTCCTCATCATCACAGGCTGCGACCTTGGGAAAACTACCTCAGCCGCGGGCCTTTTGTCATACTCAGAGAATACAGCAGTAACACTGCCGCTTTGGGATAAGGGAATAGAAAATTCCAGGGGAAATTCCAGGTTACATTTCCCTTGATTACTTCTGAATTAATAGAGTGGTTTGCGTCTACCTGTCCTCCACAGTTTATCCTGTCTCCGTGAGAGGCAGTGCCGTTCAGCTAACCCCGACGTAACCTGCTTAATAACAAAGAGGCCGACCTTTAAGGCGAGGATGCCGTGCACAGCTATTAAAACGGGAAACTTTTTGTTCTATCAAAACAAAACACACTGAGCTAATGGAGATGCATCACGATTTAACAATGGCTTGTCAATAAATTAATCGCAATTAAAATCTGATTGTACTGTGTGCAGAAAACAAAGTAGTCTGTGAATGACCGTGCACAAAAAAAGGGAGAAAAAAAGAAACAAGAGGTAAGAGCCCCAGTTTAACAATGACAATGAGAGTGATGTACTGCGTGCACTGGATGTAAAACATCACCCTAATCAGTTAAAAGTGGCACCAGTCTCTCTGCTTTTTTTAGTTGCAAGGAAAAAATGTGAGTGCTCCTTAAAATAAAACCTCAAATCCCGCTCCGGATCTCCCTGCAAGGTCCTGAATATGAGCCCGGGAGAAGAGGCACTCCTACACCCTTGCGAAATTCAACAGTCTCAATAGCTTTCCACAGAGTATATACTTAAGAAGTTGGTTTTATCCCAAGGCTGACAATGGGAGTAGATTGTGTTTTTGTACCGCATATTACTTCTTATTACCTCTTTTAGCGATGGAAGATTAGAAAGCACAAGACATGGCTGAGAATAGCAGGTAAAAACATTCCACTGAATTTCGACTCCTCAGTCAAGTGCAATGTATCACAACTTCAGTGGCGCGCGCTCCCTGTATGAAACAAAAGTGGCGTAAAAGTGGGACGGCAAGTCTCATCGAGTAGACACAATTACAGTGCCGAGGATATGCTGTGAGCATCGGATGTAAGACAAGAGAGCCATTTTAAAGGAGATTAGTGCTGACACCTCCCTGTGTCTCAGCATGCAGTGATCACACTGCGCCAGCTACTGTGTGTGGGAGGCCTTTTGTCACTTGTACCATTCAAAGTGGGAGAGGGAAAACAAGCGATGGGATGACACCCAGCCGCCTCCGATAGATCAAAACCAAATTAATAAGCCAGGATGCTCAAATTAACAATGAGGCCTCTTGTTTAACTCGGCTGCTTGACTTCCTCAGCCGAGGCACATCGACTACACAGGCACGTTTAAATCCATACGAGGAGCAGACTTTGGAAATAATGACTGCACTCAGCGTCACCGGAGAAATAATTTGGGGCTCTTCTGTCAACACACCTTTATGTTAAACTCTAAAGAGGACGCGCACGGGATGCAATCACGACGACTCGCAACAGAAGCAGCGGATTGTAAGTTTGGCCGAGGTGGAGGCACATTAAGAGGCCAGACATCCACTTAGTGAAGCCAAAGCACACAAGACCCTCCCTCTGCAATAGTAATCCATCTCCATTGTTCCCCTGAAGAGGCTTGTTGAAAATTAATTTGGGCTGGTCAACAGTCAATAACACGCTCCCCAGAGACACGCAGTTTAACCCCTACAGTGCTCAATGTATTAGCGCGCGCACACAAACACTCAAATCCGCATTCCTCTCAATAGTGAGAGGAAGGGATTATTGACCAATTGCTGAGCTTAATGTACCTACATTTCCCCCCTCCGGGCGATCCGCTCGCACCTCCTCCACCCACTTTTACCTCGTTGTTATGTTATCCTCTTGTCATGTGGTCTTTTATTCATTGCACCACTGGATGAGAAAATAGCAGGGACACAAGACCGATATGGACTGCGCCAAGACACCAACCTGATCATTTTAAAATAAGCTGTTATATGTCAAATGACAATAATTCATATGTAACTCTAAATAGACATTTTCTTAATTTTACTTTTCTCTTAGTGCACTTCACTGTGATAGATTATATCAAATGCATGAAACACGTAAATGTTTGAGCTTCTAATTACACACAAATACACACACACGCAAAAAAAAGTCATGCTATCACGTTATAACTCCAACTTCGCTTGTATTTTTTAGACTGATTCAGAGTGACATACATCATCTGAAGTGGATTAAAGATGAGCACTACCAAGTTTGAGAATGAAATGATGTCGGTGTTGTTGAGGACGAATGTTCCTTTGCAGAAATACAACGTGAGGGAAAAGAGAAAGGGAAAAAAAACTGACCAGAACCCCACAAGACCACTTGTTTTACTGCTGTATTTTCATTTTAGATCACACAAAATACCTGACACTGCTGCTGTCAGCTTTGTGTTCAACCACTCACTGCAGACCATGTTTGACATTACAGACTTTTTCACATCTTTTGCTGAAGAGTGCACCGCATTTGTTTTAGAGCAGTCAGCTATTTTCAATGCTCAGCACTCAAGTTCAGCATGTGTGTGTGTGTGTGTGTGTGTGTGTGCAGAGACGCAGGCATGAGGCAATCCTGCAAAGAAGAAACATAATAGTTTATACTGCCCAGTGTGTATTTACTCCCCCATAAAACAGACATTGTGATTCATTCCTAAGGGTGACCCCATAAAAAACACATTCTGTGTCTAGTGACAGACTGAGGCAACAGCCAGCAAAAGAGTTGCAACTGCCTTGAAGAAATTTAGGACACTTACATCAGGACGTTTTATTCAGCTATTATGTTTTTCAGAAGTGAACACAGTGACAGAAGTGTTGTGTGACTTCTTAAACGTAAGAACAGAATACAGTTCATTTGTATGGATTAAGAAATAAGAGCAGGAGTCTCAGTTCTGATGACTGAGTACGGAAAGATGTGTCAAATCAAAACTTTTATTTGCCATTTCTAATCTGTCCGTTTAGAGAACGGCACTTCAGTGGTGTTCGTGCTGGCTGTTATATTTGCTACGACGGATGGAAGAACAAATTAACGCCAACCGAGCTCCCTCCGTCTCATTCTGAGCTGATGCATCACTCCACATCACGAGATCCAGGGCGGAACAGTGGTCAGCGCTGTCCCCGCACAGAAACAAGGGTACTTCAGGTACTCCAGCGTCCTCTCACGTCCCCAAAATTCTATTCAGTTTCATTTATATAGCACCAAATCACAATATTAGTCAGCTCAAGGCACTTTATATAGTCAGGCAAAGACCATAAATAAAAATAAAACAGAGAGAACGAGCAAACGCTTGGCAACAGTGGGAAGGAAAAACTCCCTTTTAACAGGAAGAAACCTCTGACAGAACCAAGTTCAGTGAAGGGAGACAAAAACATGCATTTTAGGTTAATTAGCTGTAGGTGTGAATGTGAGTATGAATGGCTGTCTCTCTGAGTTAGCCCCCCTGATGGCTAACCTGTACGGGGAGTACCAGGGAGTGCAAGCCTCAACTGGATAAGCGGTTTAAAAAGTGGGCCTAATAAAACGTTTCAGAAGCCCACTGAGAACTCTTATTTTAGGGAAATAACAGATAAAGCTTTGGTGCATATTAAGGAAGAAAAGGGTTATTCTCTCATGAAATCACAATGCAGCTGTATATCACTTCTTATTTACTGAGAATTGGGCACGGCGTGCTTTATTGTTCAGATAGCAACATAAAAAATCAAAAGGATGATTCACAGCGCGGTTCCTTTCTTATTGTGCCTTGTGGAAACGATTAAAACAGAACCGAAACCTCTTTTCAAAGCGCAAACTTCACCTGCATGGCTCAACATCGTGGAGGAAAATAAAGGCTTTTCTCGAACACTTTTTGGTGCCAGCTACTCATAACCAGTCCAGCGCCCTGCATCTATTGATAAGAAAACTGTTGTTCTCCAACTCTCACCTCCTCAGAGAGAGAAACTACAAGCCCCTGAACGTTTGGTGCTGCTGAGATGAGTATAGAGGAGCACACATGAGCCATTTTGTCAGAGCAAGTGGTGAAGGTTTGGCGGTGAGAGAAGACACCAGAGGAGAAGCGCCTGTATTGAGGTTGCAAAAGAGTGAGAGAGAAAAGAGAGAGTGGGGCTCAACCCCCCCACATCAAAGCTTTTCCCTCCAGCGGTGTCTTGTGATATTTATTTATTGAGATGATTTTGCCAGAAACCCAGTGGCCTGGCTGTGCCCCCCCACTCTTTGATATGTTGCTTGGTTCTTAGCTGGCTGTCCTCAGAGAAAGAGAGGTCGCGGGGTCAGCCAAAGAGACCCCCACAGGAAAAAAACACGGCTCACAGAGTACACCTAGAAACACCACACACCATACCATATACACATACACACACACACAAACAGCTCACCAGATGATGCACAGGGAAAATGGAGGGGTGGTGCTGGGCGGGGGAATAGGCATTGATTATTATTAAAGGGCCAATGATTTGTTTCCTCCACCATTTGGAGGAACATGGCTCACATCTAAATTAATATCCGATTAAAACCTTGAAGTTATTACAGCGGACTCTTGTCATGTTCAGTCCGAGCAAAGCAGCGAGACAAACGCTGGGAAAGCAAGCCGATGTGAGATGCGGCTCAGGAGGCTTTATTTTTTTTCCTGTAGTGGACACACACAGCCTCAGGGTTCATTTCTCTCATTAAAGCCCAAATAAAAAACAATTTGACACCTTGTAATGAGAAAACCACACACGTCTACACGCTGCGCACGAACACGATCGCATTGCACCACTGCAGCCGCGTCTCAAATAACCAGATCAAGATTCCTTAATGGTAAAAAGAAAATGGTCACATGTGGTTTAGAGAACTAAGATTAGCCGCAGTACAGAGCCAGGAAGGACAATCCTGATCCAAGGTGGAAGACATTTGTTAGCACTATGTTGTGTCCCAGAGGGAAACACCCTTGGAATGGAGTACTTACAGGCTAAATAATTTCCATGTAACAGTAAACCACAGTACATTCGAGGGCTGTGAACTCATGAGAACATCGACTGGCGTAAACAAGTCATCATAATATGAAAGGTTTTTCTTAGATTTGGATCACATAACAGTTTCTGCTGTAATCAACTCGATCTAGCTCTAGCGTACTGGCAGTGGTCCGGGCTCGCAGGCTTTACATTTTAAAGTGGGTGTCATTTTAACCTTGTAGGTTTGTCTGGTAGGATTCAATAGGAGTCCCTCAACATGGGCCATCTGCCATCCCAACTCACTCCTAATTCAGACTTTTAGTGCTTTTTGTTCTTGTTTGTACCCTGCACACCAGAAAAAAACATACTAATGAGTAAAATGCAATGACAGTGGGTTTCTGACCAAATGTTTGCATGTGGCCTATTGGGAGTAACTCAAGACCCACACATTTTTTGCCTCTGTGTGCAGGCCTATAGGAAGACTGCTATAATACCTTGCAAAAGCCTTGTGCCACCCCTCATTTCTTCATAATTTGTTTCTAAGGAGACAAACTTTCTTGCTATTCTTTAAAGTGTGTTGGGGAATAGTTCTCTGAAAGTCGTTCAAATTTTTTCTTTAACCATTGATTGTTTTTTCACTCGTTTTCTGTCCAGTCCTTGTACCTGACCATTGTCAGAGGAATGTGTTTTTTGATCTATGAATCATTTGAGCACAAGAAGACACCTAACTCAAGGGATGAGTCAATGTTGTATCTAGACAACTTAACAAAGAACCACTTCCCCTTTGTATCAATCGATAGATCGATAGATTGATATGGAAGACAAAAGTGACAGGCCCCAAAAAAACTATCTATAGGAGATGAACAGTATCTGAAAGTCATATGTTTAAGAAATTGAGGGAAAAATCCAGCAAAGACCTGACACAGGACCTGAGAGACACATCTGGCCCATTAGTTGATCCATCTACTTTCAAGGAGTCATTCTTAAACAAGGGAAACAAAGGGAAAATACGGAGGTATGCCAAATACCACACAAGAACTGGACTGAAAATCAGCAGCAACAGGTGTTATGGAGTGATGAATCCAGTTTGGGATCGCGTTGACAGAAAATGGAACAAGAGACAGGCAACATCCAAAGGAGAGCTTTAAATGTCCTTGAAGAGGCCTGGAGAGCTATTCCTCAAGTCTAATTAAAGAAATTATAAGAAAGCTTGCCTAAGAGCATTTAGGCTGTGTTGAAGAATAAAGGCGGTTATACAAAATGTGAACTTTCAAATTAGAATTGAACAAACTCTGTTTTTGACTTATATCCTGTATTTCCAAGCAAATCTTTCAATACATTTCTTTAAAGAAATGTTCTGTGGCTCAAGACTGTACAGTGCCATAATTAAGGTTCAAAAGTCGTGTTTATTGGGGAAAAACATGCAAAGTTAAGGTGCCGGTCAACAATATAAATCGGAGACACAAAACGACAGCAGAATCCATGCATACTGATGTTCTTTATTATTTATTTTGGCAGTTACTAACTGTGAATAAGTGAGGAAGCCCGCGGTCAGTGGGTCCTACAGTGGTCCATAGAGAATTGACAAAGTAGGAGCCACTCCTCACTGCACCGCAGGTTGTAATTTCAGCCGCACAGGGAGGGCATGCTCATCTTTTTTGCGTGACAGATCTCCAACATAATGCATTGTCAAATAATTCTTAATATGTCCAGTATGACACGATGGCCGTGTTCTCAATATTCAGATTTGCTCTGGCTCATAAACTCAGACGCCACTGCGCGCCATTGGCCCATCAATCAAGACATCTCCACCCCCGCCCCCTCCACTGACTCTTTTTCACCTGTCAGCCCATTTGAATATGAGGTGGCGCTTGGATGGCTTCCAGAAAATAAGCTTCTGGGAGAACAAGGCTCGGCAAAGCTGTTTACACGTGTAGGAATTTTGATTGAGGAATATGCACGGCTCTCCTGAGACTTGACAACCACTCTCACCCCAGTCACAGGTCTTTTCCAGACTTATTTTACACATTATAACATGCATCACATAATCCTGTAAAAGTCAAGGGTTTACAGATCAATTTGAATATTTACCTCTAAAGCTGACCATCATTGTTTGAACAGGCATTTACAAAATTCTTTGGCAAACACACTGACAAGAACTGAAACACTCGACAATGTCAGCTCTGGTTTGATGACGAGAACAAACATTGACAGAAGAAATCAAGGGCTGGAAATCGCTGCCCATCTTTCTTCATGTCCCCTTCAATAAGTCTCCATTTAGACACCCCCCTATAATTGAACTTGTGTAAACAATAATCCATCTAAAAGCAGAAGGGCCATTTAACACAGACTGATTGTCTGCATATGAGGGTAAACAAACAGAGTGCCACTGGATCTGTCATGTCTTGGACCCTTCTAGATAAAGATGGATGGAGGAGTGGAAAAGGAGGGAGGGGAGTCGAGGGACCGGGACGGGCAGTAAAGAGCCACGTCAACTTCTCTCCCTCCTCATGCATTAAATTCAAAGGAAGCTGGTGTACAAAACTCCCACTGATCAATTGTAAGCAAAGGGGAGTGGAGGAAGGGCGGAGGGGTGAGCGAGCCCCTGGTTTGGCATACGTGATCAGCACATCGGGCCAAATGATGTCATCCATCAGGATGGACACTGCAATTTGCCATCTATTTCCTCATCAATCAAACTTGGACATTGGTACAAGGGGGTGGAATATGCGTTTCTGTGTGTGTGTGTGTGTGTGTGTGTGTGTGTGTGTGTGTGTGTGTGTGTGTGTGCGCGCATTTCAATGTGTGTCTTCTCAAGAAAGAGAAAAACCGGCAGACCTATCGTGAAGGGCATCAAATGGCATTAACAGAGTACAGAAAAGCTCTTAAGGTGTCTTATCTACATTAAGAAAGACTTCCTGTCTGTTTAATTTAAATTAGACACAATTCATGAAATACACCATCATTTACTCCAACAAATTTCCGAGGTGTTAAAGTGAAATTCTTATAAAGCATGCCTTTATTTCCTCAGCAGTCAAACCTTGTTAACAGAATACAGAAGAGTGATTCCCCCCCCCCAAAATAGCCTATACTGTGCATGCTTTTTTGTTCGCTTGTTGACCTGCTATCTGTAACTTCACAGCTGTTGGGCAGTTTTGACCTCAATGCTGCTCTAGCTCTTAAAAATATTCTATCTCAAATAAGATCCTCTAACTTACCAGCAGATGTTATCCCTGCTAAATTTCGCAAAGAGCCCCTCAAGTGTTTAGTGCTAACTTTTTGTTATCTACTATAAACAGCTTTTTACCCAGTGGCACAATTCCCTAAACTTTTTTTAAGCATTCAGTTGGAACAAGCTCATTAATGCAGCTTACGTCTGAACAAGCCAAAATTCAATCTTAAAATATTCCCACAAAATGTTACACAAGTTGTAACATTTGAAACTTTTATACACTCCATCAAAGCTACCACCTGGATCTTGGTTTATCCTCACATACTAAATATTCTGTAATTCTCCCTAATGCTAAAGTCACAGGCTGGAGAGTGTAGCACGATCAAAATTGGTGTGACCGTGTGTAATCAAGTTGCTATCTTGTTGCCTCTGAAATGTTTGCCTTGAAGATAAGGACCAAGTCTGCAACCACACAATCAGCTGCAGTCTTCAAAGCGACTTTGGTGCATCAAGACGGCAATAAAATTACAATAAGATGGAGACTGAATGGGGTCAAGTTGGCAATTTGGAGATTTGTAATAATACAGTGATTAGCTGATTTATTGGTGAAAATCTCTTAGAGTAAATTCTAAATCTGTTGCCATCTACATACAAAGAAATCCACATCAAACAGAACTTTCACATTAACATAATTAGTTAAAAAGTTAACTACAAAATGACACAGGAGCCTGGCAACCTTGGTTTTGTATAAAAATATAACCAGAATGCAACCAGTTGGCAACCAGTTTCTAAATGATTGTATTAAGTTGCACTCATCAACGCGGGCTGACACAGGCTGATTGGAACATGTTAGCAATCTGTCTGCATTTACAAATCTGTTAGTGCAAGTTGCACCTCAGCTTTTTGCACAGGTTGCCTCCTACCAGGCGACCTGTGCAATCACCTTACAACTAAAAGTGGTTGCCCAGAAGTTGAGGGCGTTGCATGCTCAACCTTTCACGACCACTTAGCTACTGCAACTACTTGCATTCACTCTCTGACTGCAAAAACAATTCTGTGTAAATATCGGGCAAGCACCCATTTTTCCTAGTTGCAGGCAGGTTTTGTCCTATTTTTACTCTGGTGTGACTGAAGTGTAACAGCTCTGATCTGTAGGAGGTAGACACCAGACCTCTCATTGTATAGCACTGGGACCCTTTGGGTTTTGTGGGTTGCTTGGTTGGTGGGGATTGGGTATGTCCGACTTGTTTAGGTGCATACTTTGGCTTATTGATCTGATTGGGATCTGGAGAGCTTGGAGACTGGTACAACGACTTGGCCTCTTTGTCTTATTCCTCCAGCCTTCTTAGAGCAGTTCTTGAGAAAATACATGGTACACTGTCCTACTGGTGGAACAGCTTCATGCTTTTTAGACAAGTGGTAGGTATCAAACTCCACATGAATGACCAAATGCATTGTGATTAAATGATCCAAGACATCAAGATCATTTTAATACTGTGGCTCAGTGATGCATATTCACATATTTTTAGTTTTATCTAATGAAGGGGATAAGAATAGCTGCACCTGAGTTGCTCCCGTTTAATGTTTTAATGACTGACACGTGCAAGAGGAACTCTGAGACCTTTTTGGTCATTCCAAAGTCTAGACTTGAGGTCAAGAGTGTTAAAAGTCTTTTCTGTTAGGACCATTAAGCTTTGGAACAGTGTGCCCCGAGGGGATCAGGATCTAGTTTCCTAAATCCTACTTAACACTATGCTCAGCTTTGCCCACTGGCTTCTGATTTTACCATGCATGGCAGAAAAATCAACAGCAAGCACGAAATAATTAAGGAGCACATAATGTCCTGATTAAGATAGTTTAAACTTGAATTGTCAGGTACAATCTTTATCCCTGACAATAAATTCAGTATAAATCCAGTATGAGCTTGATATAGTTATAAGTTTTAAAGATATATATACACAACATTTTTATTTACAGCAACTGTGCAGACAGCCCTTATACAGCTGCTGGTTGTGCAACATTTGAGTCCACTGTAATGCTTGTTAAGCTTGTCAAGTATTAAAAAGGGTTTGTAATGAGGAGTTGGAAAGAAAAGGCAAATTCTGGCACTATAATGTGTACATACTGTTGAATGAGCAGCTTTCCATGAGTCAATGTAGTCCAAAATAGTCTTCAATTGTAGATTTCCGTGTGCTGACCTCATTAAATGAAACATTGGCCACTTTTAGCACTGATCACTGATCAGCATATGTATAGACCACCTTAACGTCTTCCTCTTAATATTGCCAGTACAACTAGGATTTTTACTACTGTCGCTATCAATACTAATAAACCATTTATCTGTAATCTCACCACCATGATCTGGCCCAGCAGTTTAGAACCACTACCACTCTCTCCCTCATCACTTTCCTCTTCTTACATTGCTGAGATAATGGTCTTCCTCCCCTCTGGGGGGAAAGAGCGACTGGTCTTCTCTGGGACTGGAGAAGATCAAGTTCACCTCATTATTAACCTACACACCCCCTCTGACCTTTCCAGCTCCCACCCACCAGGCAGCAACATGTGCATCTCATTGCGGCAGGGAGGAATCATTGGCCCCGTTTTTCACCCTGGCCTTCCCCGACTGGCTTATGCGGAGATCCAGAGCTGATTTATGAGCCTAAGCAGATTGGTCCCAAGTGAGTTAGATGGTTTGCGAAATGTGACGCATGACTAAGGTTTGGCACAAGTGCTTCTTGCATGATTGTCAAACAGGCGGAGTCGGAGTGATTTAGGAGGTCTCCCTTTTTAGAGTCTGGATGTCAGGATTTTTTTTTAAATTGTGCAGAAAAAAAGAGAAAAAAATCAGCTCTGTTATGTTGTAATCTTTATGTTACTATCGCAGTAACAGCTGTGATTTTTTTAAAATCCTACGTAAAGACACTCAGAATCTTCAGAGAAATAACAAACTTGTATCTACTAATATTAAACCCTTAGTAGTGTTTTCTGAGTGTCTGTAAACCCTTGTGGATGCTGGAATGATGAAAACTTAATGGATGTTGATCTATCAAGTCCATAACCTTAAATATAACTAAGCCTGCATGTTTCTTTTTGAATGCATTTCTTCACTGACACATTTATTCCTCATCGGGTTTGCATGGGAGGGTTTTTATTGCATATTAATTGCTAATATCTACAAGGCAGATGGTGAATTCCTGCAAGGCCCAAGTGTTTGGTGCACTTGTGTTTGCAATGATGGACTGTTTGAAATCTTATTACTTCTCTCATGTTGGGTTAATCAATCAAGTGCCTGAGTATCAGCTATTATAATACGTAAGTTCCTTTGATCCAGAATTTCATGGCCCTGTAAACAAACACAGGACACCCTTTATGTGTCTTTCCTTTTGCCTTTTTTTGTTTCCGTCCTGCAAAGGATTGTGGCCTCGAAGCACGTCCACTTTTAAATTCATTTTATTTTAAATGTTATAAAGCGATACGCAAAATATGTGGAATGCAGAAAGGCATTCTCGAAGTGCGACACACCTAGTGTTGGTGCGCAGCAGATGAGACACGAAACAGAAGGACAGAGGGCCAGCAGTTTCGTAAAAGGAATAAATATGCAAAAAGAACAAATATGCAAAAAGAACAAAAAGTAGAGGTACTGTAGAAAACACACACAGACACACACCCCACAAATCCTCTATTTCTCACTTACTCTCTTTCTCACTCTCTTTTTCACTCTCTTTGTCATCCAGTCTCAGTGATAGCGAGAGTGTTGGCATCCACTCGGGCTGGGAGATGTTCTAAGACCTCTTCTCACTTTGTGCCAGCTCTGCTATACCCTAGTGGGTGTGCGTTTAAGTTTCCCCATCTGCTTCTGTTCACATTATCTAGCTCCAGGGCAGGCACCTTGCCTAAAATACACACATGCACACACATGCACTCGCGCAAAGACACACACATACTCAGAGTTTCATCTTTTGTGCTGATGACGCAGTTTTAGAGTTGTGTGAAGCCCACACACACGGCTTAGCAGGGGTGTTTTTTTTATCTTTACCTTCCTTTTCTTTCTCGACAGAACAGGCGAAATCAAGAGGAAGTGCTGGCCTCTGGAGAGTGGAGGCCGCTAACTTCCTCTGAGCGTTGTGATCACTGGCTGCTCATCCCTGGAGGTTAAATCAGCGGTGGAGCACAGAGGACGTAAGGGAGCAAACATCACTGGCAGCTCTGCTGTGAACTAGGGGCCAAATTTGCATCAGAGTTCTTCTTTTTTTAAATGCCTCCTCAATCAGATCACATTCTTCAGCACTGGGTTATGACTTTCGAGGTACGAGCACGCAAAAATAAAAGCTCCACAAGCTTCAGACTATTAAAGAACACTGATGATGAGCTGGGAAAATAAAGGAAGCGAATAATATGTAAGGACAACGTGTAAATGCCCAAAGTGCTTTGCAATGTCACGCTGTTAATTCAAAGCCTAACACTGAGTGCATGTGACTGAGAAAGGGTTACAATGAAAAAGAAGGAAGCTGCCAGTTTTTGTTTCCCTGGGACCATCTGATGTGGCTGTGGTCTCTCTTTTCTTCGCTATGACTGGTGCCATAAAAAGCAGATTGAGCTGTCTGCTCGAGGGGTCAAAGGTCAAACTCATCCTGTCAGAAGGAGGCTGGTGGTGAGCCACAGGGAAGGGTTAGGGGGTTGTGACCTGTTGATTGTCCAAGGTATGATGGACTGGGAGAGGGCAGGGGGAGGTTGCCGTACGTGGCTCCGACTGACCTATGAGGAAAATCAGTGGCGACACGAGGTGACACTGGGTGGTTGGGCAATTTTGTCACCACCTGGCGCTCTTTTTGAAACACGAGAAAGGAAAAAGAGACGGTTGAGGAGGAGAAAGAGAGAGGAAAATATGTCCAGCAGGGGGGCTGTTCTTCTAAGGATATTTTAGTTCAAAGATTTAGGCGGACATCATTCAGAGTTACTTGAAACTACATCAGTGGAGGTTAAAAATAAAAGAACCATGAGGTACCTGGCACGATCACATGGCTATTATGTAACCAAAATTCACGATATTGCCTCAGTCCATCTCTGGAAGCAGCATCTCCACAAATTAATGCACGGAGGCAATTTCCGCTCGCGCTAAAAAACCTCAAAGGCAGGGGAGGCGATCGGCCTCCGAGCGCTGCAGACCATCAGCGATGACACCTTCCTTACAGTACATCCAAATGAAAACTAAGAGACCCTGACAGCCAAGCAGCGCCATCAAACAAACAATTTTTCCCCCCCATTTATAAACGAGTGCTTTCACATGCCTCGTCTGGGAGGCAAACGTTGTGTGCATGCCTGTCTGTTTGCCTCCCCTCTGCCTTATAGCTTTACATTTGCTTATCTGTTTGCCTTTACTTATTCATATCTGCGTTTTGGGCACTCCTTTCTTGCCTCTTGATATTTGTCAATATGGGCTTGACCTCAGTGGGCCAAGTCTCTCCTCTGAAGTGGGAGCTGGTGATAGCCTTGAAAACAGACCTTTAAATTAAACGAGGGAGAACACAGATTGTTGTATAATTCATCTAGACCCCCCGCCGAGGATCCTCTGTGCAGTCGTGTTACTGTCTAGATTAGAATTTCCTTTTGTTGCTGCCTGTTTGTGTAATACACAATGTAGATCCTGCCAGGGCCCAGTAAATTACCTCTTTAAACATTCATTTGCCTTAACCAAGAGGAAGGGGGAGAGGGAGCGGAGGGGAGAAAGGAAAAATCCTCTTGATTTCACATACAATGAATAAGTTAATAAAAAGATTTCTTCCCTCTCCTGTGCATGCATTTTTTTCCTCCCCTCCACACTTGAAATCATCCTTACCAAATCAAAAAGTAAGAGGGAAAGAGAAAGGGAGGGAGGAAGAAAGAAAGACAGAGAACTACAGTGAGACAGAGAATGTCTGCGTATGCAGAAGTACAACAACAACAAGAAAGAGGAGAGGAGTGAAGCCGATTGGAGAGGAGAGAGGAAGCAGGAGAGAGAGAGAGGGAGACAGAGAGAAAGAACCAGATGAGCTCTTGGAATGATGTGCCTCATAGTCCCCGCTTTCGTATCCCAAAATACCTGGTGCTGGAAATGTGAAAGCCAGGCGCACGACGGACGCCATTCCCCAGAGAGGCTCCGCTGGTATCATTAGCGAGGGAAACGGCGGGCTCAAGTGGCGTACAAACTTCAGCAAAACGTCAAGCGAGAGAAATGTGCACGCATTGCGCCTCTTTTTTCCCCCCTCCCCTCCCCTCTTTTCCCCCCTTTTTTCTCACTCTCCCTCTCTCTTTTTTCTTTCTCTGTGTTGTGTTTCAGATACGACACCACTCTTCTACCAAATTAATATTTCTCAAAATAAAAGCCAGGACAACTTTAAACTAGCGAGTGAAGAAAAAGGGAGGGAAGAAAGGAGGAGAGAGAGAGAGAGAGAGAGGGAGAATTCAGTTCAGTTTGCACGCTTCCTGTGAAGTGGAGTCTCTGTCTTCCTGCTCCTCTCATTTTGAGGTCTGCGGTTTTGTTGTCTCCGTCTTGGAGTCAGCTCCATCTAACTGATGAGGTCGTCACAACTGCTTATGAATGCCAAATGAAGAAGCGCAGCAAGCATCTGTGCTAGCAGGGGGACATTTCCATATAGTTTGTATGATAAGCAGAAATCATCCTTGACCCAGACAAAACATTTTCAAATTGCTGGACCTGTGCTGGCATTTTGAAAACACAGAATAATACGTCAACCGAGCCTGCAACCACATTTACTCTGGTGCGCTTCTGCTGTGTGCTTTAGTTTAAACTTAACATATACCCATTTAAAATGAAAGTGTTGTTCTGTCATGTGAAATAATACCTGATATTAACACATTCAGAACAGTGGAGTCACTTACAATTGCCTCTTAAGTGATATTGTGGTTCTCCTCTCCCAAAGCCATCGGGATGGCACGGCTACAATGCACAACTGTAATCAAACGGGACAGCGACCGCCCTTTGACGACTGGCTGCTGAGTGGAGCCAAATATGTCTTTTCTACGTGGTGCCGTCTGTCGGAGACATAATTACAAGTTAGAGCTAAATAAACAAACAGCTGCAGCCTGACTGCCCCTTCAGGAGCTGTTTGGTGGCTGCTGCCGGAGATGCACGCCTGCTTTGCTGCAGCACAATCACAGACGTTTTCTATATGCAGCTCACTAGATACACACAGCACAACTAACCCTGCTATCATGCAAGAACTGACATGTACTCCATACCACCTAATGACACAGGGATAAATATATATATGTATATAATGCACACATTCAGATGTACACAATGCATAATTTGGGATGTGACGCCCTATAGAGAGGAGAGAGAGGATGTTCCTGTCTGAGGAAAAAAGAAGGCACAAACTAACAATTAGCCTTTATTTTAATTGGAGCATTTCAAAGTAAATCAGAGGGCCCACTCAGGCCTAACCAAAAGTACAGAGTGGTGCTAAACTTGGAGGGCGCAGAGCTGTTTTCCACCTCTCCTCTTTTAGACATAGAGGAGGGACATATAGATACATACAGTCGAGAGCCAAAATGAGACCTGCTCCGGCGTCTCAGTGAAACATATTTGTGGTAAACCTCGATAAAATCAGACAACATGTGAAACATCTGCCTCCCTTCGGGGAAAATTACAGGTGGTGAACAATTTAATCTGCGTGCTGTGTACTTAAATGTGTTTGAGACCAGCAGATGACACGGCGTTAGACGATCATTAACAGCTGACACAGTTTAAACGGGCCCAGCGTTTAAACAGCTGGAATCCGGAGCAGAAACTAAAAGTGAGCATGCTTCCGACTAATGTGATGTTAAACTATGATCTGGTGTGACACGTCGGATGAAAAGAGAACACTTGTGTATAGCAGTTTGCACAAACTGACAGCCTTGTTTGTTCAACGTTATTTTAAAAGACAACTACAAATCTGCTCTGACGTCTATCTTTGGATTGTTTTGGGGGATTTTCTCAGAGAATAACTTCATATTTTTGAATTTGGTAAGACCTGTGCCATATTTAGACATACAGAAAGTACTGATATTTTAGTGGAAAAAGAACCTGTGTTGAGCATTTTTATGCTAAAATGCTAACAGACTTTTAAATCAAATTTGATTATTGCCAAAGCTGCTTTTGTTTTTATCTGATATGTCACCTTTCAATTAAAAAAATATTCCAATTAAACCACTTTTTAAACAAATAATCAGATTCACTGAAGGCCAAAAACAGAAGAAACACTAAAGCGAATTCAAATTCCTGGAAATAAGAGTTGAGCCACTGATTGTGAAACCAAGCAATAATTATAGCTAGCACTTAAGCCAATGTATGACCATCTGATCAATCAAAGATATGGGAGGAGAGGAGACAGGACCGACCATAAAAACAGTTACTGCTGCTCCTCCAGTTAATCCAGATGCTTTCCGGTGAAAGTTTTTGGAAACTGTCCTGGGGAATGGACACTGCAGATGTGAATTCTTAAAGCTGCTGGCTTCCAAAATGTGTATTTTCTTTTATTTATTTGTTTTTTGTTACAACTACCCAGCTACTAATTGATGAACTGTCAAAGTGAGAAGTTGGTATGACTATCTTAATACTGCTGGATTGTATTTCTTTTCCGAGAGACAGGCAGGTAATAAACTACAGAGCAGGGCCAGCATAAAAACAGAAAAAAGCATGTGAAATTCAAACTATGTGAGGAATCTGTTATGTGTGTCAAACTGCTGTTTAGGGACTTCATTTGGTTTCTCCGATCAGAACGTGAGTTTCGTGGGATGAGGATCCTGCAGCTTTCTTAGAAAAAGGAAGAAAAAAATATTTGCAAAGATTGTCCAACACCAAACACACATAACAAATTTAAGATGGATTAATATTTTCTGTCAGAAAATAAGATGCACTCTTTAATTAATCTGAGTGTCCAAAAAAAAAAGCTAGGGGGGAAAAAAAGTGCATGGTATGAAATCAGTGAGGGGAGAAAGCAGAGTTGATAGGTCGCTGCTGTTTTTCAAACTGTGTTACACTGTCCCCTGCAGAAACATTAGCCACTGATAGTGGTTTTAGAGCAGCTAATGTGCTGATAACACATTACATTTGAAGGTTTCAGTGCTTTGAAACACTGGAGGGATGAGGTGTGGGAATCCAATCCATTAGATAAAGCCAACAGTAATAGGTATCCAGTATCAAAGGAATATAGTCTAAACTGCAGGGGCTTTGGATGCACTCATTGCTATTTATTGTTTTAAGTGGAGCTTTATGCACAGGAGGTGATATCAACACACTAACAAAACCCTTTCAACACCAGTGGGCTTTGAGTGACATCAAATGTGTCTATTAACCAACCTCTTGACAAGCCAAGGTGATTCATCTCTACTGTGCTGCTTCTGTGTGTGTGTGTGTGTGTCTTTGTGTGTGCACGTGCGGATGTTCTCATCCCAGATACTGATTTGAATGTAGCCTAACAACAAACCGAAATCCCAACATTAACTATTTTAACTACTCGTTAGAAGTGATTTTCAAAGTCACTTTCTTTTTTCTTTTCAAATTCTACCCTCCAAAATTTGGACTTTTCTTCTAAACCGGTGCCGGATAAAAAATACAACAACAATGGAAAAAATAAAATTTAAACACAAAATCCTAAAAAGACCAAACCTAATTTCTTCCCTTCAAAAGAATGGACTCTGTGACTTGCTTAGTACAATAAATTGTTAAGACCGAATCTCCTTTGTGCGTGGCTTTTGGTATATTTAAAAAAAATAAAATTAAAATTAAAACAAAAGTTAACCATCATTCGCTGACAGCTCACCAGATTCCTGAAGACTGGTGGCTAAACCCAATGCCATTCGGAAAAAACAACAAGAGGCCCCAAAATCAAAGTCCCCCTTCAGCTCAATCACTCTGGCTGCCTCTCCCAAACACTAATAATCACTTTCCTCCCTTCCTTTTTTCTCCCTTGTGTGAAACATCGCATTGCCTTTGATTGGGCTGTTTAAATGATTAGCACACCACCTCGGCAGAGACGGCTGGCAGTGGCACCGGGGAGAAGGGGAGCGCGAGCCCCCCGCTGAGTGTGCTGAGATGCACGGTGTAGAGATGGAGGCATGGACCCCCTGTCACATCACAAGAAGATGGCGTCCAATAAAGGCTCACAATGGCCACAACTCTCCCGCAGTTTGTCTATCTTACCTACATGTTTTCACTTAGTATTTGTTCCCTAGAGGCTTGTTTTCAGTGGGGGGGGGGGGGGGGGGGTAGTATGTGTCTGATGCAAATCTGGGTGCTGTGTATGGCTTCACATCTACCACCTAAGAGTAGTGTAAAATTTAATGTCCAAGGTAACAGATACAAAAGACCAGAGAGAGAGGAGGTATTTTTCAGCTGCAAAATAATCCCTGCTTGTACCTGATCTGACACTACACCAAAGTACAACATGAGGACAGTTTTCAAGGAGTTTATTCTACCCAGAATCCTCTGTACTGGCGAGCACAAAGGCTGACAACACCGTCATACAGCGCGCCTTTGTAGGGGAAAAATACACGGCCTTCATCTTTGACTACTTAACGTCTAAAAGGGGTGAATTGTGGTGACCGTTGGTATTCAGCGGCCATAGTTCCTGTGGGCAGACTGGAAAAATACAAGTGGGCAAACAATTGGAACAAGCAAAAAAAAAAAAAAAAAAAAATGAAGCCAATGCCAACGCCAGTTATTTTTTCTTTCCCTCCTCACTTTGAGGACACAACTTTGGTCTCGATGCCCAGAGTCTTAAATGAATAGCATGGAGAGAGACTTTGATGTGACAATCATTCCCAAGTTAATTTGTCTTCAGTCACAAGCGCTCAGGGCATCTAGTGTGCAATCAGTAGAAAGACAAAGAATCACTATAGAAAAAGATGTTTTCCAAATAATGTTCTCACTTTGATATGCTGGCTGATCAGTGCCTACCTAAAGCCGAGGATGAAAATTTAAGAAATCAAGACAATGCATCAGTCAGACATGATTATTATGCAATATGTAGCCATTCTTTAATGTCTCTCCTTTGCGTTTGTTCCTGGAAACACACACACACACACGGAATTCACACAAATACTCACGCGGATGCATCCAAAATGTTACACTATGTCTACACTATCTGAAAGGGAACAAGCTACATGTTGTCAGTTCATCAAATTGTGCCTTTAACTGTTACGTTTCTAAGCGTTAATATTAAGGCCGTTTCTTTTTAGATAAATGTGTAAGATAAATATGGCTGAATCTAATAACATTTAACTAGATCTCAGATGCAAATCGTGCACATAACTGCACAGAGTCAAATAAAACACCATGTGCAATGTGTTTGTTTTAAAAGAAACACTTGGTAGTTAAAAAATTAATGAAAAAGTGAGATAGTTTAGATAACTTTTATCCTCACCTGCTATGAGCAAGCTAGTCTATTTCTTGTTTTCGCCTTAATGCACTGAATTGTTATTGAATATTGCAAATTCTTTAAATTATGCCTTTCATCATCTCAGTCCTCCAACACTTTTACTTGACTCTGCCTTTACTTTAGTTCATTATAGCAATTCAACAACTCGTTTTTCACAAAGAGCCCTTTTAAGAAGAATAAAGGGTTTGCCTTTTAATGCGCTTGCATGTGTACAGCTGCAGCCATGTGATCATGAACCATATCTGTAACTTTAACAATAATTTTCAGGGCTGCTGGGGTAGTTTATTTTTTATTTTTGCAGTTGGTTTGCTCATAGGGGGGAAAAGCTTCTTCTATTCCTCTGTGGTGTGAGAAGACGAGCAGTTTCAAAGAGCTCTGCGTTCCTTGTGCTCTTCTGCCACCCGGTGGCCACTGGGGAGAACAGAGAAAAATCTCCAAAGAGGTTTTGCCTGGAGAGGTTGATCACGTCTCATCCTGCATCAAAATCTCATGATTGCATCTTAGGAGATTCTTAGCCATCAGCCTGGAAGGCAAAAAATAAACCTCTCTTAACTCTCTTTTCTTCACATTCTTCTGTCTTCCCTTCTCTTTATGTCTTTGTCAGTGGCATGACAGCTGATACCCCTTTAAAGACTAAGACAATTAACTTTCTTGCGGGTGCAAAATAAGCAATAAGGGGCTTGCAGTGGGGGTGGGCTGGGACTCTTAAAGACAGAAAAGGAAGCTGTCTGTTTACCCACGTCATCATTAAAGTGACGACCAACACTCGCCCAATGGGCTCATCTGCATAATTGAATAGAGTTAAGAGTTTCACCAAAGCCCATGATTTCAGGCGTGTGTGTGTGTGTGTGTGGACTCTGGAGACTCAGTTTCTTCCTCTTGGTACAAACGTCATCATTAGACCTCCTTAGCCCAGCGCATAACAAAGAGTTAGCTCATTACTGACAAAAATATCTTTGCTAATGTCCCCCTCGCTTTGTCCGTTTCTCTTCTAATCTCTCTTGGCACAAATGACTTCAAATTCATGATGATAACATGGGGGAGAGAGCGAGAGAGGGGAAAAAGAAGAGAAAAGAAACGTGCACAGAGGAACTGGAAGAGAAAAAGACACCGCTTCGGTGACATGGCCACACTGTGTACAGAGATAGGCATGCCAAAATACAGAGAGAATAAAAAGAAACGAAAGAGCTTTCTTCCTGGCAATATTCCTGCCAACATCTGTCACAGGCAATGCTGGCTGTGTGAAGGTGTGTCTGTGCGCTATACAGTATGTGTCATCTGTGTGTATGGCTGTGTATTTGCTCCTTAATGCGAACGGAATACATATTCATGTCGCGCGAGAGCGTGTACATCTGTGTACGTATCCAGCAAACGTGTGTTTACGTGATTCCATTTCAATGTCTGCAGGAGTATGCATTCACACGCATGGGTACTTGTGCATGTACCTCCAAAGCCTCCCCTCCTCATTTCCTGCATATTTTTGTATACGTGTGAGAACGAGAGACTGCAGTTTCTATGCGCGCGAGGCCGACCCATACATCCAAAGCTTCCTCATTTACCCCGTATTTGTAGGTGTGTGTCTGTGTGTGTGTAGGTTTTGCGCGTGGCGACGTGCATATGTGTGCGCACACTCCAGTATGCCATTAAGATGAGCTATGACAGCTGTAGCCTCTTCACCCTGCAGCCCTCCTTTCTGCTTCTCGAAATGTGCCTCCTGCTTGTCATAGAGGATCTTGGTCTCTCGCTACCACCACATATCAAACTGCTGAACAGAGGTGGAGAGAGTGCAGCAATATTTTACTCAAGTACAATCACTGCAACTTCAGGAAGTGGCCCTTTTGAATAGTGTCGCAAGGCTGGCTTCAGTCAGAGCTGAATGAGATGATAGAAAAGTGCTTTTAAATGAATCACGGAGAAGTAGGCGGGAAAAAAGGTTGTGTTACACTCAATATAGCTTTTCAAGGAAAATAAGAGATGAAATAACTAGTTAATTTCTACCTTTGGTCTTGAGTGTATCTAACAGACGAGAGGAGCTAAGAGGGGAAGTGAGGAATGTTGATCGCACATATCAGAAAATACAGATAAAAAAGTGCGCTATAAACGAAAGAAAAGGATCTCATGAGAAGCGTTGGATTTGTTATTTAGCGGCGATGTGAAAACAACTTATCACACCTTTTCTAGCTCTGTCACAATCCCTGCAGCCAAAGGAAAGAAAGAATTTTAAGGTCAGTTTTGAAAGACGTCAGAACGTCTGCTAAGCCGTTACTCAGAAATGAGGTATAAATTCCACTGAGCAGGGAGACGTTAGAAAATGACAATTACAGCAAGGACGGTGGAATAACATCGTAAATTTTTAGGCCAGTAAATATCAAGCTTTCAAAACAACTTTTTTTGTGTATTCTATCAAAACTACAAGCGAGTCTGGCACGAATTACAGCATCTCTGACTCTGGATAGCCTTTACTGGGCCAATTTTTAATTTGACTGGCCAGATTTGAGCCTATCTTTTTGTCTGGACTTCCTTATTTGGCCTTATATCTGTTTGGTAGTGTTGGAGTAACAGGCACGAAGGTTATTTCTCATCAGGTCATGCATTGCATTCTCTTTTTTTCTTGCAGTACCAATCTTAATGCCTCTACCTCCCTCTGGGTGCTGTTCCTGCCCAGTTTGATCCAGGAATTTTTTATCCATTTGTACCTTGCTTCTGATGTCCTGAACATCAAGAAGGGTTGACATACCTTCATCTTCTAGGGTAGCCAACTCTTCCCTGTTCAAGGTGCTTTACTACATGTGAGACTAACTGACCACGTGTTTTATTTGTAGCACACTCTTTTCCTAGACCTGCAATTTAAAGTGCATCGCATAGTTTAACCAGCTGTCTACAGTCAGCTGATTCAGTGGTCCTTTAATTTAAACTTCTGGTCAATTTAAATTTAGCGTTAGCGGAGGAGTTAGCATAAGCGGTGCAATGACGTTTTATCGAACTTAACTGGCTTTTACTGCCCCCTAGTGGTCACTTTGCTAACTTCAGAACACTTCCGTCAGCCTAGCAACACCTCAGCTGTTTGCTGTGCTCCTTTCTGATGTCTGGATAATCCGTGGGGATGACTGACATGAAGGTTTCTCTTAAAGGTCAGGGAAAGTTCATGAACCTAACAACCAAGCAGTGCCTCAAAATGTGGAAAACAAATTTTACACTGTGGGCCACATGCAGCCCACTTTAATTTTGAATGGGCCGGACCAGTGAATTTGCCGGTTTGGGCTTAAATTGCAAGAAATAACTGTGTGAAATTACAGAAAAAGTTCTCCTGTAATTATAAAACACAAATATTTTGTAATTCACAGAAAAATCTTTGTTTTTATTTTTACTGCAGTCACAAATTTCTATAGTTTATAATTTTAAAAAAAAGTTTTTCTGTAATTTTTTAACTATAACTTAATTACGTTGTTGTAGTATGAATGGCAATGTAAAAGTTCTTTATAAGAAGAAAAGAACAGTAAAAAGTCCAAAATTTATGCCCTCACTTTTTCCAAAGCCGTCAAGTTGAATTAGTCTTTGCCTGGCCGATTCTAGCCCCCTGGGCCTTATGTTTGACACCCCTGCCTTAAACAGTGAAGAGAGATGAATGAAGAGCTGCACACCTCTCAAGTTTCAGTCACAAATACTTCAACCAAATCCAAGTTTTCTCTGTATCTATACACTTAGTCTCAGGATCACAGTTTCCAAACAAAGTTATCCTTCTTTTCTCTTCTACCTTGTTAGCTAGCGCACATGAACTGTAACGTGAAGTAAACACATTTTTTAACTTGTGTATTTTAGCTAACTTATTAACGGACTTTTCACAGTAAATGGCAATTT
The DNA here is from genome assembly GCF_001858045.2 of Oreochromis niloticus. Taxonomy (NCBI): domain Eukaryota; kingdom Metazoa; phylum Chordata; class Actinopteri; order Cichliformes; family Cichlidae; genus Oreochromis; species Oreochromis niloticus. The sequence goes on from NC_031973.2 coordinate 13,510,357, forward strand.
TTTTTTAAGTACTGTACCGCTTTCAGTAGCTAAATTAAATCCAAACAATGGCAGAATAACTGTCATACAATATAGTGAGACAATACCAAAAGCTAGCTTCCACAGTGAGTTTCTATGAAAGTGCTCGGCAAAAAAGTCCAAAATTCACCACCTTCTCGCATAAATGAATGAACATAAAGAAGTAACAATTAACCATAACATGTTGCTAAGCTTATCGTGCTTTTTGTGTGGTAATTACCTTCAGCAGGGGAAAACCAGAGAGGAGATGAGTGAAGAGATTACCACTGAGCTGAGATTCCTCCTACTGGAGCCCTAAGGCATTACCAATGGGTCAAAGCACAATCAAACCAGGTAAAACCCTGTATTAGCCATTTCTACTCTTTGAATTCAGGGTGCAGACTTCAACAGCAACACAGTCAAAGTAATTGTCAAGGTAACAGTAAAATTATTTTATGACATAAAAGGAACAAAATTATATATATATATATATATATATGTATATATTAGGGTATTTCCATAACAACCTCATCTTCATCTAGCACACAGACCAGGTGTACCACATTTTTGTACACTGCATCCATCAATAGATGCTCTCTGCAGGTAGATGCAGGCACTACCACCACTGAACAATAATTTCCCCTTTAATTGCTGAGTTGCCGCTGATAAAAATTTCTCCCTGATTCATCTGAAAAATTTAACATAACTATAATTTGGAGCTGTTGAAGACCAGGTAATGATAACGTACATACTATCTCGGTTCAGTCATTTAAAAATGAAAACAAACAAACAAAAACCAAAGCAGCTGAGTTGCTCTTTTTTCATTATTATTAAAATATTGTATTTATAGGTAGAGGCCTGATCTACCTTCCATTTCAGTTGGTGGCACTATAATGTTGTTTCCAAACTGTCATTAAATTCAAGAATAAGAAGAAAATGGGTTAAAATTTACGCAGACTTTATATGACCCTATACTCTTTGAATCGGTGAATGAGTAGAAGTTCCATTTACCACATGGTTCACTCGATATATTGTCAGTATTTACTGTCAGGTTGAGTTTAGTTACTGGAAAAGTAAGTAACTGTAACTGGAAAAACCCGTGCCTACAATGTTACACACCGAGAAGCACATATCCAAGAAAGCTCTGAACATGTATTCACTGGAAAGTAATAGATGCAGTTCTAGCAATCAATGGTAATAATGTTTTGATGATACCTGAGCATGTTAAGTTCATTTAAGCACTCTGTAATTTAACATCATTATTCTTTATAAACCTCGGTCACTGCGATAAAATTTCAGCAGATTATAAAATTAATGTAATTACTGTTATTTCATTTATTGCAAACCCTTCTGTTGTTACAAATAGTAATCCCATATGTGAAGATTGAGGATGAACTCTAATCGATTATCATCGTTCACAAAGAGTCAATCAACACAGTGTTAAAATGAACATTTGATCCTGGTGACCAGATCAGGTTTTAAAAATCCACACTCGAGCCTTTCCATCTATAAAAGCAGCCTCCTTCAACCCCAACCTGATCTTCTACACCCGGGTCGCCCATCGCAGAGCTCTCCAGCTCCAGCCGAGGTCTCTCTCCTCTCAGCCATCTCTAGTAGACAGCTGAGCTTCAGCTCCTCCTCTAAATGTCCATCTAAAAAGAGCAGACCTGGTGATCGTCTGGTCTCCTCTCTCCACACATCTCCCCTGTTCGAGAAAGCCTCAGTGCTTCCGCTGGGCTGATTGGCCGGCTCAGTGCAAGGACCAGATAGGATCTTTCTATTTGCCCAGCGGCGGGGCTGCCTCTCTATCAGCGCTACCTCTGGAGGGGGTTTATCTGGCCTGCTGATAACAATGTTTTCCCCTGCCTTGTTCCCCTCCCTGATGGTTTGTTACACTAGTAAATGGGAGTCAAGGCTGGGGCTGAGCTGCAGCAGCAGTCTGCAGTCCTACGCTACTCCTTGTAAACAAGATTGGCTCAGTTTGCTTTTACCGCTCAGTCGTGTGTGTGTGTGTGTTTGTGTGTGTGTTTAAGAGAGAGAGAAAGAGAGGGAGATGGAGTGAACAAGAGATTAAAAGAGAAACTGTGAAGAAAAAAAATCTTTTACACAATAAACACTTCTTCAACACAAATTAGCCTGGATTACGAATTTGTGAACAGACTCATAATTCATTCAGCATTATTTTTACACTCCTGCGCGGCGCAGTCTAAGTTCTGTTTTTGCTGCGCTGCTGCCAGTACATCTGTCGCTGGAGAGTCGCCAGCTTTACAAATCTGTGCAGAACAATATGCACCGGAGTTCACGGAAGCGGCACTAAATAGCGTCTGTGTCAGATGAAACCTTGGCCAGTGCAGGAAGTAGTACTTAGCAGAAGTGCACCAGAGTATACGTTGTAGATCACTTTCCGAGCTTGGCTGGGGCGAAACCTTCAACATGCTTTTTCATTCATGGCGTGGTGGGAAAAGCCTCGTGTTCTCTGCATGGCCGAAACATCTGTAAGCTGTTGCAGAAACAGAGCCCAGAGGAAAACATTTACCTAACAGAATACTAATTCTTTCAGGCCCTCGTGTCAACACTTCGTAAATAAACTTGCACATATGGTATTGTTTTCTTAAGGTTGGTCTGGGAGAACCATTCTGGCTGCTGCAATCTGCCACATCTACTCATGAGGTTTTCTGAATGTTGCTGCTAAGGTTCTTTTTTACTGTAAACTGTCTCTCATACTGTGAACACCTGTCTGCTGCTCACAGTTCCTTCATGGATTGTTCTTGCTAAGACTGATTTAGAGTAAATCATAATCCTGTCTATAGATGTGAACATACTGAGGGCAGCACCCATATAAGATGATGAAATGCTTATAAATGTAATTAATTAATCGATAAAATCTACCTGCCACAACTTTTCCTTTTTTCCTTAAAAAAAATGTTTAGCTACGCCACTGTTTTCTGTCCAGATGTGTATTATTTATATGTAAGAAAAGCTTTGGGTGTTAAAAAAAAACAGTGCGACATCTTTCAAACATGTGGGGTGCCAAAGAAGTCTTCACAGACTGCAAGAATGGCATCCAGCTAATGGCCTACCATCACCATCTCTGTTGTAGCACAGTTAAAACTCTGCTTTTATGTTCCCACAATGAGTGTGTGCATTCCTCTTTGGGATGACTGTCCTAGATTTAAAGGCTTGTCAGACACCACTAGCCCTTTTATTTTTCCATAAACTTTTTTTAATCTTTTGCATTTTACACTGGGGGATTGTTTCTGCTGGGATACTGTTGCAACGGATTATACGAAAAATGTCCACAACTGGGAGTTGAAATAGAAGCCTCCTTCATCTTTGCCTTGCAGCATCTTTTGTTGTGATGCCTGTGTGCTGCAGCACTGGAGTGCAAAAGTATTAAAATACACACGAATTACAGAGCTGCAGGTTTAATGTCAGGCACTGCAACGCGAGTAATCGCTTTACTGAAGGCATCACCGTGCAGCTGATAGTGCTAACAGTTAACAGCCTTTCGGTAAATGTCATAATTAGTTGTGAATCTGCAGCTAATCAGCGCTCCTTGGGAGCCAACTAGGTCACTGTTTGTCTGAGATGGAAAATGGAGATATTCAGCGCTGACAAGTAATTCTGTGATTGTGTCAGCAGCTAAGATACATAATTCAGTGCATTTAAACTGGACCTGTCTGGTGAAGTGAGTAGCGCCTGTGTTGTTGCTTCAGTACATCTGTCTCCTCGTCACTTCGGGAGTCTGACATCTCTCTCAGCGCCGTGGCACAATGGAGGAAAGTGCACTTCCGTGGCGCAGGTAAAAACCCGCCAAGGGATAGAAGGCCCCCTCATGAATAAATGATTGTGACACGCAGCAATAATTTGCATCCGTGTAAAAGTGACGCATCAGCGCTTTTGTCTGCCAAGAAGTCTAGAGGTGTGTTTTTTATTTTATTATTTAATGGAAAATGGCTTTCATTAACAGTGGCAAAGCAAAAGGTGTTGACAGCGATGCACCGACTTGTCAAGCCGATCACAGCCTGTTTTTCAAGCCGATCACAGCCTCTGCCTTTTTTTCTCTAATTAGGCATATGCTGGAGGCATCATAACAAACACTGAAACAGGTTTGTCCTTGCCTAATCCGGGGAACTAATTTTTAAGGTTATTATGCAAATCGATACTGTTTACAAACATGAAAGCCGGCGTCCTATTTTTGATCTGCCACATCGGTTTTCGATGGCTTAAAGCCCGCCTCAGCAGGTGTCATGTCAATAACAACCAGCAATCGATCAGCGGCCGTCTGAGGGGGATTGGGACAGCAGGGCCTTGAGGTGTGGAGGGGGATTTTCATCAGCTGAAGGCTCAGGCACAGCCACACCATTAAATTTTTTCTTCGTGGACACGTAGACGACACTGTGGCTATTGTTAAAACAGGACAGATGTTTATGGTTTTGTGGGACTTCTCATTTCACTGTGGTGACTTAGGTCTAAGAAGGAATAACATCATTTTAGGGTCACACAATTACGACTCTATGATCAATACATAGTGCTTACACGGACAATAAGATCTAGTTCAAGGTCTCAGGAAGATTAAAACTTGCATTTGTTTGCTTATAAAATAAAGATAAAATTACATAAAACCATATAAAAGTGTTAAAGAAACAAAATAAAACAATGCGAAACTGTGTTTTGGTGTGACATGACTTCAAATGATAAATATTCAAGCTAGCCTTGGTACTCTTGGCAGCTCTTCTGTGGAGTTATCAATATGACTGGCCCCTGTTTCTTAGTGAAATCTGAGATTGACTCTGTGATCCTGACATCAGAGTTCAGCGAGGACTATACTCTCAGGTTCAGGACATTTACAGGTAGTTATTGCTTCACAAAATATGGATCTGTTTAGAAAACTGGTCGCAGCAGATGGCCCCGCCCCTTCCTAAACCTGGTTCTGCCTGAGGTTTCTTCCTGTTAAAAGGGAGTTTTTCCTTCCCACTGTCGCCCAACTCCTTGCTCATAGGGGATCATATGATTGTTGGACGTTTCTTTGTGTATATTATTGTAGGGTCTACCTTACACAATAAAGCGCCTTCAGGCGACTATTGTTGTGATTTGGTGCTGTATAAAAAAAACTGATTTGAATTGAAAACTAGGCTAAATTTTATTTGAAATATACATACAGCAACAAAAATGCTCCGCCATGAAGAAGAATGGTTCAAGCAAGCAAATATTAAATATTTTTAAAATTCCCAGACAGAATAGTCTTAATAAGGTTGAAAGGAAATTGAATACAAGTGGCCTATATAATAGTCCTCATTTGTTTTACCTAAAATCCGCTGTTCTTAAGTGATTTGTATTTATGTTTAGATTTGAATGAAGAGGAGGAGGTGGATTTTTAAGTACCTTTTACACAAGAAATAGAGAAAAGATATTTAAAGTCTGACTTAAAGGCTTTAAATATTCCAAAATAGGAGACGGCACTTCTGAGATTATGGTCCATATGGTAATTGTTGAACCAGCACGAGACCTGGCTGTATGCCAGTGCTGTTTGCATTATTCTTTGCCCTTTGATGTATACCACATTAGCCATGTAATGCACTCGGAAAACGTTTGAGGCAGGCATGGGAGTCAATCTACACTCAATTTACAACAAAACAAAAGCGCAAGTTGGGTTTGCAGCTGGTCTTTTTCTGAATTCTTGGACTTTACTTCAACCTGTTGTCAATTGTCACATGTGACGACTAAACATCTTCCTCTGCTTTTTGGTTCTGCGGAAAAAGCAGAGCTCCTTTTGATCTGTGGTGCACCACAATGTGCACCTGCCCGTCACATGAAGGGATCAACAATGTACATCCATGATCAACACACACTGCAAGCTGTGTTGGCCAACGCTCAGCCTCCACTTTCCCTGGATCATACGTAGCAGCCTTTAGCCTTCAGAGCTTCAAAGCTCTAAAGGCTAAAGAGAGATGTATTGTGTATACTTCCTGCCTCCAACATGTTTGCCCTCCTTTCCCTTCAATAGGCCTCCAGTTACTGAATGCATTTGGTAAATACATGTTGATAACTTTTTTTATTCAGCCTGGAAACAAAAGGTCCAAAATGGGTAATGTTTAACTGTTAGTTTATCCTTTATTTTAAAAAACAGTATTATGGCTTAAAAAACAAATATCAAAGACTCTATATAAATATATATATGTATATATGTAAGCAAAAGGCCTGCACTAATAATATATATTACTTTACTTGGATATGTTATTAAAAATTTGGCCTGAATCCTAATGTAAGTGTTTTATGAGTTGCAATATTGCTGCAGTAATTATGTCTTTTTACCTCTCTGCTATGAAATTACATTTTTAGTTGTAAAAACTACAGATCAGTTCCAAGGTTTTAGCCTTTTCCTTAACTTCGATGTCAGACTTTTCCTCGTAATTTCAGTAGAGCTTTTCATTAAATCAATCAAAACTCTGCTTTTCTGAATTTTTAAACTGCAAGTTTTCAAACTGAAACAAGAGCACTTCTTCTTCTTCTTCTTTTTTTTTTTTACCCCTGCCTTTCCTCTACATGCTCGGTCAAGTTCACATCTTTGGTTTTCCTCCTGTGATTTCAGTCCAGCCATTCATTTATCAAGTAATTTATTCATACATTTTTTTGAAGCATCGCTCAATAGCATCTGACCCTGGTGCCCCATCATCCAACTCTCCCTTCCGAGACAGAGCACAAGTGTTCCCTCAAGAGTGAGGGAATGCGGGTCAGAGGCGGCGTTTACTTGGGGAGGAAGGAGAGGGGGGGGTGTGCACAATTTTCACATTGCGCCAGAGTTAAGCGGGTAATCATAATGTGATAGTGCTCTAGCTGCTGGGGTCATGTATGCTTATGAATGTTAAGGAGGACTGTTTTAAAGGCCTTCAAAATTACCCCTGATATCAAACACTGACCTTTTGTTGAGACTCCAACACGCTATGATGATTAGAATTACAATGTGTGCAGTTTTTTTTGTTGTTGCCAAATTTCAAATCAGGGAACGCTAACCCCCCTTCAAACTTCCTTGTATTTATGTAAAAAAACTGTACATAGAAACAGATATTGATATATAGCTAGGTAGACACCCAGATAGCTAGAGGGATATGGATTTTAAACAATGTAACAAAAGTTGTAATAGTAGTTGGAAAGATATGCCCCATTAAACATCGACACATATTCACTGTCAACATGGGCGTTTACCAGAAGTAACTAAATGATCTCTCATTTGACACGGAGCGTCGGCACCGTCGCGAGGTTACCAATTAAGCTCCATGTGTCTTTAAAGTTTCACTCAACAGATCAAAACTCATGCTGCTATGTTGCACTTTAAATTAAAATACAGAGAGATTTATAGATCTATTTATAATATTCCGCATCACCTTGTTTTCTTTCTTTTTCCCTTCACAGTAATCCCGCCTTCAAGTGCTATGAAACTGGGGCTTGGAAGTTAGAATACACAAGACTTTGTCACCAATGAAAACTTTCAGTTAACTCGACGAAGCACACTTCCAAAGGAGTTCAGCTCTTATCAGAGAGCAGGATAATTGTTGAAACAGGTGTAGCTGTCGAAGTGTCAGCGTGCCGCTGTCTGTGTTCTGGTCCCCGAACCAACCTCTGCCTATGACTCCATCTCATAAGTCTTTCAGACAACCTTGGTGTGATTTCTTGACAAAAGCGCGCTCGCTCTCAAGGTGCACTCGAGAGCGATGTAAAAAGGGACAAAGACAGAGCCTGAGAGAAGATAGGAGAAGAAATGGATTTCTTCTCTAATTATGCAAGAAAAAGAGACTTTGTGAAGATAAAGTTGGGTGACACAAGGGCATATTGAGGGACACACTCACTTTAGGAAGATTTTTCAAAGTGGGAGGCACAAATGGATGTTTGTGCTATAAGCTATTGCTGCTAATTGGTACAAACTTAATGAATGCAGGGTGCTGTGTGGAGACAGATGCTTTGTGCAATGTGGCAGATTTCAGTGGCTGCGCGTCTCTCTCCATCGCTGGAACATCAAGAAGAGGAGAACATTTGGCAGGTCACGAAATTATGCGAGGAAAAGGGGAAGCCCGGGAAAAAAAAATGTAAACAGTTGTTTATTTTTTCGTTAATTTATGGGTGACTGTGTGTATGTGTACATTTGTGTGCGTGCGCGCGTGTGCGCTGAGCGTGAGAGTTAGCAGTTCTCAAGCGCTTGTCTATTTGTTTGAGCCCATCGCTTTTGTTTTGGCTTTCTTGCCTTGCCAGCTCTGTGGCTCTCAATTAGCGTGCAAGCCTCAGGGACCTAATTAACCAGTTCAATTAATAAATAATTTTCTTAAAAATCCCATACAAGCCATTCTGACATTTGTCAGCCACTCAGGAGCTGCTGTGTGTGTGTCTGTGAGAGAGAAAGAGAGAGGAAAAGAGAGGAAAAAGGACAGAATGATTAGCTTGTTTGCAAGCTCTGCTTATCCCCCAGGTGGCTTGATGCAGGGGACAGTGCTGCGTGTGTGTGTTTGCATATGTGTGTGTGGTTGGATGGAGAGGGGCTTACTCACAGCGCTGGACCCCATAGCAGAGGAGGGCCCCCGTGACCTTTTATCGAGTGTCCAATCAATAATGTGCGAGCGTCCATCTCTTTGAGTTGCAGCCTGAGCCTGGGCTTCTGAAGGCCTGTGGCCAGCAGCAAAGCAGGATGGGAACAGGCTACACAGTGGGGCAAAAGAGTCCTTGGGGGGCCACGAGTGGAACAGAACCAACCGCCTCATGTCATTTACTCATAATGATGTCTTCCTTTGGTCGAAAAGGGAGGGGTGCATGGGATGGAGGAGGGGGCAGTGTCCCCCTCCTCCACTAGACACTGCAGATTCAGCCTCTCTCTTCCTTTGTCTGAATGGTGAAAGCATCCTCTTTGGTCTGTCACCGGGCTCTGTGATTAAGCAGCAGAAACAGACCCCGGCTTTTTTCACATTAGAATCCCATTTAGTGGTTCTTATCGCAGGCATCTATCCGGTCACATGTTGGGATGGAGTTATATTTCATTGTTTCGTGAACTGTAACGTATATTCCCTCGTGGGCACAATTGGACAGATGTGCTTGTTTAATTTGTAGCATTATCTCAAAACATCGACTTTACAGGATCCGGTTGTCACCGCCAAAGAGGCAGCGCTGATGGATCTGACTGTGTACCAGTGTTCATTAAACACACTCCAAACAGCCTTCAAACCGACTCTATTAGTGGCTGCCTCCAGAACAAGAGGCGCCTGAATGCAATTTTTGACCATGAAATGCTCTTTAAGCAGATGAACGAGACTTGAAAGATGAGCGGGACTTGAAGTTTCCTTTTTTTCCCCTTGAAAATGCCAGTGAGGAGTCAATCACTGGATATCAAAGCAGCGGGGACACGCACACAGACACACACGCAAGAAAATCCAGTGATAATAAAACGTAAGGCTTCCCACACCCACTGAAGCCCGCTAAGATGGCCATCACAAGTATGCGCGTCGACACAAAGAGCAGACATCGGCCTTTCAGCGAGCAGCTAGCTGTCGCTCTGCATTAGCTGCAGGCATGCGACGACAGTTTGCGTGGAATCGAGATCCGGTTTTCCACGTAGCTGAGCAGGAAGAGACCAGAGACTTGTTCAAGATACTTGGCTGACCCACACTGCCTACAGCAGGCAACATATGGCTCCCTGGTTTGGCATTGCCTTGTTTATTATGTATGCTGCAATTTATTTCTGCACTGCTCTACTGAGAATACCCACACAAAATGAAGCTGCCTGACTAAGTGAGAAATATATTCTGGCAGCCAGATGAGATAAAAAAGTGAGTTAAATATACCAGCAGACAAATAACTATTAAAGTCTGCATGTTCATATTAAGCATCATCTGTGGTAGTCATTCCTCATCACAGCTGAGCTAGAGAGATTTCAGCCTATCGATCGGTAAAAGTAAGTGTGTGAAAGAGAGTATGAGTCAAAAGGGGATCTGAAGGTGGGCTGACAGATGCAATACACATGGAGGACCTAAAGATGGAGAGATCACGTTTGTTCTCTGTCAGGTTTGACCGAGGCCTTCTCTGCTCAGAGGTGACTGTTGCTCTTTCTGGTGCCCTCTAACACCCCCCTGAGATCCTTCCACTCAACTCCACTGCCTCCACTTTGATGCAAAAAAAAGGAAGGGGGGGTGGGGGGGAGTTATTGTGTAAATATTTTGCTTGAGCATTTGAGCATCTTAATCTTCCATAAGGTGATCTTTGGAGTGGAGCAACATGGGGTGCTGATGTTCAGAGGAGCTCCCAGTTGTAGAAAGAAAGAGGGAGCGAAAGAGACAGAGAAGGGAGGGAGAGGAAGAAGAAGAAGGTCTGTGTACTTGCTAGAGTGCTGGGAGCTAGAGTTCACTACGGGGGCGTAAGTGTGTCAAGAAGAGCGCTTTCCCCCCATCCGCAAGCCCCGGGCCCTCTCCACAACATTAAAAAGCATAAACAGTCAATACTGAATGTAACTCAGAGAAAGAGCAAGAGAGGGAGCGTGGAAAAAAAAAGAAACAAGTACGAGAACGCAAGGGTGTTTCAAGCGTTACACAACATAGTGAGATCAGAGAAATGGAGGCTGGGCTATAGTGTATAGTTGCAAAGCTTTCTGATGGAGGAAGGGAGCCTCTCCAAGTGAATCATTCATTGCGGGCGGCAGGGGTGTAAATATGAAGGGGAGGGTTGAAGGAGAGCGGGATCAAGGAAATGCACACCTGGTGCAAGACAGGGGTCAGATTGGCCCTACACAAAAGGAAACGAAAGAGAAAAAGAGAATGAGTTGTTTGGCATACCTCCGTTTAGACAGCAGCAGTGCTTCTATCGGCGCGCTTGTGCAAAGCAGGACAGAATGGAGTAGGTAGAAGGTGCATATGGTGGTAGGCTGTCTGTGTCGATACACATGCTGAAAACACATGCTTTCTATGCCGATGAGAGGGAGGCTCGTCTTATTTATAAGGAAGAAAAAAAAAAGACTTTCAAACGTTCAACATTTTAGACTTCCAGTTTTGAGATGTGAGGGCTTGTTTATCTGTGGCACATTGTTCCTGCTCATAATCGCTCAAGAGTCTCAATCAGTCACTCCCTCTCTCTCCGTCTCTCACAAGTTTTTCAAACGACATCTCCCAAACACTCGACACCTGGCTGGCTGACTTCAGAGCCGAAATCAGCGGAGAAGTCTGTGTGTCTCTGTGTTTCTTTTTTTTAATCATCCATTCAGTCGCTCCTCACATGTTCAAGCCTATGCATTCGGGGAGATCTTCCTCTATAGACAGATCATAAAGACTCAGAGCTTACTGGAAAGCAGGTGTGGGCAGGTTGGTACGTGACGGTATTGAGGACATGTGAATTGTTTGTATGTTTGAGATTAAAACCAGTCTCTGTTTTTATTTTTTCTTTAATTAACTCAAATGCTCGCCATTCATTTTTAGCCCTAAAAGGAGATCTAAACTGTGAATACTAAAGGACGTGTCAGGTGAGAATTATTTAACGGGAAACTGTTTCTTTAAAAATAAAAAGTGCATGTGGCATGTGTGTTTATTTTCAAGGTTCTCCAGTTTATAGAGAACTTATGAACCGCTGCTTTCCTCTTAAAAAACCAAGGACATTCAGACTCACCTGCTGTTTTTTTGTTGTTTTTTTTCTCCTTGAGAGAATGTTCTCCTGGTTTATGGCCAAACAAAAGTTGCTTCAGTGCAAAGTACTGTTTGAGCCACTTCCCCTGCCAGAGCAAGACTCCATATTTTAAACATTTGGAGGAGGAAACAATATCTATGAAAAGTGTGAAATTTGATTTCTACCCCACGGAATAGGCCGTTTCCTTCTGTTGTCAAACAGAATGACTAAACATGCTCATTCACATGCTCCCATGGTAGGACGTTATTAATTTATCACTTCAGAGTTATCTGTGCTCTGTCTCTCACATGCACGCACGCACGCACACACACACACACTTTGCTTCTTGATGATTGACAATGTGATAAATTTTATTTGAATATGGCTGACATGAATTATGTAACCATAGAGACTGGTGGCTTTGTTGCTTCCCTCTTGCTCTTCGCTTTTCCTCCAAGATAACATACAGTTGATAATTTACAGTAGAACACATTCTGAAACTATAAAGAAAGATATAGCGACAATGCCCCACAGAGAACAAAACAGAGTGCTTCAGTGCAACCAGCCGAGCTGATTGTGAGAGTTGCAGAGGAGAGGAGAGCCGAGGTTCATATTGTGGCAATGCTGCCATAAGATTAGGTGGTTGACACTTTGACACCACTCTGATGGTAGCGATGAGGTCTCAGGGGAATGGGTTAGGCCAAGAGAAGAGAAAAAATAAACACAAATGAAAGGAGAAAAAAATCAGCACAGCACCCACGGTATCTGATGTTGATAGCTGTGGCGAAAGACAGTCTTTGAAAGGCTTGAGGGAAGTGACAATACAGTATGTTTTTTTCCTTGTTGATGCTCTTCCAGGCGGCTAACAAAAATACAAAAAAAAAGAAGAAAAAAAATAACTCGTCTGATTGGTCTGAAAAGACTGTCAAATGTCAAGCAGTTATCAAACAGAAGACTTGTTTTCTTTTAAAAAGATACCAGCAGAAGGAAAAGCCTAACCTTTCAGCAAGTGAGTGGAAGTCACTCAATCCATCATGTGCGGTACTCTATACAAGCAAAAGCCCTCGCTCTTTACAAGGCTTACACTTTCCCCTCTGATTCAAATCCATAGCTGCTGACACAAGTTGTCGATGGCTGAAATAAATGGAGCTCTAAAAATACCCGGTTCTGGGGAATTATTTATCGGTAGCTCACAACCGAGCAAAAGAAAAAAGAGGCCAAACTAACATTCACGCACAAAAAAGGGAGTTTTCTGTAGGTGTGGGCACATAAAATTAAGTCATTTTACAGTAAGTAACCCACCCAGAGCTCGTGTTTTCCCTCAATTCACGGTCACATTTAGATCTCAGATTTCAAGGTCCTTACTGCAGGTCCTTGCTCTTCCGTCTCATGTTTACATCTCAATAGGGCCCGTGCAGGATTTCGCAGCACCGTCGACGACCCAGGCTGACAGAAACAGCTTGCTTAACACTGCACATACAGTTGTATTTCGGTGTTCCAGTTCCTGCAGCTGACGTTGTTCAACTCCCTTCACGCCGAGCCGCTCTTGCGTGAAAAGAGAGATGGGACGTTTTTTTTCTTTTTTTTTGTCCTTGATTTTCAAAGCGCTGAGACTTGTTAATGCCCTCGTTTTTATGTAAACCACTGAATCAATCATCACCGCTCCATTGTACCGTTCAAACAAACTTCTGCACAACTTTCACATGAACCTGCGCTTCTGCTCTCATTATTTTTTGATTTTATTCGCAGAAAGTCTGCAGCTTTGTGCTCGCTGCACGGGGAGGTCAGAGATCAGGCTGGAGCTGGCAGCGATTCAGTGTCTTGCTCAAAGACACTCGAGCAGACTGGGTGCTCTGCTACTGTGGGCCCCGAGCTCAGCTATGCTGCCCTGCAACTCCAACACTGGCAGTTGATATGAATCTCAAAGACTGAATATTTTTATCCTAGACTTTTATTCTTGGGCTGTCTAAAGAGGCAGAGCGTAATCAGTGACTTTTATCTCCGAATAGGAAATTACAACATCCCTAGAAATGCTTAATCTGACCTGCAATTCAGCTACACAACAGCTCAAGCGAGGTAATTACCTAAGAAAGCAAACAGAAGCATCTTGTGTGTCTGCCAAGTTTAAAAAAAGAATACTTTTTACTGGCGATGGAAATAGAGGTGAGGAAAATATCGGCGGCTTGTTGTCGCTCTCCTCCATCTATTAGCTGGTGCATCACATCAGGTGAAGAGTTTTCTTCCTGAAGATGCTATTGTTAAGAATTGAATTGACTCATATCCGTTATTCCAGTTATCAACACTCTAAAGAAAGAAGATTTTTGTATTCTTCCACCAGATCTTGGCACTACCAAGCTTTTATTTAAAGGGGGAAAAAACTATTGCAGACAAGGCCACAAGCATCACATCTTCAGTTTCAAACAAAGGTGAGTCCAGGACAAACTGTGTACTTGGGAATTTCTCTGCATTGAAGGGAGGTGATAATGAACATTAATATGTACAGCTGGCTCTTTATACAACTCTTGCTGTGCTGCCTTTGGTGTCCTGTTGAGAGAGTGTCTAAGCAGTGTACCATCAATAGCAGGGAACAAAGCCAGAGAAAATATCAAGTCTTTTTCCACAACTGCCTCCCTGCCTTGCTCTGCCTTAAGATTAATCTAATTTGGTCTTTATTGAGAAATGGGTAAGAGCAGTTTTGTTTTATTTATGTATGTTTTTTTTCCTCCTCTGCTCCTTTCCTTTGTTGCTTCTCCTCGGCTGCCTCTGACAAAAGACAACCAGCCTGCCAAGCCCGGTGTTGCTCTGGGACGGACCTGTCAATCACTCCTGACGGCACCCTGACAACATGTACGTTAAAATTTCAAACGGGACTCAAAGGCGGCGCGTGACAGCCGAGCCTTTGAAAGTGGCTGTAGCGCTCGGCGACAGCCAGAGGAGTACGGATGGAAAACAAACTAGAAAACAACAGTGCGGAGGGAAAAGAGAAAGAGAGTCAGAGACTGAGAGGGAGAGGGAAAGGGGAGAGAGGAAAAAAACAAACCAAAAGTTAAAAGCAAAACAGTGAAGAATGTGGGTCTTGATGATGGGAACTGGCATTAGTTTCTCCCTTAGTGTATCATTGTTTTTTAATTTGGTTGAAACTCCCCTGAGTGGAGCTTTCGGGCTTCCAGGGACTGTGCCGAGGGCCCGTTCTCTCCGCAGTCCAGGGACAGCAGCATCTCTCTCCTGCTCCTCCGAGGCCTCACTCAGATCAAGTCAAGCCTCACGTGCGTCTCGCTGCTACCCTTTAACGCAAAACAACTGTGCACCGATCTTAATAATATTCTTGATTCCACTTCGCATACATGCGCTTCATGGCTGCAATTAATTCCCAGTAGGAAAGGGAAAAACCAGCAGTTTTCACAGAGTGAGATATAGAATTTATAACTCTAAAACATATAGTCTTCAATACCAACTAGAAAAAGGAGAACTCAATTTGGATTCTTTCCTTGCTATCCCAGAATGGCCAGGACAAAACACTTTTAAAGCAACATATCTCTGAAAAGCCTTTGCAGTTGCCATATGGAGTAAAATGCGCACGCACGAGCTTGAGGATGCACTTTTAAATGATCACCTGCCACAAAACAGAGAGAGAGCACCACCAGTCTCTTTACTGTGGCTAAATGAACAGTGTAAACGGTGTACGACACAAAAGGCCTGGGCTGTGCCAGACCCTATGGGAGAACTGCCATCTCTGCAGTCCTGCAGTTTGTGCACTGATCCTTCAGTCAGCATCCACATCTGCAGTTCAAAAACACACAGTGGCTTGAAACTGCTACAAAGCTAACTGTTCATTGTCTATCTGAGACTTTGTTTGACCATGCTGTGTGGGTGTGTGTGCGCACACAAGTGTGTGCGTGTCTAGTCAAAGTTTGTTTGAAACTAGCATTGTAAAACCAACTCTAGAGCGTGTGTGTTTGTGTGTACAGCAAATGTGTGTTTTACTTCTACAAACAAGTGGACAAGCAGTGTGTGTGCTGAGGGACACAGGTCATGTCAGCCTGTTAGTGATTTTATAAACTTCTCCCCTGGTGGAGCCATGTTGGACCACTGATAGGCGTCAGTACAGACACGAGTCGTGGCACAGACTTACACAGAGCCGTATCACATGAAATTGTGCCATTGTCTAACTCGTGTCTATATACATGTGAGTCCAAGCTTACCTACTAATGTATAGATGCAAGCAAACAAACACACATCGAAGCAGCTCTGAGATATGGCTGTTGTATAAAGGACTTAAAAACAGCCACCAGGCAGCCAGATAATGCTTTAGCTTCCAGTGCCCTCTAGTGCTTGGAACTGATTGGCAAATATCTTCTGAAACTGGTCAACTATCAAGACAAACTGAGCCCCACTGAAAAGTCCCAGTATAACAGAAAAACAAATCTGTATGTGTCTATAGATTTAATAATAAAGTTTGAAAATATGTAGTCTTTTAATGGATTAGAACAAAGAAGCAGCTATTGGAAATTTCCTAATAAGTACACTGGCATTAATACAGGGAGTAAAGCAGAGTTTTCAAATAACAATAAATATATGTATAAATATGTTCGGTGTGCAGTAATATAAAATCTAATTATCACGTTTCAGGCAAACAACTGGTTATTAATAGATTCAGATCATAAAGCAATCAATCGTTTAACTGGTTGTTAGTGTGTAAAATATTCTTAAACTTTTAAAATAATCATTTCTTTCTTACTAAATTGCTGCTAATAATAAATATTTGTCTACAAATGATTTGGAAATTTTAAATCAAAATCAGTTTAAAAAATATACAGTGTTATTTAAACGAAAAAAGTCTGTTTCATCTGTTTACTTTGTGATATTGATCTAATTTTTTAAAAAAATCACATAGCTTTTAGTTTGTAGTTACCTTTCTAAAAGGTCGGATTTGAGTTTTTTTGGATTTGACATTAGAACATAAAATAATCAAAATAAGCTCTCACAAAATCTCGAAATCAAATGAGCCAAAATCTTGTTTAGATTTCAGTAACTTAAATGCTTCTCAAAGCTGAGATGTAAGCAGTAACATAATAATACACATAACATAAAAAGGCTTTATTAGCTATAACACTTTGTTTAAATTGAGCGTAATAGAAGAGAGTCATCTAGGACTTTAGGTTATTTTAAACCATGGGCCCGCAAGCATACGTGTGAGTCACGACAGAAAATAGACCCTGTTATTATGCTCTTTGTTGTCTATTATTCATGTGCTGCGCGTGCACACACACACACACACACACACACACACACACACACACACACACACACACACACACACACACACACACACCAAAAAACAAACAAAAAAAATCTAAAAGAAGATTGGGGTGTCCAAAAATGTAATGTTGTTTGCTTAATCAAGAAACTCATAGTTTTATGGTTTTTCTTTATATCTTCATTTATATAGTTAAATAGTTATAATACACTTAACTCTTGCTTTTTGTCTTGGGTTTGCTTATTCCTTGAAATGATTGAATTCCCTCACCTTTCCTCATTTTTGACACATTTGACATGTAAATATAGTCAATTATACTAAGGTCAGGTGGGCCAGTCACTTTTCAGCAACTGGATCCTCCACGTGAGGATGTTAACGTAGTTTTATATATACTGCCTAATTTAATATAGTAATGACAGGATTTAGTAAATGATATGCATGTATTTTTGTGCATGCATGACAAAGATGGTAGAGGTGGGATTTGAGAGGCACCTCAAAGCTATGATTATCCTGAGTGTCTCTGCCCAATAATGTTACCTGCTGGGACAGCAGCACTGCTCCTCTAAATAAATTGCAAGTGGCCTTGGGCAATAAGAGGAACCCTCCTTTGATCTGCCTGACTGCCAACGAGGAAAATGTGCAGGCAGTCAATCAAGCTCTTAAGGCTTTGCAACAATGAAGCTGACCCCACTTTATTATTTATTTTCTAAATTGATGTATTTCATTATCACAAGGTGTCTACTTGGTGGGGTAGCGGGGGGTGGAGGAGAGAGTGTGTGGGGGGGGCCAACATGATCAATAATTGATATGCGGTGTGAAAAAGCTGATTTGCTGCCTCTCCTCTGGTGCACTTGTCACTAGCTGTTGTCAGAACACATTTGCTTTGATGACAAATTTGAAGAAGTGAACAACAGCATCACATCTTATTATAAATTTAGTGAGTTGGTGAAAGGCACGGGGCCCTTCTCGCCGAGGCTCTGTTTGTTCAGGGCGCTCTGGAGGAATGACTACCAAGCTCTGAGGTGAGTTACAGTCTTGTAAGCAAAGAGATGAGAGGGGGGTTGAACTTTTTTGTCATGTGTCAGTAAACAGCGTGACTTGTTTGAAAGGCACCTGGATTACAGGGTGAAAAGTTGCTCTTTAAACCTTTAAAGCTCTGGGATACGCGAGACACGCCACGTCAAAAACAAAGTGTGAAGATGAGGAGTGAGAGCAACTAAAAGCCATCACTCCCCAAAGTGCGTCTGCTGAGAGACGAAGGAGTCGTCCTGCTTTTCACAGAGTTTGGGTCATGGCGGAGCATCTCAAACTGATCTCGTCAAATAAAGAAAGATGCTCGGTTCATTCGATCGGCACAGATTTGTAAAAAAAACCAAACAAACAGAAAACAAATATACAGATCAGGGAAATCAAACACTGAAAAGTGCTGCGAATAACCTCTAAGCTTAAATTTAATGTGTAAGCACAACACAGAAAGGAAGATCTGACATAAAGGTTGGAAAGTGTGGCCCAGGTATGAGAAAACTGCCACAGTAGATAAAACAGAGGTCATAAAAAAGTCATAAAAAGGTATAAACTAACATTAACAGTTGTATCTTTCTAATCACCTGTAGGCCATCAGCATCGCACTAAAACAAAATCTTTATGGTGATTTCATTGCTAAGAGAAGTTCTTAATTAGCCTACATATATTTTTTTTAATTACATGTAGAGTCTGAAGATTTACTGCAAACTTTAAAACTAAATCCTGATGGAGAACAGTTCAACACAAAATCTCAGAGAAAGGAAAACAAACATATCAACAATTCAACATAATTGACAGCTGCATCCATTTGCTCATTCCAAGCCCCCGGCCCCTCCCTCCTCTCCTGCTTTTCCACTCTGTTCTTCCAACACCATTTCCTCTTTTAATTATCCCCCAGCAAAAAAGATGGAGCACATCAGACGCATCGCGGTAAATCCTGGCCCTGGCACGGGCTCACAGTGGCTCCTGCGTCTGGCAATCCCGATAGAGCCTGTGCGCTGGCAGTGACAAGACAGGGAGGATGCCTGGAGATTTTCTGACAGAAAGAATGGAGAGGATGATCTCTCAGCAAAAGAGAGGTCCTCATTCTACTCCCGGCGTGGGAGGCTTTTTGGCAAGCGCTTTCCCATCATACCACATTTTCAGCACCAGATTAGCCAGTTCTCAGGAGCAAAACTCACATAGAACCCTTGTTTACACCTCAGTACCATAGTGTTTTTGTAATGACTGCTCAGTAAAAGAGCACATTGGAGCCACTGCAAGCACGGCTGCTCTCCTATCTCCACCAGCAACATTTTAGGGGTGACACTTATTGTATGTGTCAGGGTCAGAGAGACTATGGTCTGGATTAAGGGAATATGATTTGTTTCATACTGAAAGAAGTCTCCTCTGACCAAAAAAAACTGTGTTTTACTGACTGAATTGCTCATTCAGATTCTAATTAGGTATCAGCAACACGAATGGGTTTTGCTTTGGGAAGCCGGATAGATGAAAAAGGTTGCAAGTTAACTAGTGTTGGGCTGCTATCTGTCAGAGTTTCTCCTCTATCCGTGGGGTGCGCATCAATCACTGAGGTCCCCAACTGACAGTCGTTCTGTGGGCTAATAGTGTCGTCATCTCCCATGCGATTACACAGATTGCGCAATGAGATCCTCGGACACAATGGAGCAGCGAATACAGCCCCCCCATCTCCACCCCCATTCTGTTCCCCTCTACTTTCCTTTTCTTCCATCATTCTAAGATGAAGAGTGGAAAGCTCCGCAGCGGGTAGCTTTCTTCTCCTCCGGGGGGAACTAAGAAAGCAGGCAAGGGTCTCTGTGATGTTAGTTTCCCTTCAGGGTGGGGAGGAGATGTCTTGTAGCACAGCTAAAGATGATCATTTGAGAGCCCGTGAAACAAGGTGCCAAAGAGACACGGCGAGGTCCCGACTAATGAGTTAGGGTTAGCTGATGTTCCTCAATGATGAAAATGAGAACAATGACAGTAATGACAGTGGCAATCACTTTTTTCCTCAGTTTAGACACTGTATTGCACCACAGTTACACGCTTCTCTCTGCAAATAGGTCAGAGGTCAGGCTTAGCTGTAGTCCAACTCAAAGACACCTCAGCACAAAACAAAGAATAAATTCTAGCAACTGTATCACGGTCTTAAAGCCTAAACGAGCGTTTGACGGAGTACAATTTCTTGCCCTCTTGCAGCTAAAAAGGCTTTACGTTTAATTAGCATGATGAAAGAAACGATTAATCTGTGAACATATGAGAAAAATCTAAACATGTTTCTTATGTATTCCGATAAAAACCTTTCTCCCAAAGTAAACATTTGCTCCAGAAACTCACAAAACAAAACAACATCCCATCTGATAATCCGCCACAATTACGCTACACAGCATGATGAAAGGATATCAATGGTCTACTTATGTCATAGAAAAAGAGAGGAGCTTCAAACATGAAACCTATTGAAGCCTATGAGAGTTTCAAGTCAATCAGTGATCAAAGGAGCAAAAGCTTATCGGTGCCGTTTCTTAGCAATGAAATAGTGTCATGTGGCTTTGGATATACTATCAGGGTAGGAGTGTTTATGCCTAGAAACATAATGGCTATTGTGTTTTCTGAAAACATTGGCCCTTTTTTTCTACAGTTAAAGCTGTAAAAAGCATACAGAGTGGAGAGGGGGCACGAGCTCTTTATCCCCATGAAAGGCTAAAGGATGGAACTGACCTTTCTGGCATCAGCTGGGCTTTGGGAGCACAATACATGGCGGCAACTCTTTCTGGCCTTTTCCCCTTCGGCTCTGGGCTATGCTTACAAGCCAAAGACTCAAGTCCAAACATCTATCATTTTATACAAAGACTCAAACGCACACATGCCCCGAACCCCTTCTTTTATATCATAAAAACACACACACACATACAAAAACAGACACACACTGAGCAGTCCTGTCTGTTGATCTGCAAACAGACCAGTCCCGTCTGACATCACAGTACAACTGCAGGCTATGGAAGCAAAAAGAGACAACAAATCACTTTAGATTACATCAACTCAAAAGCCCAACTCAGTATCAACATAAACTCCCTTTAATGGAAACTGAGCAACAGTTAAATTATAACCTAAACCTCGTCGGTAATGCCCCGATCTAAACTTGAGCTGGGACCGGATGAAAAGCAACTGTTACAATGTGACATCCAAGCAAGACAAAATGAAAAGCATGACCTCATTGAGTCCAACTTCAGCAAGTGCTCCGCAAAAATGACCTGAGCTGCTGTACACTTTAGACGCTTTGTTGTCAGGGGGGCCTCACACCCAAAGAGCCTTTGTGTTATATTTGAAAAGGCTACATCACAAGGTCATGGCGGAACAGGGGTCACGCAAATACAGAATAGCACTTGTGTGGTGGTCATTTTTGTGAGCGAGGGGGGGTTGCCAATTCTATAGGTAAACTCTAGCAGTTTGGAGATAAGTTACCCATAGGATATGAGACAAAAGAGAACAGTAGCTGGCATCTGAAAAGGTAAAGATAGTAGTCCCCAATGTGTCAGAGGCCTCATGGTCAGCAGGAGAGTATAAAAGGACCTGTAAGTGTGTCTAACTCTACGGTGCGCAAACATCCACAGTCCTACAACCATGGGAAAGGTATGAGCTCACCTGCAGTAAGGCAACAGCTTTGGACAGGTGGTGAAGGAGAAAATAGCATTAATTGAAAACATGCAGTCATGTATAGGAAGGAGATTCAGTGAAGGAGAAGACAGGGCAGCAGAAATACTCTTTTGTCTTTGTTTTGATGGGTTTGGATCGGACAAGCAGAACCCCCCCCCCAGCTCAAACAGTGGTTTTAGTTACCTTGATTTTCATCTGTTAAGCAGTGCAAATAAATGTGTAAAGAAGTGTAGAGGTTGGTAAAGAGAGCCTATTCACCAGTCTATGAGATTTATAGATTTATAGCTAACATAAACTGTATTCTCTCTCTCCCTTCTCTCCTCGAGATCGTCTTCTACGAGGGCCGCAACTTCCAGGGCCGCCACTGGGAGTGCAGCAGTGACTGCATGGACACCTTCAGGCACTTCAACTACTGCAACTCCATCCGTGTCAGCGGCGGCCACTGCGTGCTCTACGAGAAACCTTACTACATGGGATACCAGTACATCCTCGGCCCTGGCGAGTACCCTGACTACCACTGGTGGATGGGCTTCAACAACTGCATCCGCTCCTGCCAGATGTTCCCTCCTGTAAGTCAATCAAACAGACAGAATTGGTAGCACCCTCCTGCCCTCCCACCCCCCCGTTACACTCACCTTGTACATCAAAAGCTGCTTTGGATATGGATGTCAATCACTGGCTTTTTGATGTCATTTACAGATACTCACACAGGTCATAGCATAAAAGTCTCTGCTGCAAGGCCCACAAAGGAGACCGAGTCAGCCTTTAAAAAGAATATGACATACCCCCCATAAGACTTGGTGCCTTCACTCTAATTCTGTTTGTCACATTGAGTGTTTCTGGCAGTTCAGGGAGGAGGAAAAAAAATCTAATTCTGTCATGCTCCAAAAGAGTTGTTGCTCAATCTCGTTTGTAGTTAAAGAAACCAAGTAGTGCGAGTACTGAATTAAAAAGTTAGCTTGGTGTGGAAAGAGTTCTCTAGAGATTACACCTACTGAAAATAACATAATAGTCATGATTACCCTGTTTTCTTTCACAATGCAGTATAGGGGATCCTACAGGATGAGGATCTACAACAGGCCAGACATGATGGGACACTCAATGGAGTTTATGGATGACTGCCCCAACGTGTATGAGCGCTTCCGCTACCGTGATATTTTCTCCTGCAACATCATGGAGGGTTACTGGATCTTCTACGAGCACCCCAACTACAGGGGACGCCAGTATTTCCTTCGCCCTGGAGAGTACAAGGCCTGTGGCGACTGGGGCTGCCACAATCCCATGGTGGGCTCATTCAGGAGAATGAGGACTCTCATGTAAACTGCACCTGTGTGCATCTCAAATGAACATTAAACACAAAACTTTAAAATAATGATGTCCTTTGTGAGCTTTTTTTTGAACGTAGACATGAATGCAACGTGCAATGACACTCTAGCGAGGCAGCATATTTGCTTCCTGATTATATTCAACCAACAAAGCCTGCTGCTTGAATGGGTTTAACATACAAGTCAGATCTCAGACTGTTTGCTGCTCTGTCTAGCTTCACAGTCTGCGTGTAGGTTTCAAACATTCATGCCATTAAAGGCAGATGTTTGCAACTCTTATTGTAAGCCTTTGAGAAAATGCAGTTGGACAGTATTTTCCATAGACAGACAGAGCTTTGACAGAGACAAAGCGGCTGCGGTGGCTCAACAGTGCCATAGTGTTGTGCAGTCTATAGAGCGCACTGTGCTGACACGACAAAGCTTTGTTTCACTATTGCAAAGCCCTGATCTAAGCAGGGTCTATAAAGAGGTCTGGGAGAGCCCGCATCTGGTCTGGTCTGAACTTAACGCAGTTACAATGGGCAAGGTAAGGAAGAAATTTAACAACTGTAATGTTTCACTGATATTTGATGTGCGGTATACCGGTTTGTGTAGTAAATATAGTGCTTTACAAATTTGTTAGATCACCTGTTATATATATAAAAAGAAAACACAAATATTTAAAAAGTATATTTTTATTTATTAGGAAATACCAAACTGAATTCACTTTTTCCCACTGGACTTCAAGCATAACATTTAACCACTAAAACAAAAGTTTCTTTTCAGGAATGCAAGTAAATACCTATAATTTGGTAAAAAATAAGACTTAATTTGGCTTTTTAGTAAGACTGTAGATTTAAAAATTAATGGAGAATAACAATAATTATATTTTAGCATTAAAAATATCATTTTATCATTACCAACACTGCCAATTTAGGGTAGCTGTGGCAAAAAACTTACTTTGAGTCGTGATCTAATATATTTATTAAGCACTATAGATAAATAATTAAGTTGAACTAATATATTCTGATAACGAGCAGTAAAAATATATACATTTTTTGGTCATATGAAATGTAAAAGACCTTTAAAGAGTAACAACGTATCGCTCTCTGGGTTAAACATGTCATTAGTTCTTAAGGACTATTAACCATATTTTCATAACCTATAAATTAATGTAAGAAATGCTAAAAGTGCAGGGAAATGTAATTCTTCTCTCAAGAACAGCATAAGCCTCAAATATTTAATTGATCTTATAGTCCTATTTCCTGTGAAAACAGACAAAGAACTTGTGAAAAGTATTATACAGTTCATTCATTAAAATGTACCAAATGCTATACTTTATTTTATTCAGCTTTGCTTCTAGCACATCTTTTGGGACTTTTTTGTACTCCCTTAAGCTTATCTTTTTTTCAAATTTCTCCACTTACAAATGTTCTACTCAGAAACTTTTGTTAGATAAAACTAACTTTAAAAGTCTGGCTCAGAATACTGAACAGTGAACACTAAGCGTTCATGTTATTAGTGTTTAAGAGCCTGAAAACCTGACAGGTAACTACACGGTTACATTTCTGCTGTGGTCTTTGGAACATCTCTGTGGTGATACACTAATGCTGAGCCATCTGTTCTGTGCAGATTATCTTCTATGAAGACAGGAACTTCCAGGGTCGTCACTACGAGTGCAGTAGTGACTGCCCCGAGATGCAAAACTACTTCAGCCGCTGTAACTCGATAAGAGTTGAGAGCGGTTGCTGGGTGGCCTACGAAAAGCCAAATTATGGTGGCTACCAGTACATGCTGCACAAGGGAGAGTACCCCGACTACCAGCGCTGGGCAGGCTTCAATGACTGTATCCGCTCCTGTCGTATGGTGCCTCCTGTGAGTTTAAACTCATTTTCTCTTCAGGATCATTTGGTTCTTATGTCTACTGCTGTTACTTGAAGCATCAATGGCAGTAGCCAGGGTTATTTTAACACATCTCAAAGTGTAGACTGGGTAACTAGTCAGGATAATTTATTCTGGCTGACTGCAACAAAAAAGTAAAGACATTTTTACCTTAATTTGTGGTATTATCTTATTCTCTTATTTCTTCCCTAGTATAATGGGAACTACAGGATGAAGATCTTCGAGCGATCTGACTTTGGCGGTCAAAACATGGAGCTAATGGAAGACTGCCCAAACCTGCATGAGCGTTTCCACACCCGTGATATCTCCTCCGTCAACGTCATGGAGGGCTACTGGATGCTGCACGAACACCCCAACTATAGGGGACGCCAGTACTTCTTGCGTCCTGGAGAATACAGGAGGCACAGCGAGTGGGGAAGCACCAGTCCCACCATTGGCTCTCTGAGACGTGTCACCGAGCTCAACTGATTCCCATTACTTTGATTTTTAACCCTTATTTAATCCCACCATTAAGAATACCACCCTCTTGTTCCCTTAATGGCAGTACTGTTTCAGTGTGGTCTCAACACTGTGATGTTCAAACCTGAAATCATACATTTTAATGATGCAGGTTTGGATGCGTCGGATGTTGGGGTTCTCGTTTTGTTGTGTTGCTTTGCATTGTTGGGTAAAATTACTACCCAACTTAGTGCTCAAGCAATGCTTTGGTCGTTCCATAGCAGAATGTTTTGCCTCACCGGTCCCTAACCTCCTGTCCTCCTGGAATCACAATAAATGAAAACTTGATGAAAGTCAACTAAAGGAAGCCTTTGTTAATTTTCTATTGACTGCTACAGCTGTCACTGTCAAAAGATCAGGGGGATATAGCTTGTCATAAATCTGAGGGGTATTTTTCTCTTTAATATGGTGATTGAACTTTAGTTTCATCAGGCCACAGAGTTAGACACTGTAGTGGAATCACTGAGGTCCTAACAATACCAAGAGTTTCTACAGTTTTTCGTGATATTACAGATCCACATACACAAAGAAAAATTATCAAGGAAACAGAAGCTTATTCTTTGAAGTTCACTATTAAAGACCATAAAAAAGGGTATCTGAGGATGGGCATGTTGGAGTCTTTATGAGATCACATGGTACAGAGTAAGCGCTTTGGGTCCATGAAAGTTGCCCATATTAGATCCACATCACAAGGCCAGTGCCAACTCAAAGAGTTGGAGTCAAAGTGGCCTGGTATTAGCCCCGAGCATCAAGCTCTCTCAGAACAAAAAACAAAACCCAGTCCATATCCCTGCTCATGCATTTTTCATCAGCCCAAGATACTGAACCCTTTCAGAAATAAATATCAATTATTGAAATTGTTAATTAGACACTACGTAATTGGCGAAGATACACATGAATAAATAACACTGACCATTAATTATTGATTCAAAAAAAATTGAAGCCCAGCAGGGAGTGCATTTGAGAATCTCTTAAGATCAAGCACAACAAGAAATATGAGTTTTGGCCTTGAGTAATGTCCAATTAAAGGACTGTCAGCTTTGCTGTTCAAGTCCAGTGATTTGCCCTTATCATCTTTTTTTATATCTGTGGACAACAATGCCCAGCAGACAACACAACATCAACAGAGTGCAACATGGGATCTGATCACCCGGGGTCTCAGGGCAAAGCCAGATAAGAGATGAGAGGAAATTTTACAGGCTGCCTGGCCTGACACATAACTGGAAGTTAATCCGAGGTCAAAAGGAACATCGACATCAGATATTTACAAAATTCAGTAAGGAAAGCATTTCGGGCATACACAGAACTACAGAAATAGCTCTGCATATAATGTTGCAGTTAAAAAAAAAAAGGGTGCATGCCAAAAAACCCCCCCAAAACAAACAAACCCAAAACAACCATGCAAACAAACAAACAAAAAATAAATACTGAAAATGATCTCGCATAATATTCCGTATAGTAAATTTCACTTCACTGTCCACTTTTAACATAACTGAAAAATCTACTTGGTACATAAGGACAAATGTTACAATACTTTTTCTATTTTTCTATATTTTCATCCATCCTTTTTCTTCCACTTTTCCAGTTCAGCGATATCACATTATTTTCATTATTGGTCATCCCAATATTTCTTCCTTTGAAAGCTTCAACCAACTCAAAGCTTGAATTCAAAAACAAACCATACTGTGGAAACATTTCAACCAGGTATCTGTAAAATACAAGAGCAAAGCTTTATCCATCCATGCATTCTCTGCCACTTATTTGGGTTCGGGTCGTAGGGGCAGCAGTCAAACTAGAGATTTATGCTTCAGTGGGAAATCTAAACCGTAGGTATGTTATAACTGCAAACCCTCTGGGCACCCTACTGCCTGATTTAAACTCCTGGGGTGAATCTTTGCAGAATCTACGATGTAACCTACATTGGCCAGTCAGGCTGACCAACCCAATCAGACCCTTTCTACAGCCTGACAGCTCCTTTGACTTCCAGTGTGACTGGGATTACTGCTACAATTGGCACCAGTGATCTTGCAGTTGCAGCTCCTGATGACACGATCACCTCACGTACTGCACCAGGGAAGTGACGATGCATGTGTCACAATCCTTATAGTACTGAACCCCTACAGCTCCTGTAGGTAGTGGGCCCACAGGAGGGCAGACCCATATAGCTGCTTCAGGCTAAGGCCCAGCAACCAGACTCTCCCATGTTAACCCTGTTCCAGGAAGGGTAAACTGGTCCTGCAAAGGTTTATTTCAATGCAAAATGGAAATTATATTTAAAATAGCAGTTTCAGTTAGTAACCTCCCTGGTTCACAACAAAAACACTCCTCAGTGTCCCGTTACGTAGAAAACTCATGTTACTACGAGAACTAGATGCACACACCTGCACTTCAATAGCTACTGTAACTGTAACAAACAACTCTTTACACTTAAGAGATGGTAAAATACAATTCTATCAAACATTATGTATCAAAGAAGCAATACTGAATGTCCCTAGATTGTTCCTTCTCTACCTCCAGTCATTTAGATGATATTTTCAATCGCTCCACACATAAAAAGGACAAAAGAGTGAGATCCGAGTTTTGTCTCCCTCTTCATCTCTGAACCCTTTGGACTTGATGATGGGAAGCTGATTGAAGGGTAAGTAGTGCGTTTTGGAGGATGAATTCTTTAGATGATAGAAAAGAAAAAAGGAAAAAAGAAGAAACAGAGAAACCCAGAACATAAGACTGTGATTCCATTATTAGTCTCAGTTCTCCTTTTCTCCCTTTTCATTTCTGATGGCTGGATAATTAAACCTCTATAGTATTGTCTTCCATGTTACTTGCCCCACTTCCAGCAATGCGAATTCCCCTATGGGCAACTTTAAAAAGGGCCTTTTTAGACATCTGTTTTTCAGATCAGTATGACTTTTTTCCCCATTAATTTGTGTTCTTTGTGAAAGTAGAAAGACTAGTGCCAGGACAGAGATGAACATACATGTGAAAATGCTCAACATTTCATCTGCCAAAAAAAAGAAAAAAGACAAAAGAAAGAAAAATATCCAAATATTCTTTTTCAACTTTTATTCTACAATACTGCTATTAAATAACCCAAACTAATCCTTAAGTGTGCATTGCAAGACATCTGATAGCAGCTCAGAGGCTGGAATGTTACAAAGCTTAATTTAAAGGCAGTCGCATTCTCCCCTCCAGCTTGAAGGAGGCAGCTTGTCAATTACGATTCCCGCTCTGACAGAAGCTTTGGGCACCAAAAGGAACAAGCAGGAAAGCAACAAAGCATGGAAAAATGAACACAACATGCAACAATAATCAAATAAATAAAAAAATACGGGAATAAATGAATGCATGTAAATTGGAGTGTATTTAAGTGTCATTATTGCAGAGCAAAATCTCATTTTCTGATGTCCTAGAATTGCATATTTTTAATCCTATTAGGTAAGATTTTACGAATACATTTACAAGCTGCATGTCTGATAATGTCACGGGTATTTTCAAAAGACGATATATCAGAAACATACAGAAAGTTCATCCCAGAATTAAAGCGGGGGGTACAAATATTGTTTGAACAAAGAAAGCACTTACAGTACAGTCAGTGTGAACCTCGTGGGTAATGAACCAATGTAATCCACTGAGCCCTTAGTTACAGAGAGGTTACAATATTAAATGTAAATTTAAATTAAATCATCATTTTACCATAGTAATACTGTAGTGGCTAGAGAGAAGCCATTAGCTATGTGTATCCATGACAACACATATAATAAAGTTGGGGTAGCTTCTAATGATAAACGAGTGCATTTTGTTATTAATATTTTTTGATATTTTTGATCAAACTGAAAAATCATGTTCTGTGGTTGTTTAAAACACACTGCTAGGGTTTCTCATAGGTTATTAGAGTAATGTGTATCTGTGAAGGTACTTAGAGTCCATTACCAATGTGTGCTTAGAAAGATTCTTAGCTTGCACAGTTACTGTCAGAGTAATTAAACAGGGGCTCTGGCTTCTTGGTACCAGACATATATTAGCTAATCAGAGTCAGTGCAGACATATGCATGCTAGTTATCTGTAATCAGCATACAGCCACACTTTTCGCATAGAGAGACAGGGACCGTATGATCTGTCAGCTTAAGGTGGGAGAAAAGCCAGACAACCATTATTAAAGTGAGATATTACCAGGAAGTAAAGTAAAAAGAAATGACATCAAGCAAGGAATTTAAAGTTATTAAACAGACGTGTAAATAAAAGAACAGTTTCAATATTGTTTTCTACCAAAATCTTTTTAAAAAAATAAAGTAATTTAATTAAAAGATACCATTATTAAAATTAGTTTGCCCAGTACAAATTCAAATGAGAAAATAATGACGAATCTCAATCTGTGTGAAGTATCTTTTTGCATGGTTTAAACACAGTTTGGGGTTTTTGCATAGTTTAATATTGGGGCTTATTGACTTACCCAACCTAAGCTGAGGTAGAATATTTTAGACTCTTAGTCCTTAAATAGGAACATCTTTTTTAATGTAGTAACAAAATGAACCATTGCTGTTTTGAGCAGCTATGTGCTTCAAAGGTTGAAGATAGTGAAAACAGTCAACCATCATCTTGAGAAAAACTCGAGGGAGCTTCTGGATGGTGATGCAAACAATGTTTGTAATAAGGCCAAAGGAATGCTGTCAGACTCTCTGGCCTAGTTGCTGTCTCTCTGTCCAGCTAAAGGCTGCCCAGCAGGCAGGTTTTCATGCAGGTACTTCATGGTACCATGCTCCGAGAAGTCGGCTACTGTGTGTCCATCACCTCTCAGGACCCACTTGGTTGTGAGCAGGCCCTCCAGGCCTACAGGGCCTCGGGCATGTATACGAGCCGTGCTGATACCTACCTCTGCTCCTAGAGAAAAGTACAGAAAGAGTGCAAATAATGAGGACTACATGAAGAGAACATATCAGTGAAATGTGAGTAAAAATATTCAGGCAGGATTAGAGAAAACAACACAGAGGATGTCAACACAAGACCACCACATACCCAGTCCAAAGCGGTAGCCATCTGCAAAACGTGAACTAGCGTTCCAGAAAACACAGGCGCTGTCCAGCTGCTGAAGAAACTTCTCTGCTGTGTCCTCTGACAGAAAAAAAACATCTCATTAGTGCTATTGTGTCTGTAAACACTTTTGGGCCTTAATTTAAAGAAATGAGAATAGAAACTGAGCTAAACTGACACATTAATGCACAGAATGAGACTGAAAGCTTATAGAAAACCTAAACCTATCATTTAAAGCAGGGGTGGAAAACTCCAGGGCTCAAGGTGTACTGCAGGTTTTAGATATCACCCTGGGTCAGCACACTTGAATCAAATGATTAGTTCATTGACAGGCCTCTGGAGAACTTCAAGACATGTTGAGGAGGTGATTTAGCAATTTCAATCAGCTGTGTTGGATCAAGGACACATCTAAAACCTGCAGGACACCGGCCCTTGAGGCCCGGAGTTCCCCCATCCCTGATTTAAAGGCTTTCCTGAAAACAAAGATATGTCCCCTGACATAATCTTTGAAATTCACGTGAACCGTGCACATCCATCCAAAAATATATCTACAAGCAGGTTAATGAAGACAGCGTATTCACCATTTGTATCAATCTTCCTCTCTGATAATATCCAACTTTGATACAAACTGATCAGTCTGGAATTCACTAAGGTACCTTCTGTGGTCACTAGATGGCAGCAACACATCCTCCACTGCAGGTGAGATCATCCTCAAGGTGGAAATCTTACCAGTTAACACTTTGCTTTATTTTTTAAAAGTTAATTCTGACTGCCGGAATAAAAGCACATAATGTTTTTAATATTTATATTTTCAAAGGAACGTGAACCTGAGTTTCTTTGCCTTATTGAAAAACTTAAGCTCACACCCTTCAAACAATACTCAGAAAATAGTGTCCACATGTGAATAGAAAATTGTAAAATATATGAGACATCATTTTGTCCACATGGTAATGACCACAGCCTTGAAGTGAGAGAACACACTGGAAACTGCACAGGATAGCTTCTATCAAAATGAGTTAAGGACACACAGCGTGATGGCTCACTTCAAAGACAGAAGTGTATCTGAGCATGTTTCAAAGTTATGAGAAGTCTTTTAAACTGTTAATCAGCTGCTCTACATTTTAAATGGGCTCCGTCCACAATGTAGAGTCACAAAGGGAGGATGTGCACTCATCCTGACAACACCTCGTCACTGCTCATTAATCGCTATGGCAGAAAGTGAGATGCAAGGTGGACTGAATCCAACAGAGAGAGAAGGAAAACTTGATGAATATTAAGACACTAAGGCACGGAACAAAAGAAGAATGACCAAACTGACAGGTGCTACTCAGTCATGGTGAGGTAAGATGTGACAGAAATTGTGAAACTACAAGGCAAAGGAATTAAAAAGCAAATTGGTAGAATGTATTTAAAAAGACAGAGAGAGAAAGAGACTGGGCAAGAACAAAGTACTATCAGCGAGATATTGCATCACCTACCATTTTCCGTGATTATAACGTCTGTGTGGGAGCTGCCATACTTATGTATGTGCTCTATGGCCTCCTGCATGCTGTCCACCACCTCCATGCAGCACTCCAGCTCACCATACTCTGTCCGCATAGACTTTGCCTCTGAGGGGCTGAATGTCAGGTAGGAGGCAAACCGAGGGCCTGCGTGAATCTTCACCTAGTCATCAGACAGAAATAAATTATTTCTAACTTTAATATATTACAACAAAAAAGGTTTTCCTTTTGTTGGATGACTAGTGATGTATCTAAAAATGAGTAACATTGGTTTATGCTTGAAAGTCAGCTGCAGTTTTCCTTAATTTATCAATCAGAATATTGACTTAGTGCATGTATTTGGCATTTTACCCGTTCAGTGCGGAGCATGTCAATAATTTGGTCGAACATAGGGGTCCTGAGGATGTCCCGGTGAATCAGCAGAGTTTCCATAGCATTACATGCAGCTGGGTAGTCACACTTGGAGTCTCTAACTAGAAGAGAAAACCATTAGTCGGTCGTTGGCATGTTATGACTGACAGGCATTTATATGGGGGGGGACTGTTCTAACTGACCGATTTTTATGACTTTGTCAATGCTGGCTTCTGAGTCCACATAGACGTGGCAGATTCCTTCGCTGTGACCCAGCACAGGAATGCCCTTGGCCGCTCGCTGAATGTCCCGCACCAGCTGGGATGAACCTCGGGGGACGATCAAGTCTATCATCTTATCCAGTCGGCACAGATCCTCCACTTCCTCACGGGTGCTCACCTGGGAAGAAATACGGGTTTGTGAATCACATCAGATAGAAGAGTGTGCTGTAAAGTGCTATAAAGATGACACAAGGTTCTCACAAATATGTAGGAAATCAGTTTTACCATCTGCACAGCCTCCTTGACTCCATGCATGGAAAGAGCTTCCTGGGTGAGCTGGTGGAGGACACGGTTGGTGTTGGCTGCCTCCTTTCCCCCTTTCAGCAGGAGGGCATTGCCACTGGCTATTGCCAGTGTTGATACCTGGTTATTACAGGTGTTCCAAGAAAGAGTGACAAAGTACGTTTATAAAAATGGAAACCAAAAAGTTAGCTAAGCATATAAACCACAGGATGTGTTATGGTAAGTTCTGCAGAAATACCAGGTGTTATTATTTATTCACATGTTAATCTCCTATTCATAGTAACGTCCCCATATATCCATTAACTTCTAACATTTGAGTTTTATCCCAATCTAGTACATATGTGTGATGAAATACAAGGACATTATGAGGTCAAATATCAGCCTTGTCTTGATATTGTCCCATATGTAATTTTTTTCAACAATGTTCAAGTGTTTTATATATTTATATAAGATTTAAGTTCTTCTGCAACAATACCTGCGGCAGGCAGTCGGGTCGGGCCTCAAATATGACCAGAAGCAACCCGATGGGTACAGTAATCTGCTCCAGCTCTAAATTATGAGCCACTCTGGTCCTGCGCAGCACTCGACCCACACTGTCCTGGGCAGCCATGGCTATCTGGCGGAGACCTACTGCCAAGCTGTTAAGTTTGGCCGGTGACAGGCTGAGACGCTTCAGCATGGCTGGAGGCAAATGGCCTACAGAAAGAAGGCATAGCAGAGTAACACTGTGATAGCAGGTAGTGAGGTATAAAACTCATATGTAGAGAAAGGGAAAGTCGCCCTCTGGTGGCAACACATGAGAATGTCATCCCTTAGGTTCAAGTTAAGTTATTGTAGCAATATACATGCAAAAGCTGCTGAAGTCTGGAAATCTGTTACATACATGGCACATGAATTTATTATCCTTATTTTTTTTTTTTTAAGAGAATGTGAAAGCACTAGCACTACAATACCAACATAAAACATCAAACAAAGAAAACGTCTCTGCAAGTCTAGTTTATATTTCCAAACCAGACTTGATGCGGTGTCCTGTTACCTGCACTGACAGCCAGGTCCATATCCATCTTGTTTGCAGCCAGAATCTCTTCCTTCCTTTCAGTCAGCAGATCTGCTAGATGGCAGATGATCTCACTCCTCTGACAAGTCAACCAAACAATTCAGTTTTTCTCTTTAAGTGATAAAGCACCCAAAGAGCTGTTTACATTTTTAATGTTTATAAAAGATGTTGCCCAAGTTCTTTATCTGAAAACACTGTGTCACCTGGACTGGATGCAGAGATGCAAGGGTTCTTCCAGAACTGCGTGCCATTTCTGTCTGTTCCTCCACAGATGGGCCTGAAGGAGAGTCAGGACAGAATTAAACATCAGAGCCTGCAGATGCAGTTTTACAGCAATAAAAAAAATTATTCAGCTCAGGGAAACTCACCGGCAGGTTTAAATTCAGAGAAGAAGGTTCCTACTTTCTTGCCCTCCACAATGTCAGTGATGACATGGCCTGTTACTTTGGGGTTGGTGCCATTTGCAATAACCACTGAGGTGCCACCTTGCAAGGCCCAAAGGGCAGCTTTGACCTGCAGCCAAGCAGAGATTTAAAAAAAAAAAAAAAAAAAAAAAGTATAAGATTTACTTAATTTTAATACTCAGTCCAATCAAATGTACAATCTTTTATCGCATCCAATATGACATGCAAGCATTATCATATTGGAAGATACCATCTGAGAGTTGGGTCATTCCAACACGTTACATGTAATAACAAGCACAATCTGACCATCTTCTTGCATCTTATTTTATATATCACCACTCACACTTTAAGGATTTTTGCCCCCAGTCTGTGATATCTGCCCTGAGTTTTGTTGGTCGCTTGTATTTCTCATTTAGGTTTATGTAAAAGAATTTTCTCAAGAAAACTGATGCAAAAAAAAGAAAAGAGAAAAAAAGAAATTGTAATGACTTGATGGGCGACTTCACCAACCTTGGCCTCCATGCCTCCGATCCCAACTCTAGACTTTGTACCATAGGTGATGGACTGCTGGTCTCCAGGGTAGAAGATGTCAATGAGCTTGGCATCATCTGTTCCAGGGGGGCTGTTGTATAGTCCTAAAATATGAAAATTACGCATATGACTTATTTGCTCAAGATGAAAATAACCAGCATTTACACATCAGCCTAAATTTTTCTCACATGCATTTTATTGCTAGTGTTACTAAGGCCATAAACAAAGCTGGTGAATAAAGAGTTTAGTTAGCAACAACAAAGCAAAGGTTGCATCCTCAGAAACATCCCAAACACGTAATAATACAGATATAGAAAGAAAATGCAAGATCTCAGTTGATAAGAAAGCCCTACGTGATGATTGAAAGGTACCATTTTTGCACAAGTCAACCCTTTTTAAAAGGAAAATCCTGGATAGTACCCTTTTATTGTGCATTATCATATGATAATTTACTATGATCACTCTTCTCTGCTGAAGTTTTGTTTTATTTAATATTCTAAAAGCCATCCAGATGGTGCTGAATGACTACAGTCGTGATTCTGTGTGCACATGGACGTCATGTGTCAGCCCCATCAGCATTAGTTTCAAACACGAAGGCAGAAGGTGTGTGTTTCTCTTTCTCGTATGGCTCTCCATTGACCCTGAGAGGGATGTTTTTTTCCCCCCGTCAGCAAAGTGAGCAGACAGATGGTGTTGTTACCTAACAGCTGACCCAGAGTGTTGTTGCAGTGACACACATACCCTCCACATCAGAGAGTGCGATGAGCAGGTCAGCCTTCATCTCTACAGCTAGCCGTGCTGCCAGGCTGTCGTTGTCCTTAATGCTGATCACCTGCAGAAGCAGAAAATTGCTGATGTAAGCTCCTGAAGGCAGAAAAGCGGCAGCAGAGAGTAACCCATGAGCTTATTTTTTAAAGACAGAACTAAGCAGATAAATTGAAACGCAAATATGTTAATACATATGACTCTGCAACACTGCTGGCAGCAACATCTGGAAAATGTTAAACAGAGCTGATCAACTCAGAGATATGCTTGTGAAGAACTCTTTTGATGCTTGAGGTTTGGCATTTTTTGTTGGTTGTTTTCTATCAGACGTGATGGATTTGGACAGAGCTGTGGAGTTAACACTGACTCCTTTAAAGTTAAATGATACAAAAGTAGGTGTGGCCACTCTAACAGCTGATTTAGACATTAGTGATTAATGTTTGTAGAGATTTTGGAAATCTCCCACCAGAAAATTTGTGAGTCCTTACATTGATGCTAAAATTATTATTCCTTGTACTGAGGTGATGATTGTTATTTTCTCACTGATAAATTCAAAAACTGCACAAAATGAATCATAAGCACTGAACAGGCCAAACACTGTGATTTCTAGGGAGGTGCACCCCAGGTTACAATGTAAGATTTGTGTTTGTGGCATACATACAGAGTAGATTTCCCACCACGGCATAAATTTTAGCAGATAAATTACATAAAATAGGTAGTTATTTTTATTAAAATATTGATTTTGCTAGAAAGTTGGGTTTTTTTTATTTCGAAAATGATTGTTTTCTGTTAATTAAAGAAAAGCTAAAGTTATACCAATCACTTATAAGTAGTAGTCTTCTAGCTGCCTAAGTCAACAATTAGTAATATTAATAATACAAATACAACACAGTAAAAAGTGAAGCTAAATAATCTGATAAAAAGAGGTTAGTTATCCTCACAGGATGCCCGGTGATCACATGCACTGCTGTCTATCCCCTCCCTGCATACACATGCCTTTATGGTTGATTGCAGAGCTGACAAGGTAAGGTGGGGTGGCAGAGGTGTTTCAGCGTGTGTGTGTGTGTGTGTGTGTGTGTGTGTGTGTAAGACAGAAAATGTTGTAGTTAATGAATAGTGGATGTAAAAAAAAAAAAAAAAAATCATAAACACCGTCTGCCAACCCCTGCTGCCACCATCACTACAACCAGCGGCGCCCCCCTGCTGTCTGTACCCACATTTACCCCCTGCAGGTCGCTGTTGGGCTCCGGAGGGGGCACCACAGCATCATTGGTGTTGATGATTGGCACGATGTTCATGCGCAGCAGCTCCCGCAGTGTGCTGTTCAGGTTCTGCCTCTTTTGGTCATCGTGGAAATCCAGATTTGTCACCAGGACCTGATGGCACAAAATCAGAAAATGTAGTGAGGGAGAAATTTAAACAGTAGTAATTCATTAAGCGAGAATTTTGCAAAGCACCTGTGCTGTACAAGTGCTGTACTGGGTGAACATGGCTTCATACAGGGCCATCAGGCCGCTCTGTCCAGCTGCAGCACAGGCTCGGGCCTCCAGCACCGGCAAAGACTGCAACACAAACAAACACAAAGAAATTACACCACACCGACCAAGTGCAATTTATCAGCAGTAAGCTTGACAGAAAAGCATGACCTACACACTTTATACACAAAGAAGAATAAATGTAACCTAGTGCAACATATGATAGTATTTGTACTGAAGTGCACGTGTTTGTTCAAGTGAACTGTCTGATAAAGCTAACTGCACCATAGCATAAACATAAAGTTTTAATAAACTGCAAACAATGAGCTTCACATTAATAGAAATTATTGTGGGCTTATATTGGGATGATATTTCATTGTATTTTCAAACTGAATAAAAACTAAAGCATTTGGTGAAGATTTTTGCAACTTACCTCGTCAACAAAGTGGCAGAGTTTTCAGCTAACATCAGCATCTTTATTTTCTGAGATACCCTAAGTTCCCATCTTTTCTCACCATGTCATTGAGTTGACTGTGTCCGGAGTGCAGCGCCTGCCGAACACTCTGGGACAGCAGGATCTCATGTCTCAGTCTTTGCTTGCCGAAGGCCACAGCTCCACTGGTGACAATCATCATCTCTCTGCCTTGATTCTGCAACATAGCCACCTGCGCAACAACGGAACCATTTAGTTTCACTGCTGGGGCCATTTTCTTCCTCTTCAGACTCACTAATGATTTTGATTTAAAGCTCAGTTTTAACAAATTATGAAACCAGACATTCTGTAACTTGGTGATAAATGTCCATTTTGTACCATCTGTAGCAAGTACTACAGCACATCCGTCTACAGATAGATAAAAAATGAGATGAAGCAAATGAAAAAGAGAAATTAAAACATCATCAGTGGATGGGAAACATCATGAAAACCCACAGATTGGTTTACATGTCATTGAATTTTAAAACAGGTCAAAGCTTGTGTTACCTACTGATTTTTTTCCCCTGTGTCAAGAATTTTATACACATTAATCTCTAAAATGTATAGAGTGCATCATTTTATTTGGTTTTTCACCTGTTCCACAATCGAGGCCAGCCTCCCAAGAGCCAAGCCACACTCATCTCCACGTGTGACGACGGCACTGCCGAGCTTAACTACGATCCTCTTGGCCTGACGCAGCTCACTGCGGTGTGCGAAGGAGCTGCTATGGGCCCTGCCCTGGCCACCTGGAAGATATTTTTCTGATTATTAATCACACTTAACTTTTCAGTACTGTGCTTAATAAGAGCCAGCTGCCAAAATAATGTTCATGATGCTGCCCAAGAGACTAAATACTAAGATGATCTCATAACACCTGATTACATTCACTCAGCATTTACTCTGCGAGGTACAGCTAGCAAAAAGCAGTTACCTAATCAGCCAGTCACATGGCAGCAAGTAAATGCATTTAGACATGTAGACATGGTCATGATGACCTGCTGAAGTTCAAACTGAACATCAGGTGATTTAAGTGGCTTTGAATGTGGCATAGTTGTTGGCAATGGATGAGCTGGTTTGAGTATTTCAAAAACTGCTGATCTAGTTGACAGAGAATGGTCAGAAAAAGAGAAAATATCCAGTAAGTGGCGAGTTCCCTGGGAAAAAAATCCCTTGTTAATGTCAGAGATCAGAGCAGAATATCCAGACAGTTTTCAGCTGAAAGGAAGGCAACAGCAATACAAATAAATATTTGTTACAACCAAGGCATGCAGAAGAGCATTTCTGAACCCACGGCATTTACAGCAGCAGAAGACCACACCGAGGGCCACTCTTGTCTGTCACTGTACTCAAATGGTCTCCACAGCCACCAGATCTCAATCCAATAAAGCACCTTTGAGATGTGGTGGAATTGGGGGGGGGTTCATATCATGGATGTGCAGCGGGCAAATCTGCAGCAATTGCATGATGCTATTTATGCCACAAAGAATTAAGGCAGTTCTGAAGGTAAGGAGTCCAACTCAGTACAAGCACGGTGTAACTAATATGTGGCAAGTGAGTGTGCATCTCTTTACTTATTGTAGTTTAAAAATGTCTCCCTTCCACATTTGCTGATGTAACACTATCTGGGTAAATATTTTTCCTTTAACTGACCACTTCAAACAATCTTTTTTTTTTTTTGCTGGGTTTCCGTTTCATTGATTACATGAATGAAGCAAACAGCGTGAG
This sequence comes from Oreochromis niloticus, assembly GCF_001858045.2. Lineage (NCBI taxonomy): Eukaryota > Metazoa > Chordata > Actinopteri > Cichliformes > Cichlidae > Oreochromis > Oreochromis niloticus. The sequence continues at coordinate 13,549,454 of NC_031973.2, forward strand.
GCCCTTCCACACATCCATTTGCAACCTAGGAAACAGATAATCACAGCCTTCAAACTGCCACATCAGCAGGACACTCAGAGAAAGCCTGTGCTGACATTACACATCTCTGTGGAGCAATGAAGCGCGTGAGAGAGGTGGGCAGAGAGAGTGCACCAAAAAAAAAGAAGAGAAAGAAAGAGGAGGAAAAAAAAGGAGGAAGAGAGCAGCCAGTGACATCTTTTACAGAGTAGAGCAGGTCAGAAACTGCCCTGACCTACAAAAGCACATCGTTTTATGTTATGTTTATGTTTTATCTTAGCAACTTTTTAGCTTGCTAAGATCACTTTAATTATCATTTCATTTGTGATTATTTGTTTAATTCTGGTTCAATGGCTGGTCTATATGGTTGATGATTAACTGAAACAACAGTCACAATATATAGTTATTGTCTTTAAAATGTCTGTTTTCGTAACCAATTCTTAGACAGTCCTCTGGGAAAAAAGATTTGCATGAACAATTATTATTTTGAAGTGATTTATCACATATCAAAAAGTTTCTGTCCTGGGATTAATAAAGCAATTGGCATATTACATTTACTTGCTGGTGTTCGACTGCCAAAAAGTGATTTTTAAATAAGGAAAACTATTTGTTATACAAGTTTTTTTTGTGACTCTATGTTATTGTACCTACATTTTAATCAATCCAGTCCTTTTTGGCCACTTAAAATATCTTTATAGAACTGTGATGGTATATCTGATGTCATTTGTGCTGTTTTCATGGACGGATTTCCATTGAAAAAAGACATTTTATATGTCAATTTACACGTTTTACCCAGAAAAATAAAGGATATATAAAAGTGACTTTGCCAAAAACCAGTTGAGGCTTCTATATTGTGACGAAAATGTTCTTTCTGGCTCAAAATGCCTTTCATCATTCATTAGAGATACATATGTTTCACATGTTTGACAGATTACAGGCCATCGAGGCACTTACAACAGTTTAAATTTGTTTTTTTGGCAAATACCAGAAATAACTTTTTTGGTACAACCCAACCCAGACTGCCACAATATTATAATAACACATAGAATAATCCTTTCCTTTAACTGTCACACAAGGGGAAATTTGGTTAAGGCACTTAAATGTGCCTTATTTGATTAAGGGACATAAAGCACTGGATTACTTGCCTTGTGTCAGTTTTCTGGAGAGCAGCTGGCTTAAGTGTCTTGGTGAATCCAGGGGGATCTTTGAACAGAGGGTGAGCCTCAGCAGCAGCATGGTCATTTTATGGTCTTTAATAGAGACAGAAACACACAAACAGTGAGAAAAAAGAAAACAGAAACACCAATGCACATTAGGACAAATACACCACCTTTTTCCATCCACCTAAGATATAAAGTCTTCTTGCATAGCAACATGAAACCTGATTCCTTGCATCCACGTGTACAGTCAAAATATAAATAAACCTCCTGCTCCATGCATATTAACGTGTTTCTTCTTACTTAACCTCCTGAAATCCCGGTATATGTTGTCCTGTGCGCGAACCAGCCCCTGTCTTCTGTTAATTCTTGTTCATCTTCTTTAAGCTTTCATTCCTTCATTTATCACAGCAGTGCTCTGAACACAGACGGACACGGCTCCTCCCCTAAGTGATGAAACTTTTGCTGCAGCTTACAGCAAAGAGAATGAACACGGAGCGTTTCGCTAACGTTTAAAAAAATATTCGTTAAAAAATATTATACTGATAACTACAATAAAAAACTAACTCTCACTCTGTAGTCTGATATTTAAAAATAAAAACCGTCGCCTTGTACATTGGCTGTGAAGTGGTAGGAGATGACGTCAGGCCGGCCGGCGAAATGCGGAAGAAGAACGGAAGACGGTAATTTTTTTCACTTTTCAAAATAAACCCCTGCCACCCGACAGTCATGCTCTCGTACAGTGCTGTTGGGCACTACTGTAATACTGACAGTGCTCTACTCCAGTGGCATTGGTGGAGGAGCACCAGAGGTAAGGGGTGATAAATAGGTAAGAGTTTCTAGTAAAACAAAAGATAGATCATAAAAAATAAATTTAAGGAATCAATATATTCTAAATGCTTTTTCAGCCCTCACATTAGGACATGTAATGATACAGACGGCCACAGCAGTTTGAAACGCAAATATTTTTTATTAAATGCTACATTTATTATTCTCATTTAGTCAATTTAAAAGTAACTGGAAGTAGTGGATGCAGAAATCATGTCCTTGTCACCTATATTTCAGTTGCTCCATATAGTTAAAAGATATCAAAACATGACTTTATTTTGCTTTTGTATTTTTGTAATTACACTATTGTGCTTCGACAAAATAGAGTAACCCAGAGGAGACTTGACTCACACTGTTGAACCCCCACTGCCCCTGGGACTATAGATAACTAAATTGACTCCTGTTGCTCTGGCTAAGTGTGTATTATTCCATTATACCTGCCCTGTTCTTTTCTCTGTTGTCTGTTTTTTCCCTTTTATCTGTTCTTCCATGTTCCTCCTCTCCTTTGCTCTATTATCTGTCTATCTGACTCAGGGGAAGGAACTGACCCTTACCGTACTCCTGCCTGCACTAATCCACAAACGTGTCTGTGCGAGTGGGTGGTGCAACATTTTAACTCTGTTTATTTTTGGCTCTTTTTAACTCTTTTTAACTATGTTTGTGTTCTTCACAACGATTTCATGGAATTATGAGGACATACACATTCATGTCTCCCTCTTGATAACTACTAGGGTATATCAACCTCAGGTGTACTTTGTGTTCAGTTCTTGTTAGAAGTGTTAGCATCGTGAAATATTTAACAGTTTTGAGCAGACTGCACATTATACCTGCATAACATCAACATGTTTTGAACTTTGAGCAGTGTACCGATATTCACATTTACCTCTAAACATTGAGTACAGCCCGAGTGAAAGTGCACAGTGACATGAACCCTAACCCTCTCCTCCAAAACTTATACAGACATATACAGTGGTGTTAGGGAATAAACACTGGTCAAAAAAAATTAAAGAACACATTTTAATCAGTGTAGCATCAACTTTGTGTTTCCGTCTGTCTGACCCCAACAGGTGGCATAAAAAAAAAAAAAGCCTGGTACATCTTTTTTTTTTCACTTTGTTTTTCAAGCTATCTTTTAACTTAGCCACTGTAGGATGATCATTTTCATTTCCTTTAAACGTCTTAACACATTACCCAGTCCGTATCGGTACATAGATATCAGCAGGATTTTCTCTCCCATTGATATCTGTTTTCAGAGTATTTGTTTATTTTTTTTAAGTAGTAGAAACTTAGTAACAGAATGTTTAATGTGCATTTTATATGTTATTATGTCTGATAACTTTAGTCGAAACATATTTTTATATTTCCAATCCCGGTGGTTTTTATATTCTTGTGTATTGTGTGTGATGGAGCGGCCCTGATACATCTGATACCTTTGCATTGTTTTTTTCTGGTTGGTACTGGAATTTCACCTGGATTTTATACATTGTGGTTGTTGTTTGTCTTAAACAATGCTAATCACGGTTAAATGCTGAATGCATCTGTCTTTGCCCTTTTCTTTTCAGACAGTATCAGTATTTTCTTTCTTTTCTCAGTCATAATTTGCCATTTACATATTCTAATGAATTTATATTTAAAGGATTAAATTTCAATGTATTTATTAAATAAATCTTTCATTACACTGCTGAATAATACCCACAAACCTAATTAGCTTTATTAAAATAGGGCTCTTACATGTGTTAGACTAATGTGTAAACCACTGTACCATGAAGCCTTACACTCAACCTAACAATAATAACAGCTTCACAACTATTTACATATTTAGGACTAATAACAATCCAAATTGTCTCAATGTGCCTTACAGTCTCCAGAGTGTGAAATGTCTGTGGACACTAAGGGGACAGAGGAATGCTTTGAGGTGAGCAAGAGAAAGATTTTCTGTTTGAATGTATATATACAAATATTTAAAGAGCATTGTAATTACATTTTTTTAAAGCTTTATTTTAAAAAACCATCTAAGATTGTTAGCAAGACAGATCATTTATATCATTCTCCTTTTTTTGTGAGTGTCAATGAAATACTTTACAAGTTTCAAACTTCTTTTTGAATCTTTGACTTCTTATGTGAGGCATACGTAAGGAGGCAGTCTTCCCCACCTTTACTTTGCAACCACTTGATATTCCTTATCTCTGCAGCTCAGTACCAAAATCACAAAGTGAAATGGCCAACGAAGACAGACACAAACTTGTTTGTCTTTGAGACAGACCTGTTTGTATTTTCGAAAGGGGTTGCCTAAGAACAAACCTGCTCTGTGCCATTTAACTCCAAAAGGCCCTTTAGAATGATTGTGTAGATATGAGAGGCTTTTGAAAGGTGGGCGAAGGAGCTAAAAGCCACATGAGGAGTCCATTATTGGGTCTAGTGTTGGAGGAAGCCCCCTGATCTGATGGTATCAGTGCCTTAGGGCAGGGAAAGTGAACGGAACAAATGCTATCAGGCAGCATCGACTAAAAAAAGAGGATCTCTATCTCTGTCCATGAAACTCAGAGTAGCCCAAAGCAAAAGCACACGCATAATACCACAGATACACCCACACAGAGACACAGACACAAGTATATAATTCAGCTCAAGGGGTGTCAGCAGCTTACCTGAAGACTGACCAGCCAAAACAGACGTGCAAGGTATCGCAGCAGAAAAAGCAGGATGATGGAAGAAAAAGGAAGAGAGAATGGAGTGGCAGCCATGAAAGCCTGCTACCGGAGATTTGATCCTGCCGCGTATCTACAGTACAACTACACTCCACCACGGGCTGACTTCACAAGAAAAGACAGCATTGTGCCGTGGAAACTGGCATGCCTGCACAGAGCTTTTACTGAAGGTAAGGAGGTTTTAGCGTATTTTGTGTCTGAAATGCAATAAAAATTTGCTTCATCACCCATTTGCTTTTTCATCTCCCCATTTTTCCTTCTCCTAGTTTGTAGCACAAAACAAATAGAGCCTTGGGTGGGTCCAAGCACTGCTGAAGAGCTTTTCCCTAATAAAAATAATAATTTTTTCTTTTGCTATGAGGTTATTTAATGAATGATCACTTTTATTTTACTGAGTGATTCGGTGTCAGGAATGATAATGGACGGAGGATCTTTACATCTGATATGATAATGTTTTAACCAAGAAATCTTTCCTTCATGATCTCACCTTGCTCTTTTTTTCTCCCCTCTTCCCAGGTGATATGAGTGGTGAGCTCCTCGTGGACATAGGTTCAGGTCCCACCCTGTACCAGGTGATGAGCGGCTGTGAGGTTTTTAGTAAAGTGCTCCTGACAGACTTCCTGGAGGTGAACCGGCAGGAGCTGAGGCGCTGGCTGCAGGATGAGGGACAATGCAGTCTTGACTGGACACCATACCTACAGCACGTCTGCAAACTGGAGGGACGAAGGTATGGAAAAGATCACTTTGAACTACAGCTAAAGACTTGGTACAGCTTAAAATGATGGTTACTGAGATTCAGTGACTGTTAGATACCTGGTATATTGTATGGCTAACCAAAGACAGAGAAAGAGAAGAAAACAAGATTTAGATCACAAATTTTCCTTTTTCTTTTTGATTTTCTTGAAGCAACACTCTTTTCTTGCACAGTCCTCAGAATGAAGTTGCCTTCTGTGTCATAACAATTTATTTTGGGTTCTATCGTGGAGCTTTCTTCTTAATAACAAGACAAGAAAAAAGTGTCTAAATGAAAATAAAATACTTGCCAGTTTAATGATAATGATAAAAATTCATGCACTGATTAGAATATGGTGCCAATCTGAAAGAGCTGTTTTATACAGTTTGATGATTCACTCAAACAGGCCTTCAGCGTGGACTGAGAAAGCTGCAAAGCTACGTCAGGTCGTTGCGGACATCCTCCCCATTGACGTGCACTGTTCTCAGCCCCTGGCTCCTGACGCCCTTCCTTCAGCAGGGGCTGACTGTCTGGTGTCCTGCTTCTGCCTGGAGAGTGTCAGCCCTGACCTTGCTGCCTTCACCAGGGCCCTTGGCCACATCGGGAAGCTCCTGCGCCCTGGTGGGCACCTCATGCTCATCGGAGCCCTCGGTGAGAGTTATTATCTTGCGGGGCCTGGGGTGAAGATCCCAGTGGTCCCACTGAATGAGGCCCAGGTCTGTACTAGTTTGAAGGAGAGTGGATACACTCTGATCCGACTGGAGGTTTACACACTGACTCAGGATATGAGGGTGGGGGTTGATGATGTGACTGGAGTGTTTTTTGTAAAGGCAAAGAAGGATTAACAAGGAAGAAAGTAAACAAGTGAGAGAAAAGCAAAGAAGGCAGATAAAAAAATCTCAAAGAAGAAATTAAATAAGTCACTATTCAGACTGAAATAATATAGATTAAGCCTGGGTAAATGTTTAGCAGTTATTTAGAAAGTGGATTGCTGATAATGCTGAGAATAAAATGCACACATATTTCTGTTTTGAGTTAGAACCTGTGCTTTAGTCATTTTAAGGTATTCCAGTTTCCACACTGGGCTGGAATAAAGCTATTCACTTTATTCCACCACATTTTGTCGCATTTTCATCATGTTACTCCGGACCTCCGTCTGTCTTTCTAAGAGTGAAAGTATACGAGAGTCTATTTTGCTGCAGAAGCACTTATTGGTTTAGTAAAGGCAGCCACCTCCTGCAGTTCCTACAGCATCAAGAATGTAAACATTAGTACTACAGTATATAGGCATATCACATAAAATCCCCACAGGAATTACCCAGCCGTATGTAAACAGCATGTGCTTATCTTCGTTCAGCTGCTAATTACTCAAAAGGTTGAGATGATTTTTGATTGTATGAATAAAAATGCAATGCTTATTTATTCCTTTTTTTCTTGGTACTATGTGCTATTTTAGGGAATCGTTTTATATTGCCAACTGGAAACGTCTTTGTGTAATTAGAAGGATTGAACACTGGGTGTCGCTACTTGATCATCTTGAGTTGCTCCTCAAATCTCATCACACATCTCTTTAGTAAAGAGATATCATTGTTGTTGTTGCTATTATTATTATCATTATTATTATTGCTGCAAAACGGTTACTAATTGTTCTCTAAATTCGATTACAGTGTGTAAAGACACTATTAACAGCTTCTTTTGTGTTCCTCTAACATTAAAAAAAGCTTAACAAAACTAACTTGTTGCCTTGGGTAATACGTATTACACTCACATGTTCATTTTGCCTTGAGAACTGTTTTAATTTGTCATTGTAAAGATTCAACAAGATGCTGGAAACATTCTTCAGAGATTTTGGTTTTATGCGTGAGGCAAATCTTCTGTTTTACCATATGCACAGGGCCAAACACAGAACTCTGGGCCCTATACACCACATTTAATAATAATCTAGGATACATACATATATATATATATATATGTGTGTATATGTATAAGTCTGCACAGTTTGCTGAGAAATAAGTGTTGAAGATGGAGATTTCAAATTCTGTTGTTTGCGTCACATCGTCACTATCAGCAACCAAATAAGTGTCCAAACTTATTTGTGTTTATGAAACACTAAAATTTGAGGTACCTTAGTTGAGCGCAACTAATAATAGTAATTAATTTTATGAAAATACACTTAAAAGTCCAAAGTTCTGGGCCCCCGGCCTTATGTTTGATACCCTTGTTTTAAATATTATCACAACACAAATGTTAGTGATGCCATATAGTAGCAGTAACATTTATAATCCACAAATTAAATTTACCCCTTTGGGCAGCTTTCAGATAAACAGAACCACAACAATAAAGATGTCACTGTTACAAACATCACAGATATTAACAAGATGGGCTGCAACATCACCCAGAATCAAAGCACAGCTATGTGCAAATGACACCCTCGACGTAACACCTGGATTTATTCAACAATTACACTACAAAGTATAAAAAACGTCTGGCACAAGAAGTTTGCAGAGGTGGAACCCCATACATTTGTCCTGATGGTAGTAAGTCATACTCACTATAAAGAAGGTGCGTCACTGAGGATGTCTCTCCACTTTTATACCTCTTAGGACTCACTAACTTTTGTCATATCGTGTTGCTGCTGACCTGCAATTGGACTGCCCATGTTCACAATGTTATTGAATTTGCTCTTGTTGACTATAGAGTGAAGCATGCTAGACAATAAAGCAGAAATTTAGAATTACTCTCCACCAATGAATAATAGAGACAGACCAGAATGTGTGAAAGTCAAAAGCATATAAATCAAAAAGCGACAAATATGCACATTTTGGTGCATTTATCCACTTTTGAAATATTATGCAGGTATCTGCTGCACTGTAATGCTGCACCATGGATTTTAATTAAAACTAGTTGAAGTTTAATAAATGATTCCTTGGCGATTAGAAGATATAAGTGACTACCTACAACCTTTTCTTTTAATTCATAAGAAGTGTCATTTTAGTATTTTAGAATGCTGTTTTTCAGCATGAGACGCGGTGGCTTCCTTAAAATACCTCACAGTTAAGAATTGGTGGTCCAACATACAGTAAGGCTTAGTGCTAAGCTTTTGGTTGAGACTGCACTCGATATAGATGAAAACACAAGCTCCCACTGCTTCACTTTTTGGCTGTTCCTGGAATTAAGGACCTTGAGTTTCCTGGTGTTAAGTTGTTTTTAACAACTGCTAATAGCTAAACCATTCTTAACCCATTAGTTATGGTCTGGTCACATCTGTTTTGAAAGAGCTGGCTTCCTTCAGCTTGTTTGTAAGTGATGAACGTTTGAGGAATCAAAGTTCATTCACCGATCTAATTTATTCAAGCAATTTAATTATAGCACATATTTGTTATGGGAAAAAAATTGCAAGCAAAAGCTTTTCATTCTGGGTTTACATGCTCTCTTCTACTACTGGGGCTCTGTGTAGTCGGTACCACGTTTCTTCCCACATCTGGTGACTATCAAGATTATTTTAGTACAGGAAACTCATTGTCATGTCAACAAACCAGGCTGGGAGTATTTGAGCTTTGTGACATGACATGTTATCCTACTGAAAGGAGCCAGATAATGGGTACACTGTGGGTACACAGAAAAGGATGGATATAGTCAAAAACATTATTCAGGTAGGCTCTGGCTTTAAACAAGGATTAACTGATACTAATGTGGCCTGAAGTGTGGCAAGAAATATTACCCATACTATTACACCACCTGCACCAGCCTGAACCATCAGCAGGTTGGATACAGGCTTGTTTACACTAAATTCTGAAAAATCAGTACTCATCAGATCAGACAACATTTTTCCATGTGAGCAAATTTTTGCCTCAGTTTCTTGTTCTTAGCTGACAGTAACAGCACAGGTGTGGTCGTCTGCTGCGGTAATCCATCTGATTCAAGTTTTAACCTGCACTCAGAGATGTTCTTCTGTAAACTTTGTTTGACAACAACAAGGCATTTTCACCCAGAGCTGCAGGTCAGTGAATATTTTCTCTTTTTCAGACCATTCACTGTAACCTGTAGAGATGGCTGAATGGGACAATTCCAGTAGATCAGTAGTTTATGAAATACCCAGATTCACTTATAATCAACCATTTTTCTTCCTCATTCTGATGCTCAGTTTGAACTTCAGCAGGTCTTCGCTATTATGTCTACATACCTAAATGTATTTAGTTACTGCATTGTGATTGGCTAGTCAGAGATTTTTTCATTAATAAGCAGCTGAGCAGGTGAATGCAATAAACTGGCAGGTGAGTGTGTACTGCTAAAGAACACAAATACTCTTGGTTAAATCCCACAAACAATAACAAAAATGTTTAAGCTACATATGACCTAAATATGGTGACATGGTTTGGTTTGAATAAAAATCGAATGAAATATGTCTTTCAAGGAAAAGAAATGTTTGAAGCATTAGGCATACAAATACACAAACACCAACAGCCTCATAAATGATTTATTATCAACCGGCACGAAACAGTGTTTATGTACAGGGTCATGAATGAACCTTCATATGTGATGTTTCTGAAAGTCAGGTAGATTTTATTTCAGCATCAAGCTAACATGTGTGGCATCCCAAACATATCATGTCCGCTAATCTCCATGTTACAAAAAAAAAAAAAAACAGTTTAAAATATCTAGCCTGAAACAGTTTGCTGCATTATCGTGATTAGTTGGATTAATCTGTTAGGATATAATCTGGTCTACTGTGACTGCGCTGAATTCGTCTGTAATCCTCCGTCTTTTGATTTCTTGACCTTGCAGACAAATGTCTGAAAGACTGAGGAAAGCAAACTTCAGAGATGGACATAACTTTGGAAGCAGTGTCACAGTTTCTGAGCTAAATTCCAGTTGGAACTGGTCATCGCACTGCAGTCTGTTACTGTCTGCACTGATACTACATACAAAATATAATCTTGTGCATTTGTACAACACACATATTAGCTGCAGATGTATCTTCATTACCCACTGTGACATTTGGCATTTGATTTTTTATGTACTTCTTTTGCTTCTAATCGGACATGAACTGTAAATTTAGCACCCGTGTCACTTCAGCTCATGCCCCATTTACATGATGTCAACAAAGGCTATTTAAATTCTAATTCTTCAAACTCAGATGTCTCACAGTATTCCCAGACCTTCAAACTGAATAAAACAAAACAAAAACAAAACACCTTTTTGAACTAATGAATGCTTTATGAAAATACGAGAGTTTTTACCTATTCTTATATTTCTTGTGCAGTGTCCTTGGCTGATTGGAATTTAGCCCTCGTTTCTTTGGCTGACGGAGACAGAATTTCCTTCACAAGTCTCCAGCTAAAGATTTCCTCAGTCAGCTCAATGATATTCTGACCTTTATCATATAATCTCTGTTGTGTTTCTCTTTTTTCCCCACATTCCTCTTTTACACTGTATGTTTCCACAAACCCACAGACCCAATTAATACACACTCATACACATATCCATACACGCACATGTACGGCACACACATGTGCTATGCATATTGATTCATCTCTAAAACTGTCTCGATCAGGGCCCTCTTCATTTTTCATTCTGCATTTCCTTCCTCTCTTTCTTTGGCATCCTCTTTGTCTTTGTGGCGATGACCTTCTGTCAGACTGTCCAGGAGACCACGCTGATCCCTCTGTGCCTTGCTTTCTTCTTTTAGATCCAACATGAAAAGAAATTTCCAAAGTGTAAGTGTCCATACTTGGTGTAAGTGCCAGCAAAAATCCAAAAATGGGAAAGCCTATCCTAGCTTACCCACCTGAGGCTTTCTGCTGCCTTTCCTCATCATGTTGCTCCTCTTCTTCCCCTGAAGAGGACTCTGTGTCTACAGACTTCATGTCAAGTGAGGACAAATGGGCCTGTGCCATCTTCTGGACAGCTGAAAATACAAATCAGTTATGATGAATGAAGTTACACTGCAAACATTTTACTAATAAAAATACCAAATTTTCTATTAATCTGTCCATTGTCCTCTAGAGGACAAAGAATAGGTTGATAAACGAGATTATTGTGTTTGTATTTGTATATCTAGAGTTGTAATGTTGCACATCAACTGTGTGCAATGCGTGTGAAATCTAACACTTGCTCTTTACTAATTTTGGCTTTGATTGATTGACTTAACAAATGATATCCCCTTTGCTCTATTACCGCTATTATGGGATTATTTGCTTATTTTGGTATGAAACTGAATGAACAAGACCAGCCATGCAGACCTCATTTAGTTGAGCTGGGTGTGTGTTGTAAATCTACTAAGGGAAAAAGGCTGGGTTTTTGGTATTCCAATGGTATAGAGAGGGAGCCACAGAGTCATTTTGATGACTACTACTGTTTAGTCAATATTTGTCTATGTCTATGCTTTTTCTTTTAACAAGAATCATGTAAAGGATCTTATTCCATTCTTTGTAATGTTATTTAGATAGAAATAGAATAGCCCTTTATCGCAAATATATGAGAAATTCTGGAAAATGTGCTTTGGCAGCAGTGGGATTTGAACCCACACCCCCAAAGAGACTGGAGCCTTAATCCAGCGCCTTAGACCGCTCGGCCATGCTACCATCGCTAGCTGACCACTGGGTGCAATGTGTTTTAAGTACAATGCAGATGAGTGGAGGCTATTCATTGACAGCTTGAAAAGGAACCTAAAATGTGTCCTAGTGCATGCATGCCAAATGGCTGTTATGTCTTGTTAAAAGAAATGTAATATATGAAAATTTGCTAATTGTTTTGGAGAAGCAGAAATACAATTAGCACAAATGGACCAAATGTGAAAAAAGGTGACAAAAATTTTAGATTTATTATTTAAACTGACATTTTTGAACTCAGCATTAGGTCATGTCAACTATTTTCTGCAAAGGTCAGAATTTTATTTTATTTTTTATACAGGTTAGTATAATCACTTTGGAGTTATGTTTCTAATCACCTGTCTGGTCATTTACCTAATGATCAATATCCACAGGAAAGGACTATGTCATCTGCATATAGAGACAACAAGTTAATGCCAAGGTAAAGAACTCTAAAGATAAATAATGTTCTGTGAAGCAATGAAAATATATCAAACTCACGAAGATGTTGAGCTATTAAAACAAAGTAGAAATCAATCTTAAAATTTTGTTACATTTTTTTTAATGTGGATTTTCAATTTTAAAATATACATGCATGTCTTACGAAATAAAAATTTTTTGTTATATAAAAATATAAATGCTATACATCACACAAATAAAGCCAGCAAAACCCAGTTAATATTATGAGTGGCAACTGTCATGGCTGCAGGTGCCAAAGCCACAATTTCCACAAAACAGAAGACGCATAAAAACGTATGTTGTATAGATATTTATAACAACAGAGTTGTTTTTATTCTGTGTATTTAAGTCTGTGTGACTCTGGTTGCATCTGATAGTGTGTGTGCATGTGCCAGCGAGTGTGTGAGACTGTGTTACAGCTGTGCAGCCATTCTATAATCCAGGATGATCCAGAACAGACTCACAGCTGCCACTGCTCCTAATCTTACATGGCACACACACACACACACACTCTCATTGTGGTTTTTGGATATGTGCGTAGTCCAGACAGATAGAGACCACATGGTGGTTGCCACAGCAGAATTAGGTCTCCCAAATTCTTTCATTTGGTGTCATTTGTTATATAAACATGAAAAACCAGTGTGTGGGTACAAGGGAAAAACACACACAAAATGATCTGAGTCAGTGTTCATTTACCTTTAAGAGATGGCGGCTGGTAGGTTGACATGTGAACCAGTTTGGCTTTCAAAGCTCCATTTTCCCCAAGAGCCCACTGCTGAAATAAAAAATGCAAACCAGGGTTTACAGCTAAAAGTGTACGCAACACTTTTTTGTCTTATTGTTGCCTCAAACAAATGACACAATATAAGAAATCTAATAATCGCTCCTTTCTAGTTGCAAGGATTAGAGCAGAAAGGCAGTAAAGCACAATGTGCAGGTTTGTCAGCAAGAGTCAATGAAAAGATAAAACAAAATGTAAAAGCACTTTCATACTTGTAACAGGCAAATTATGGAGTAAAACATAAATAAAAACTTCATCACTTATTCACATATTTGTTGTGTTATTAAATGAAGATGCAGAATTAGTTGTCACTGTAATGTACATAATGTAAGTAATCAAATTTGACATTTCCTATGAAAATTTTTTCTGCAGCTGTTTTAGAAACATCTTGAAAATGTAGAAGCTGGTTTCAAAACAGAAAAAAATTATTTTTCATTATCAATAAGTCAAAATTTCAAGTTATTATTTCAATTTAATAACTTGGAATTTAAAGTTATTTTTTCAGTCTCTAGTTCTTTTCTCAGACGTTTGAGTTAGGAAGTGAAATGTTTGCGATACCTGTCTAGAAATTTTGATATAATAACCTGAAACTTTGACTTTAATAGTGAAATGAGGGCTTAATGATAACAAAAAACCAAAACAAAAGCGGCATTCAAAATGCACATAGAAAGTCAAAACACCACCTTTCCACTTATTTCAGAGGCCATGATTGCATTGTATTGTGGTGTTTGGGAACTTATCACCTTGTATCATTGAAATTATATTCAAACCTTTTACTACTGGATCTTTAACTCGTATAATTCACATGCATATCTACCTGATGTGGGCTGCTGTCTTCTTCTGGTGATGGTGGGTCCGTCAATCTGAACAGCGTGGCAGGTGTCGGCCTCCGACGACGAATCTGCAGAAAAAGAGAGATAGAAAAGTTTTTTCTCTTTAGGGCTTCACTGCTTCAATAATAAACATTCATTTATTCTACACTGTGGTTGTATGTATGCAGAGGATTTCTTCTTTGAAAGCTATATGCATTAAAAAATAAATGCATATCATTATGCAACACCATTCAAGAGCCTGTCCAGCTTGTTTGTGAATGAGGATTACATTTTATGATAGAAGGCGGAAGGATTATTTAAATTTATTTCCTTTTCTGCTACAAGTTCCTATCGCTTGGATGAAATCATTTCAATTTTTCTAGTTCTTTTGTAACATGTTTACAATATGTCTCCATCATACAAAGCAGCTGGTACTTCTTCATCTTCTTGTCTTTTATGTGTGAAGCAAGGAGAGTCAAAGTAACCACAAAATACACAAAACATTAAATATACACCCAACTGCCAAATTGTTAGGTACACCTGTTCAACTGCTAGTTAATATAAATATCTAATCAGCCAATCAAATGACAGTGCATTTATGTATGAAAACATACATAAATAAAGTTGAAGCCTTTCTTTACGTTTCTTGAAGAAAGATGATTTAAGTTACTATGAATGCAGCATGGTTGTTTGTTAGAAAGGCTGGTCTAAGTATCTCAGAAACTGCTGACCTACTGGGATTTTCCCACACAGCTATCTCTAGAGTTTACAGAGAATATGAAAAGAAAATATGCCTTGTCAATGTCAGAGGTCAGAGCAGAATAGTCAGACTGCTTCGAGCTGAAAGGAATGCAGCAGTAACTCAAATAACAACTTGCTACAACCAAGGCAGAGTTAAAGAGCAGAAGAAGAAAATGTCGAACCTCGAAGCAGATCGGCTGCAGCAGCAGACCACACCAGGTGCCACTCCTGTCAGCTAAGAACAGGAAACTGAGGCTACAGTTTGCACAGGCTCGCCAAAATTCGACAACAGAAGTTTGGAAAAATGTAGCCTGATCTGGTCAGTCTTAATTTTAGCAGCAGCAACATTTGGAAAGGGTAGGGTCAGAATTAAGTGTAAACAACATGAAAGGGTGGATCCACCCTGCTTTGTATCAGTGGCTCAGGCTACTTGTCACGCCTTCATGTTCCCTCTGTCTCCCCAGTCAGTCATTTCTCTATGTTTCAGTGTCAAGCCTGTGTCTTTGTGATTGTATCCTGTTTCCTGTTTTATTTTGATAGTCCTTGTCCTGTGTGCAATGTATCTAGTTTTGCTTCCCCTTGTCACATTATGTCTGATTAGTCCTAGCTGTGTTTCCCTCCTGTTTTCCATTCCCTTGTTACTCCCTTGTGTATTTAAGCCCTGTGGTTTCCTTTGCCCTTTGTTGTGTTGTACCTCCGCTTCTGGTTTCCTAGCATTTTTGTTCTTAGTCCTACTCAGGGTTTTGGTTTGTTTTATGAGTTAATTTTTATGGAGGAGTTTTCCCAGCTAGCTGCTTTTCGAAGTTTACCTTTTTGTGTTTGAGTCCTGCAATTGGGCCCACTTCCTGCTTGCCACTGCAAGGTCATGACACTTCTGGAGTGTAATGGTGTGGGAATATTTTCTTGGCACACTTTGGGCACCTTTGAGTATTGTTCAAACACCACCGCCTCTGTGTTGTTGCTGACCGTGTCCGTCCCTTTATGACCATATGTGCCAAAACTTAAATCATTTCAAACCCCTTTCTTGAACATGAGTTCACTATATTCAGCTTATCTTCACAGTTACCAGATGTTTGGGATGTGGTAGAATGCGTGATTGGTGTAATGAATTTAAAGATTCATGTCAGTATGAACCAAAATCTATAAAAGGTGTTTTCCAGCACCTTGTAGGGTCTATTCAACGAAAAATGAAGGCAGTTCTGAAGTTGTAAGAGGGTCCAACTTAGTACTAGTCGGACCCCCAAGTTTCCGATGAGTGTTTATCTACAGCATATCCCGACCTGTCACATTCCTCTGATAGTCGGGCATCACAAAACTAAGCCTGTCAGTAATATGACTTGTAAACGAACTCTCTAACTTTGAATTCGGTTCAAAAGGATGCAATTTGAGGCCAAGGGGCAAAATTTTGCTGTATTCGTCACCTCCTGTGACACATGAATACTTTGTACTAGTAATGCTCTTTTATTCTTGGACCTCCAGTTTATAATTTGCTTTCCCATAACATTTCAAAGTGAAATAATGTACTTTTTCATGCTCTATTTCTGGATAGTTTTCAGATTAAGATTTTAAAGGAGAGTTGTTAAGGTCATTTCCAGGTTTCAAAGTTCCAAAAGCAAAATACATAACAACTTACAAATCAATTAATTTGCTGCACACTAAATAAAGTAGGGAAAATTAAGAATTTATATTATAGAAACAGCAAAAATCCAATAATATAACACTGTCAGGATCCTTTTTGTGTCCTTTCAGAGAATTTTTTACTTTTATTAGATTGATTACATTTTCTCACCATTATTTTTATATCTTGTTATTTATGGAAAACACGCACTATACTCATCGCCGGCTCTATTTTGTAATGTGTGATGGTGATAACATTGTTACGAGATACAAGTGGCTGCCAAGCCAATCACAGCGAAGAGTGTAGGCATTGAAACGTGTGGGCAGCTTTCACTCTGGAGTAACTCTTACAGCTTCTGCTTCCCTTTGTGTGCTGCATTCATCCATATTCATTAGTCACACACTAGAATTAAATATGCAGCCCCTTTTTGGGGGAACAAATTTAAATATGAATCACAAAGCATCCTATTAGAAGTTAAAGATGTGTTAACATGAAAATATGAGTGTGGCAATCCAATAAACACATAAAACATGTGCAAACAGCACTCAGGAGGGGGAAAAAAGCATGTGGGGCCAAAGGACCAAACCACATTTTGAGCACCTGTCTGAGAGCCTCTTCAGACATAGTGACCTATGTTTTGTTAACACTGTAGCCGGAAGGTCAAGCACCTGCAGGGAACATATTTTATTTTCATCAGGTCCTTGTTGTGCATGTCTGAAATGCCTGTAAATACCACTGATTGCTCAGTGTGGCTGCAGCGGACGTCTGGTTTCACTGGAAACAGATTAATGTTTCATAGTTCCTCCTCACATGCTGGGCTTTTTGTGTTTGTTATTTTCGAACAATAAATAACTTTAATATTGTATTTTATGATATGGACCTTATTATTTAGGTGATACTCTATTCTTCAGGTTTTTAAAAACTGTATTACCCAAAGTGTTCTTTGAAAATGCATTTTATTGGTCCAATAATGTCTTAAACCAGTGAGGTCTAAGTTATCATGTTATCATTGATGATTAGAAGTAACCTTAACCCTAAAAAATGTAAGGTTCGTTTTTGACGTCAGCTGTTGGTTTTATTGTATTTATCTTTTATCCCCTGATTGCTTTTTGAGATTTTTGAGGTGATTTTTCAGGGGACAAAGTCCCTCTGCCATGTTCTGATAGCATAGGGTTAAGGCTGAGGATTAGGATACTGATAGAGGGACAATAAAGGATAGCAACACACAAAGACTGAGTGAGGGGTCTGACAAAAATTTGGAAAACAAAAAGCAGAAGGAGACTTCTTTAAAGAGGTTTGGGCTATTTTTTAAAACATCACAGAAACCTATTTAAATGAATTATGCCTAACATTTCCTTTTAATAGCTAACTCTTTACTCTGTACTTTTCAATATCCAGAAAAGGTCAACTTATTGATCGTATTTTTCAATCCATTTAGAAATGTAATGTGTTTTAAATGTTACTAGAACTCGTTGATAGATGCTTTGGGGTTATAAGAAGCCATGCAAAATAGCTCTTTTCATATTGTAGCTACCATCAAAACACAGACGCGTCTAGAGAGGCAAATTTAAGCAGCAGCACGGGTTCTAAGTTTAGTGGTCATGTAGTAAATCATTAATCCCACACCCCATTTTTTGGTAGGTCGGATGACCTTTAGTTGCATAACATTCAACTCCAGTGCGTCATACTCGATGTTTAAATGAACAATGACAACACTGGGTGGGGGGCAGTGACCTAAAAAGCCTTTTACGCAAAAATAACTTATGTGCTTAATGATTAAATGCATGCAATAAAAGTATAAAACTGTGTACACAAAACGCTTTTCAGGGAATAATCCTTTGCAGAACTTGATTTGACCACAACACGACTCGTGACTTCGGACTTTTGACCTGTTTTTTTCTTTCTTTTTTTCTAAATGAACTTTAAATGGTGTAATCTTGTTGTACCACTGGCCTGGATAGTGGAGAACAGGAGCTGAACCCACACAAATTAAAGGAAACATAATCAATGCGCTTGAAAACCGAAACTGTCTTGTTGATTTTAGTTTATACCTCCCGTTGTCAGCTACAGTCACTTCATCTAGGTCTGAAGATTTACCAATATTAAGACCAATATTAAGCCATCAGCCCACTCTGTAAGTAGCATTAATGACTTAACAGGGGCGTGTGTGCTGGGTTTGTAAGAATAAGACCCTATTAGACTTTAGAGCTTTTTATTTGTGCTGTGGTGTGCTCTTGGCATGAGTTGTCCTTGCCCTTGATTCATTCCTCAGTCATCCAGAGCTAATCTCTTTCTTTTTAATCAGTCGTCTCCTTGGCTGATGATTTTTCTCCTTTTGCGTGTCTTGTTCAGCTTCTGTCAGCTATCTTTGTCTCTTTTCTTCCATCGTTTTTCCCTTTCCAGCTCAATGTGTTCCGTTTATTCCTGCCTTTATTTTGATTTATTCTAGACGTTTCAGTCACTATCGATGGGCGGCCTTTCTCAAGGACCACAAAAGGACAAGACACTCTTGATGAGACCTCATAAGACTGTAAGAGAAGGTGGCTACTGAAAGTGAAAACAACCTTCTTGGAACCTAAAACTTCAGTAAACAGAAATTTCAAGGACAGACAAGAAAAAATACATTTCAGCACTGCTCCTGCAGCTCTCCCCTTGTTTTTTGAAGCAAATTCCACCACTGGATGTAAACAGAAGTATTACAAGACAGATCGTATTAACTAGTCATGCTGTTGCACTCACACATGCATACAGTAGAGGCTCAAGACTTTTGGTGGCAGCCATATCTACTTGTTATTGTGGAAAGATTTAGGTAAGCAAGCTGATATTGTCCATAACATGAATTAGCATGGTGTGTGTGCTCTGATGTGCTCTGTTGGCACCCTGGAAGAGCTGTTAATGATGCCAAAATATCATGTGACTTGTTGCATGTGTAGCTCAGGTGTAACTTATAATCAAAACGCTTTTAAAATCAAAGTAAGCACAATTTATTTTTAAGCATTAAAAAAAACAAAATCAGCTCTGACTGCTTATTATGCTCTTGCAATTTTTATGTGCCGAGAACTATTGGATTTAAAGTTATCGCTCTCTCCTCTTTCACTCATGGGACCTTAAAAAAAAACTGCCAAAATAACTGCCTGAGTCATTACTAGGATTGCTGCCAGGGTACAAGACTTCCTTACAGAGGAAATTTGCTGAATATAAGTCATTGCTGAGGTCTGGCCTCACAGGATTTGAATCTCCTCTTTTTTTACTTGTTGTTGTGCCACCTTTACTGTATGTATGAATTTGAAATCACTTCCTTTTATGTGTGTGTACACTGATGCCGAAGATGGTCATTTCTAGTTCAGCTTTTTAAAAAGTGATCAAGAAATTCAGCCGATGAGGTGCTATCAAGGTCTTTCGAGCTAGGAACCCATTCCCACAAGGACTTGCTACATGTTGGGTTCAGTTATCGATGAGAGTTGTGGTTTTAAGCATTCATACGAGTCTCATTCCACATGATATGACCACAGGGCATTTTTGGTCAGTTAGAAAGAAGAAATTCGAAGATTATCATACAGGGTTCCAAAACTATAGATCACAAAGCTCTTTTTGCAGGTGAATGAGTATTTATCTCCTCAGCCTGTTTCTTTGTATCTCTTATACATTGCAGGACTTCCTTAGTTTGATCCCGTCCCTCTTATTTTCATCAACAGATGACTGAGGATTATTATTTTGTGCACACTGTTCCAGCAGACTTATGGTCACTTTGGTGACGTGATTCACCAAAAACACAAAAAATGAAGCCCTGTAACCTTATGTAGCTCCTACTTTGAAGGAAATGTGCGTCTTCAGGGTCCTCCTGATATATAATGTCTCTGGCTTCCTGCAGTCTTATTTAATCAGTGGAGGAAGATTGCCATAATCTTACTAAGGTCTGAGCTGATAAAACTGCCAGAGCATCTTATAGAGAAAACGAGTGAAGAAGTAATGTGAACAAGTCTATCAGGTAGAGTATAGCAACTAATTAGCATCAGACTGTATTTAAGTTAAAATATCACTCAGAATTGTGCCATCCTAATCAGTGGGTTAAAATGCATGGCCTTGCTTAGAAAAGCAAATAAAATACCCCTTCTGTTCTGGACGGGGTATGAATCAAGCAAACAGAAAACCCAGAGACCACGAGTGGGCTGTAAACAGCAGATGCAGCAGAAAATATCTGCCCAGAACTTATTGATTTATCAGGCTGAAACAAGCTTTCCAAACAGATGCCATTTGAAATTTTCCAAATCTCCTACTTGGAAAAAAAAGAACATTTCTTACTCTGCACCTGGTCTCCAGTAAAACTTCCCTTAAGGGAGCGACTTAAGAGATGAACATCTCCTGCAGAAGGAATGGACAGGCTTGTCATTTGCTGCTTTTTGTGTCCAAATATTACCTCATTGGTAACTTGGTGACCTTTATGGGCTCTTGTCATTAACACCACCAATAACACATGCACATCCCTGCTCATACTGTGCAGCATAATACCTTCCCTCTTCACCCTGCCCTGCACTGTTTGCATTGACCAGCGCTTGCTTTGGGATGATTCAGCATAAGCAACAGATAACGGATCTGACTTTACATAATATGCTCACCACCTCCACGAGCGTATGACTAATACCTTCTGCATTTTGTTTCTTGTGTGTGGTAAAGGATTTATTACTCAGGCGCAACTAATTTTTAATGCCACAAATGGTGCTTTATCCCTCACTTCCTCCTCTTCCTCCTCCATTCGGATAGAAGGGCAAAGATATCTCATCAACTTTAAGGACTCCAAAAAAAAATCTGTAGCTGCAGAGCTCTGCTTAATCCCAGCACTGCCTATACCCTGCTGCCCACAGAGTAACATACAAACATCAAAACAGAGTTTTGCAAAGTCTTGCTAGAGCAGTCTGTCAGCTTCAGTGTTAAACACTGATGCCCCTGAAGAAGCATTAATGATGGAGCTGGAGGCGAGCATGTCTTAGATATTTACTTTTAAAATGTACAGATGCAGTTACCCAGCCTGAGCTTAACAATCCTTCCACACACTCACTCCATCTCCACAACCACTGTCATCATCCGTGTAGGCTACAGCCACACTCAGATCTCACCATCTCCACCTGTCGCGGGTCCAGCTGGGTGGGCACGGAGGAAGGCACGGAAAATTGGATCTTCCTCCTCGCATCCGCGTCTGCCTCTCGGTCCATCACCTCCGTCTCTGCGGGGAACAGCACCGGCAGCAGCAGCAGCAGCAGCAGCAACGAGTCCCGCCTGTCACCTCCGCGGCCGAGCGCACAAACTTAGAGTCCAGAGGAGGTCAGCTTCAGTGGAACCGCCTGTGGAAAAACTGCAGTAAAGTGCTTATACTTGACAAAAACGCGCCGTTAGTGAGTGACCAGCGGCATCTCTCTGTCCCGCGATCCTCTGGTCTCTGGAGTTCCGTTTAACAGCAGCGGTCAGCTCCTCTTCCCCGCCTCCCCGCCAGTCACCCCTCCCCTCCCTCTCACACTTTGTCCGCTGACCTTAATGCGTGACGAGGAAAGAAGAGCAGTGAAGGTTTTGTTGCCTTTACTGGAGCCGGAAACTTCGTGCATTTGCATTTTAAAGTTGCCCGATAAAGAAATCTACCCGAATGAAGGGGAAATTGAAAAAAACAAAACAAAAACAGAGATGACGAGGATGTTACACAACTTCAAAGAATTTCACAAACTGATAAACAACTAAAGTCACAGTGAACTAAAAGAAACGAATATTAAGAAGATGCCACTCACTGCTATCTTAGCAAAAATGTACTGAATCTTGATTGGGAAGAAATAGATTTTTTAATTTTAATTAATTAATGAATTAATTAATTTTAGGCATGCACTTAAGGTCGTATTTTATTGCACTGACCTTGTGCAAATTTGCGTGCTCACTTTGAGGACGAGCAACAAACTGGAAATATAAATAAATAAAGATCTAATCGCTCCCCCCTTCCAGAGGCAAAAATGTTAACCACTGCTTTCGCCGGTGCCCACCTTGGCTTTACTATATGCACAGCGAATATATGCGAGGCACTCAGTTGCCATGACAACAGCTTTTCTTCTTAGAGTGCTGGCAGTGCAGGAAGTGTGTTGGAGTGTGTGCTTCAGCATAAGTTCGAGGAGAGGAGAGGCAGGGCAAGAGAGGACAAATGCATTTGTCAGCGCGCAACACAATCAGTGGCCAAGCAGTCACGAACTGTCATTTATTTGTACGTGGGATCCCCCCGAGCATGTAGGCTATTTCAGGTGGAAGTGTTCTATTCTTCATGCGTCATGCAATTCGTAAAGAAGTGGAAAAAGGTATACTTTCACCCAAATCATGATGTTTTCCTAAAACTCAAATAACAAGATACATTTGGTGACTAAATATAACCAAAAGGAGATTGAAAAACAAACTTTTCTAAAGGTTGTCTCCTTGTAGAGTATATTATGTGTATACTGGAGCCAGATGCCCCTGTAAGCAGAGGGCCCCATGCTTGATCCCAATTGCCACAAGCCCAAGGGTTCACCCTCTACTGAAGTACTGGACTTGAGAAAAGCTCTGGACATCTGCCAGCTTCAGGAAGAGTTGCTAATGACAGCAAACTAAGGCCTGCTGGGCGAGGTCTGCAGATAAAAGAGCTCGCCACCTTGGACATTTTAAAAGAGCCCATCTGTGGCTCAGTTCCGTTTCAGTTCGTCTGTCGTCCTTGAAAACATAATGTATGTTTGCGAGCACTTTCAACAACACGTGACACCAGGCAACACTCGGACGACAAGTCAGCACCATCTTATGGCCAGAAGTAAAGAAATAATTTCACTGAGGGGAGGTTTGAATGCAAGTAAATATGTGATAATCCAAACTCAAGACAGCACAAAAATGAGCAGAGCTGAAGATGAAATATTTATAAGATTATTGTGTTATTATAAATGTAAAGTAGAATCCAATACAGATCATATATGTGAGCGTTCCTGTGTGGCACTGTGTAGTTCCTGAAACCACCAGAAGGTGGCGACAGACTGCTAAGAAAAAGCAGCCATTTCTAATTTCTTATGACTGACGTTTGCACACAGCAATATTTAAATTTTTACATTTATAGCTCAAAGTATAGAAATAACAAGAATATTTATTTGGAATATTTAAAAATATGAACATTTTAATGTATTTCACAAAACCTCAAAGTAATAAAGCATGATGTAAATATCCACAAAAGACTGATGTCTTTACTTCTGCTGAAGAAGGTAATTATTTGGCTGTGTTTATTTACAACACACTCTAAATTATAAACGTCGTTCCATCCTCTTTTGGAAAAGCTGAAAATGCGTCATTTTATTTCATTTTTACCGAGGACGTCGTGTATTTGCTTTCTATTTCCAGCAGGTGTCACCCACACATAACTGTGGAAAGAGTAGTAACTGAGAATTTCAGTGATATGTGAACCGAGCCATAAAATATACATGTTTATAAGATTGATAAAACCAAAGGCTTGTGGCAGTTCAGGACATATGAGGTCAAATTAACTTTAAAGCTTCTCCCAATCTCTTCTTTTTCCTCTTTAAATATAATAACTCAAGGCAAATATGAAATAAACAATACTATACAATACTCTTCTCCAGGTTTTAAACCTTTTCAACAATAGCAGAGGGGAAAAATGCATTTATTTGTTCATTTAGTTCTTACTTTTAAACTGAGCTGTGACATGACGCCTTTGGTGGCTCCTAAAACCGAGAATCTCGAACTCTCCTTTTGCCTGTAGGATAATGTAATGATATGATGATATGCATGACATGTCTTCATTATTTAAATGTCCATTTGATGTAAGTGTATGTTTGGCATTTAATAGTGAAAGAAAAATAGCATGAAATTCTTCTTATTGGTTTGCTTTTGTTATGAACCTAAAGGACTCCTGAAAATGACACATTATATCTCACATTAACTCTCATTCACATTTGTGCCCGTGTATGACTTTGATCAGAGATTTAAATGTGTGAAACAATAAAAAATAAAAATACTTGTCTGTCAGTCACTTTGGATTTTCCACTGAGAATGCGCAAATTACACAGCGGTCAGTAGAGTGAGGCTCAATAGCATGATGATGATGATGATCATGATGCTGATAAGCCTCCCCACCACCCACCCCGCCTTTCATTTTTAGTCGCTTCTCTCTACCTCTTGCCTTGCCCCATCTTCTGGCCCCTCTCTGCAATCTGTGCCTTCGCCACCTTTGGCGTCAGTCCGGCCGCTGGCACCTGTGCCAGTCCTGGCAACCTAAACCAAGACGCCTTGCTAAGCTCAGTTCAACTGATTCGTTTAGGCAATTGCACTCTGACTCTGATCTGTATGAACGGCAACTTACTCATCCCAGACCTTTGTGTGGTGTGTGGACACGCTGGTTTGCTCAAGTTTCTGTTGTTGGAATCGGGGATGAAGTGTTTCTTTGGGCCAATATACTGTTTCACTGAAATACTTCCAAAATTTTCCCATATGTGGATGATTTCCATCATCATGATTTTCTTATCCTACACAATTAGCTCATTTTAGATCTCCGCGCTGGGGATATTTGTTGTGGCGTAGCCAACTATATGAATGCTATTACATGTATATTACAATTAATGCTATAAGGGGATTTTCCTACATATTCTATACGAGATTAACCCCATTTTCCCCAAAGATGGAGGCTAAGAGAAGCAGCCTGAATCCTACGTTTCTTTTTTTGTGTGCCATCCTCTCCTTATTCCATTTTCTCTTTCAGCTCAGTGACAGATGGCGAGTCCCTCTCCCCCAGGGGAAGCCAGTCTCTGTGAATGCGGCCGCATGTCAATCACCGGCTCTCATGTGATGGCTCTTGCCAATGACGTGCCAGCCATATGGGCCTGGCATCAGAGCTGGTATGTAACCCACCCAGTCCTGCCTCTGAGGTGCCACACGGCTCCCTCCTCGCGTTTGGGCTGAGGATAGCAGCAGCAGACAGAGCAGGGTGGCAGGAGAGGAGAGAGAGGTGTGAGAGCAGAACGCAGCGCCTCGCTCGCACAAGCATCCGTGCAGGGCGTGTGGATGTGATGCCCACCCGGAGAGAGATGGTGTAAACAAACCCGCTTTGCCCCGTCACTGAGCTCCACCACGGAGGTAGGTTGCACAATTCTAGTCAGTAGACTATCAGATAATGATCCAGATTTGTTTTTGTCTTTGTGCTGATGTCTCTTACAGCCACGGTTAGGGGAGGGCAATTTGGGTTTCGATGCCAGATTGAGATAATGTAATGCTTTAAACCTGTTTTGGAAGAAGGGTGCAATTTTCCTGGCTCTTTTTGATCATTTTCTCGCAAGCGATATGATCAGATTGGGCTTGTAATCTTTTTTTTAAAGGCTTTTTTATTTTATATATATATATATTTTAAATATTTTTATTACCGGAAGACATCGATCCTTCTGTGTTTCGTAGATTTCGTTTAAATAAATCCACAGTGACCCTCAAGAGATAGGTTCTACTTGTCACTTTTGCATTCATAATCTGCATTTTATTGTCTTAGAAAATGAGCAGCATGTGTGTGTGTGTGTGTGTGTGTGTGTGTGTGTGTGTGTGTTTGTGTGTGCTCTTGCATGATGCACGTCAGAGCACTGTGGGGGTAGTATTCTCCACAGAGATACATAGGCTAATTGACAAGGTATTGGTAGGCATTAATTACATTGTGCTTACAAGATTAGATAAAAAATACGCCCTTGGACACCAAACGCACAGCTGAGCTCAGGGTAGTGAGAATCTGAGGAGATCTGTGGATGTGGCAGCTTTTATAATAGCTTTAAATTTAATTTTAGCACAGAACTTGTCTATTTAACCCGTGTCGTCGGTGGGTATGGTGACGTGAATTCGGAGAGGATTGACATTTTGACTAAGTAAGGTTTCAAAAAAAAAAAAAAAAAAAGAATATGAGGAAAAATTTAATTAAAAGCTAGATTTGTGTAACTTTAAAAGAGCTTTGATCGGGCTGGAATCTCTGATGGAAAAGAAAGGTATCGATAGAATTATATATATATATATATATATATATATATATATTAAAAAAACCCAGTCAAGGTCAGTATGAAAATATACTCTAATTTTTGCTCACAAATCTATTATTTATCTATTTATTAAGTCCAGACAAACTAAAGTCATCAGATGAGGATTTATCTGTGGCCTGCGTGATCTGCGAAGCTGTGCCAAACAGGGTTCATGAACCCGCAGAGAGTTTACTGAGGCTCTGGTGCATTTCATTTTTACACTTTCTGGATGTTATATGTAAAACGCACATATCTGATTTTTTTTTAGTCTTCACGGTTAAGATAAAATAATAAAATAAAATTAGAAAAAGGTGTATTTTAAAAATGTAAATTTTAACAAAAATCTGTGGGCTCTCTTAGTCCTGTGTGCGGCCTGTGTGTAATGGAATTCCTCCAAATTGGTAATTTATTGGACAGAGGAGGGACCCGCACCCCAGTGAGCCCCTTGGGGTTCAGCTGAAGCAGGCCAGTCTGCGCCGTGCTGCTGGAGGGAACAGATCGAAGCACATGCTGAGGCCGAACAGTGGCCTACACTGTTACTTCATGCCTGGAGAATAAACCAAATGCATCTGATTTTCTTGAAAAAAAAAAGTACTAAATTGTAAAGTTTTTATTAAGAGAACCTCCCATAAATATGTTTTTGCTATATTTTTTTTAAAAGGTGGAAACATTAAGTTTTCTTGACGAGCAATTTTATACGACCAA
The DNA here is from genome assembly GCF_001858045.2 of Oreochromis niloticus. Taxonomy (NCBI): domain Eukaryota; kingdom Metazoa; phylum Chordata; class Actinopteri; order Cichliformes; family Cichlidae; genus Oreochromis; species Oreochromis niloticus. The sequence continues at coordinate 13,576,647 of NC_031973.2, forward strand.
TTTGGTTAAGCACAATATCAAACTAAATTGATTCAAATTGAACTAAATATTAAATGTATGCATTTATTTTTTACACAAAAGATGACAGTGTTTCTTTTAGCAATTGAACAATATTTTATGGCATATAGATAACCTGCCTTTTAGGATTTTGAACCCTAGGTGATGTGATAATTTTTTTTGTCATAGCTCTAGGTTGTCTCGTGCGACTCTTTTTCAAACAAAGATGTAACCCACTGTGGAACAGCTGGGATACCCTGCTTGGTGGATTTCAGTCTGAAGAAGCCTTGGCGTTCAATGCAAAACTCGGTGATAAAAGCCACAGGGCACTCTCACTGCTTATAAAATAATTAGCGAATAATAACTGTTTTTTTTGTTTTTGTTTCTTTCTTTCTTAAGATTAGGGACGTCTATAAGATACGACCCTATGAGGGCTCACCGGAGATTTTTTTGCAATGCGTGCTTTTGGGTGCGTAAAAAGCAGGGCGCCCAACAGCCAGGCTGAAGCGCTGTTTGTCTGTCTTGCAGGTTGCATGCCACAATGTTGAGCCGTCTGTTCAGCGAGGTGCTGCCAGACGTCCAGAGGCTCGCAGCCGACTGGGTGGAGGACAATGAGGTCGAGGACTGCAAAGCCAAGGAAGATGACCACGAGCCCTGCCACCTCGGGGAGGACGAGCTGGACGAGCCACAGGAAGGCAGCAGTCGAGCTGAGTCTGAGATGGCCGGCGACGATGATGAGGACGAAGAGGCCGAGGAAGAGGAGTGTGGGGATGAGAACAGCGGGGACAAACCCAAGAAGCGCGGCCCAAAGAAGCGTAAGATGACGGCGGCTCGCGTGGAGCGCTCCAAGATGCGTCGGGTAAAGGCAAACGCTCGGGAGCGCATGCGCATGCACGACTTGAATTCCGCGCTGGACAACCTGCGCAAGGTGGTGCCCTGTTATTCAAAAACCCAAAAACTCTCCAAGATCGAGACTCTGAGGCTGGCCAAGAATTATATATTAGCCCTCGGGGAGATTTTACGCAACGGAAAGCGTCCAGATGTGGTGACCTACGTGCAGATGTTGTGCAAAGGCCTGTCCCAGCCCACCACCAATCTGGTGGCAGGCTGCCTGCAGCTCAACACCAGGAACTTCCTAACTGAACAGTGTTCAGACGGAGCCCGATTCCACATGCCGAGTTCTCCTTTCTCGGTCCATCCCTACTCGTACCGGTGTTCGCGCCTCTCAAGCCCTCATTACCAGCCCGGAACCGGTGCTCTCAACTTGCGAAGCCACTCCTACGGCTCTGGGTACGAGGCCGTGTACCCGCCTGGAGGCACGTCCCCTGACTACAGCAGCCCGGACTACGAAGGCCAGCACAGCCCTCCCGTGTGCCTGAACGGCGGACTCTCCGGGAGGCAGCAGGAGTCCTCTGAGACTGACAGGAACTATCATTACTCTGTGCACTACTCTGGACTGACCACTTCTCGACCCAGCCACAGCATACCCTTTGGGCCCTCGGGTACGCGCAGTGCTGGTGCGCACTCAGAAAACATTCCACCATTCCACGACGTACACTTGCATCACGACAGGGCGCCCCCATACGAGGATCTCAATGCTTTTTTCCACAATTGATTCCATACTACGGTCCAATCAGGCTTATTGACATTCTAATGACAATCCTATAATGTTTAATATTGTTTGGGAAACAAGAAGAGCCTCTAAAGGGAGGTGATGGAGGTGGCAGAAAGAGTCTTCTGATTATCTTCTGTATTCTACTGATGTCATCCCTATACTGTTGTACATCATATCAAAGTGTGTCCAGTATTATCCTGTATGCAGAATGAGTGCAATTGACATAAACGATGTATAGGCCAACATGAAACATGTTATGACTCAAACGACTTAAAATAAAAAAGTGTTTTCTAATCGTCTGAAATGAGCGAACAAATCTTCTTTCTTCACTAAGGGAGCTTTCACTCAATCACTGCAATAATTCACGAAAAAATTCATAAAAAGGTTCCTTGAAAATAAAAATAAAAATTAGTACTTAACGGTTTTAACTCAGTAATATTTTAAAAATATAACTGGGTACAAATTTTCACTGTGGTCAGCAGTCGTGACTAAACACATTCTGGCTGTAAATAACACATTAAAGTCGCTTTTCGCATTATACACACGTCCTACAGCTCACTCGCTCTCAGGGCAGTGAAAGATTTACAGTAGACAGATTACAGCAGTAGGCTAAAAGCCTTTTATCTCTGCTTAGTGCCAATATTTACTTTATCTCTGCTTTATAAATTAAGAATTTATGTACGTGGCTAGACAACAGCTTATTGGATCAAACGCAGAAAGGAAAATCATTAAATCTGGGGGTGAAGTCTGTGGGCTTTGCCTTTAGGTCCCAAAATATCCGAAGAACCAAAAACATTTTGAAAACAGCTGATAGTTAGAAAATCTGGACTGCTGAAGGCGTGGGTTAATTAGGTTAACAACCACTTGTAACAGAAATCGTGCCTCTAAGCATGCGCATTGTAAAGTAAAGGCTGGGATAAACAGGTATAGAAATCAAACAAACCTGTTACACAAACTGAAACAGAACTTTGAGTAAAAAGAAAAAGAAACGAGAAAGAACTGGCCTGTATTTCACTGCGCCATAATGTGCGCCTATTAAAGGCACATTCTCCTGCCTTCCTAGCAGGATGCATCCTTGAACTTTGAAGAGGCCTGGAACAGAATTATCATCCATAAGGAGTGATGTACCCTGCTAAATGGCAAGTATGTAATGCTAAATTTGAGGCCAATTTTTTGAGATGCTATGTAACCCAGCCACAGGGAAGGGGGGCACAAGCCAATGTACTCCTAGTGCCGCTCACAAGCCCAGAAAACGGGGAGAGTTGCGCTAGGAAAGGACGACGTTGCCAAATGAAATATGCGGATAGTATACTTGAGATGCTATGTGTTGCTTTTTAAACACATTTTATTTTATTTTATTTTTAGCTGTTCACACGGCAACCTTAACGAAACCCTCAAGTGTTTAGCGATAAAAACGTGCCAAATCTTTTTTGGCTTCCATCTTTTTGTTTTGTGGGTTGCGTTTTTTCCTCCTTATTCTTCTTTTTTAACTCCACGGTTTTGAATTCTCAACAATGGAATGCAAGGGATCCGTTCAAGATGGCTATAGTTTAAAGGCCCCTGAATGCAGAGCGTAGGAGGGAGAACAAGTAGTCTGCAGAAACTGGGCGCCTGGCATTCAGATTAGCGATTCTCTTTTCCAGCACACTGCGCATGGATCTGGGCCCTGTCACACCACCGTGGTTTGATTCTCAGGTGAGTGTATTTGTCCAACAGCTTAAATAATAGAATGACCTCATTAAAGATTCACAACACTTACTTAATGCAAAATAATAATATTAATATCAACGATGACCACAAATAAGTTATTGGTAAAGTTTTTAAAGCTCGCTTTAAACCACGTTTTGGCAAGAACTGAAGTTAAACTCATCCGTGTAAGAGAAGAGTCCACAGTTTAATCATGTGTGGTCGAGATCGTATTTTTGGTGATTTCTCATATCACTGGAGAAAGCAGCCACCATCTTTGGACCAGTGCCCTGGGTCCCATATGTTGCTCTGGACATCCAGGGGAAATCAGTACCGGGCACCGCAGGGTGGAAACGGTCCCATCCAAGCACTAACACAAGCAAAAAGAAAAAAAAATGTCAGCAAAAATGTACGTGAAAATGATTTGCACTGCAAAAATGTCGATTAGGTGCTGTAAGACTTTTATTTTTGCATTTTCATTTAATTACATTTTACCATAAAAAAAAGTCCATCTCACGTCCTAAAACGGTGAAAGAGATGTGCAGGTGCAAAATCAGGTGAGTCAGTGGCCCGTTCCCCTGAAGATCAAGTCCGTGCCAGAATACACATGCACGCACACCTGCACGTGTAAAGTCTAAACCACCAACATAAATGGTACATAGTAGTAACATATATCCTGTATAAATACAGAAACTGCACAGTTTTGAAAGGTTTTGGCAGGGCCGCAGTTTTGGTGATCGTGGAAGGGCAGACAAGCAAACATGAGTTTAAAGGCCATTTTTGGTCCGAGAAAGTTCTCAGATAACGAGCTTGATGTCTTTTAGGAATTTGAATTATTAATTTATTCTAATTTATTTAACTTTAATATTTACTAAACGGATCTAACCCTTAAACATAGTTTTATTTATTCATTTATTTATTTCTACTTTTGAAGGGAAAATCGCACAGTTTTGTATTATGCGTGCACTCAACTATAAACCGACTTAACCTAAACAGGGTTAAAAACATTTGCACGCTAAGAAATATTTGATATCAAAGTCATTTTAAAAAATCGTAATTTGGGGTTTTCATTTTTTCTTTTGCATCCGGCGTTTAATATTTATTATGTGGTGTTGCCCACGAGTGCGTAAAAAAACCGCAAAAACAATTTCCAGAAAACGATTTTGATCAATTCAAGTAACGAAAAGCTTCTTAATTTTGGAAACTCTCAGATTATATATTAATTAGCCAGCATAAGAAAGAAAAGGAAAGCTCTATGTCCCTTGAACGCTTGTATCCTACAAGTGGCTGCGTGCCTGAAAGCGAGTGTGGCTACACAAACGTATATTTTTTAACGTTTTACACAAGATAAAATTAGGTTTCATCAAACAATCTTGGGAAAAAAAAAAGTGATCACCACCTGATTTTTCCAGCATCCCCTCTCACCAGTTGTCCACTATCCTGTCCCGGGTGAAGGGCAGATCTCAGAGGGCAAGGTGAGAGGTACGTTTTTGACTTTATTTTCCGCTGTAACCTGACAGTTCGCTGGTGGATTTCTTTTAGCGAGGAGGGTGTCGGCTGGCAGTGGATTTGATGGCTGAGCTCAGTGCCAAGTCGCTAAATGTCTGAGCACCAGTAAAGCCAGAGACTACTAGAGCCCACCATCACCAACCCGGTGCCAGCTGCGCCACGTGGCAGCCAGGCGGCCCCTGCCAAAGTGGCCCTTGTGGGAGGGACCCAGTATTTCTTTCCTAATTCACTCAGCATCTGTTCATTATTCTCCGCCGTTAAAGGAGGCTGAGTGCCCCGGCCCCGCGCAGAAAAGGACCCCTTTTCCCCGGTCGTGCACTTTTGAAGGAGACTGCAGAGAGACCGAGCGTGAAACTAATCGGACACTGAACTGGGTTAAAGAGGTGCCCGTTTCACCTCCTGTTAGTCCCCCCTGCAGCACTCTTTTAAATAGTGCGTGACTTTTAACCCTTTAAACTCACCTGTGGGTCCAGGGGCATTTAGAAAATAAAAACAAATTATTATTATTATTATTATTATTATTATTATAAATGTCAAATTAACCCTTGAACAGTGTTCCACTGACACCCATATGTCTATGGTCCTCGGTCTAAAACAATTACCCGATTAATTATTTATCATTACGGGTTTCAAGTCAGATTTGCCAGATCTTAATAAAAGATATTTTCCATCTTACATTATCGTAGCTACACGTGGTATTTCTGGATATCTATGACAAATCGGGTTAAGTGACATTACTAATGACCAAAAAAATAATTTCTCTGGGATCGCGTTTAGGCATAATTGTTCAAATGAGTGTTTATAAAATACCGTGCAATTACTGTAATTAAATAATCCAGCTCAGAGCTCCAATTTGGCGATTCGCTAAAGTCGCCGGACACCACACAACACTCACGACACTGCAAACAGGTCACAAAGTAGTCCCAGGCTTACGGTAGCCTACACAGATCTCCATCTGGACCGCTTTACTCCCATTTATCAGATTAGGTAAACATTTGCCGGATTAATTGTATTGGGATTAATCTCGAAAATGTATTTAATGGTTTAATGGGACTAATAAGTGTCATAGCAAAGAGTGTTTGTGCGTTAGAGGATAGAGAGAGACAGGCGGAAGGCACAAATAAATCAGGCTTAAAATAACTTAGTGCTATTAAAAGAAGAGTGACAAAGTCCCAATGCAACGCCAGGATCACTCACTGGAGAGCTTCTGTGGGGCCCAGTGTGTGTGTGTGTGACACATAGAGAGGGAGCTCTGTATAATATGCAACATGTTTTGTCACTTACTCCCCAACAGTTGAAGAGAAGGCACAAGAACAAAAAAAAAATGTGTCTTTTAATTTTTCATCCTTGATCCTTTTTTTTTTCTGGCTAAATTCTGCACTCACCTCCACTGCAGTGGGCACTGCATCATATTTAGCCACCGTGCCCCCTCCCACCATTACCACCCTGCCAGCCTGAGCGCCACGCCCAGCTCTGTGAAAAGAGATGAAGCTGGCATGGGGTGAAATTCCACTGCATCTGTGGAACAATAGTGTTGCGTGCAAGTCTGTGTGACTGGGTACAGCGTGGATACCCATGAGCACGGCTGACTGTCTTTGTGTGTTGCAGGATTATTACGTTTATTATTTTTCTTTTTAAAATGCAAGTGTAAAAGTATCAGACCTCGAAAAAAAAAAAAAAGATGCACACACAACTCAAACACACTGATACCCGACCACTCACACACTTGATGGTGAGTATGAAAGCACACAGAGCCCATCAGTGAGGATTTGTCATGTTTGATGTGTGTGTTTGCCCCAAGTGCCTGTGTGTGTGTGTCTGTGTGTGCAGTGTACAGTCTGTGTTGTGCATGGTAGGCTATAGAGGTTGTTGTCACTCTGCACAGATGGTGGGAGTGTTTTTTATTTATTTTTGGGGGGAGTGTGAGGAAATGAGAAGGGGAGGAGGGGGGCAGAGGAAGAGGGAAAGGAGAGGAGAGGCGAGGAGGAGGGTTGCGTCTCTGATGCTGCCATGCCACGGTCACACGGGCAGCAGTAATTGGCCTCCATATTGAGGGGTTTTGCGGTGCTGCAGGGTGGGCAAACTCCCAGCTGGACCTGTCAGATGGTATTCAATCCAGCTCATTGCCCTCGCTCCTCTGCTCCTTTCTCCTCTCTTTCCCTCCATCTCCTCTCCTACTCTGGCATGTTCACTTCTTTTTGTTCTCCTCCTCTCCTCCCTGCCTTTTTACCCATCTTTACTTCATCCCACACACAAACTTACACAAACTCTCCCTCACAGCTCCTATTTTCTTTAATCACACACTCATCGCATATTTCTTTCTTTCTCTTTCTCTCTCTCCTTTTTTTTTTCCACACAGCACTTTCTCCTCCCGGCATATCACTTTTTTCCTCACCTTTCTCTTCTCTTTACTTTTTTTCGCCTCGGTTTTTCGCACTAATGGCACATGGTCACTTCTATCTAACACGTTCAGTATCTAAAAGTACATCACACCCTTGCCTATCTCCTCCGTCACTGGTCACCCACATTCACAAACACATGCACACATGCAAAGTCGTGTTTTCATAACTTCGGAGGACATTACAACTCACAGCGAGCACTCACTTCCAGAAGATTTACCCTAAATCGAACCAGAACTCCTACTTGCCTAACAACGTGTGAATGCGAATTTATGTCCCCACAACATGAACAACACAAGTACACTTTTTCATACATGTACACACCTCATGCAAGCGTTCCTTCTAAGATACTCAATATAGTTCCCACCCTCGCAGTTGTGTCTCTCTTGCTAAACACCGACTTCCTCTTAAAGAAGTCCTTTCTTGAAATTTTATCAGATGCTGATGCAGCCGATAGTGTCTGGAAAATTAGAGCTAGGCAGCTTCATTTAACGGTGTAGTAATAACTAGTAATTTTAAGTGAGAGGACGTCAGGGCTGCTTTACAGGACACCAAGACATAGAGAGCGACATGACAGGAGTATGAAGTAGCTACCCAGGCACTGTACTGGATTTGTTGAGTTTAATATTCACATTATAATTTCCAGGCTTTTTGCTGAGGTAAAAGTGAGACAATCAACCATATGGATGATGCTTTACGCAGGTTCAGTTCTAAAGAGGTGATAGACTTAAGATTAGAGGTCAAATCTCTTCCCAGCTGAGGAAATCTGGGCCTGGATCCAACAAATAGCATCCAAGTGTCCTAACTTAACCAACCTCTGCAGTTTGTCTTTGTGGCTCCTGCCTCTCCCACATAATACGATGATATTCAGGAGGATTAATTGTATTATTATGATCATTATTATAATAAACAGCAGAATTTGGATAAATGGAAATCCCAAATTATATTTAATATTAAATAGCCACAACATGTAAAATGATGTAAGATGTAAATTTCCTCTATTCTGAAATGTTTTGAGGCTTTAATTCAATTACAAATGATAATGTGGTTGACACCATAATTTCTCTGCTCAAAGTCATGAAAGTGACATTCACAAACACAAAATAACATAAAGCGCTTGTTATATTGTAGCTGTTAGCTGTCAGTGTGGCTAAATCATCTGTGTATGGTGAGGCCAGAGAGACACTGCTTGGATGTCTCTGTGCGCATGTGTGTGTTTTTTATATTTCCGTATTACACAGACTAATATTTTAATATTTAACCGTAACATCTGTGTATCGCTGATTTTATAAAACCTGAAAAATGCTGCACAAACTGTCATTCACACGGACAAAAAAAAATCATGTCTTTAGTGGATTCCTATATATTAAAATATGTAAATGCAACTACCAAAGACCTGATTTTAGATACAGTAAGACGAGAATCTGCCAGGTGTGCAGATTTCATTTAAAGTTCAGTGAAATAGACCCGTGCTGGCCGCTGTCCATATGTTTCTGCATTCTCCCACTCACACATTAGACATCCCCCAGATGTACACGCAGCATAACACAGCAAACACACCATAACAGAAGGAAAACTATTTGCATGTCCACAGGAGAAGCTCAGACACTCAGTACTCACTGATGAGGATGCAGTTAGGTAGAGGGTCAATTTTTTAAATAAAACACAAGTTTTTTGTATGCATGCATTTGAAACACTGATGCATTAAGAATTACACCTTTTATTTCAAAAGAAGCAGTTTCAACTATTATTAAATACTCTTTTTTAAAATGAAGGGTGCATAGGTTACAAAAAAGACCAAAATTAAAATAACACCAATGGAGATTGTTATCAGTGAGATAATATTATGCTGGCCTGAAAAATCAATCAAGATAAAAATGAAGACAAAGAAAAGATAGAAGGAAAAGAAAATTAAAGAAGAAGCTTTAATATTTAGCTAAAATTTAGATTTGTCAAAAACAGCAATGTATAAAATTTCCCCCTTTTAATGCATAAACCTGTATGAAATTTAACGCCGGAGGAAAGACAGGTATCATAAGAACACACACACACACACACACACACACACATACGACAACAATTAAGATGTATGTATATGAAACGTGGCCCGTCCTTCCTGTTGTGTCTTTCTGCTTGTATGTGCTGCTTCGAGGAATCAGCAGTGTGGGGTTGTAATGGACTAATGAACAGCTGTCACTGAATTTAAACACTCTCTCACACATACTGAGACTACCACAGTGTCTCTCATGCATGCAGATGCTCACAACACACACACACGCACATACACATATGTGCAGACATGTATACACACACAAGCTCTTCTATCTCTTTAGTCGCTGGCCTTGACTTAGCAGCCACCCACAGGTTTCGACTTTGTGTGGCTCTGACCTCTAAGTGTGCATTTGTACCTGAGTTTATTGCTTGATGTGCATATAAAACACTTGTTTTCCCCTGGTTTGAAAAAAAAAGAAGTCTTTGATCAGAACAGGCCAGATGTTAAATTTGAAAGTGTTCTCTGTCTTGTTGTAGACCTGCCCCTGATTTTATTTTACTGTAAATACGAGGCTTAGATTTACAGGGAAATGATGCTGTGTACAGTGATTTCAAAAATCAGCGGTATGATGAGCTGTCTTTACATATTCTTATGTCCTTAGAATCACATTTAAAGGAATGCATGTTCCAGAATTTTTCATTTTTTTCACATGCTGTCAGCGCTTTTACCATTAGCATCAGTAATCAGTATCAGTGTAGTATTTAGCAAAAATAAAAATATACAGAAAAGAAATTTCAAAATCTAGCTTTGTTGGATTGGAACATACTGAAATTATTAACATGTTAAAACATATTCAGACTCGAAACAACAGATTTGCACAACACAATCAGATATTAAGACAATAAAAACACATTCAGTTATTTCCAACAAACAACGTGCTTTCAATCAATTTTGAGAAAACAATAGCCTTTAATTAAATATCTACTATGTTCCACTTAACAAGAGATTTATAATCCCACTTGTTGTGATAAAGAGGAAAATTCAAGACAGTTTCTACCTTTAATTTTAAATGCTATACTTCTTTTTCGTCAAACATAAAGACACATAATAGCCCAATGAAGCAGAGAGTGTATTTGTTCACATTTCTAAAGAAAGAAACAACAGTTTAGTATTCAGATCAACATAAGCTGTTTTTATGTGAACTTACTGAAGATTAATAAAGGTTTCTTCTCCTGGTCCTCAGAAAAATGTACATAGTAATATCACATTGATACATGACTGGAAATACTTACCGAGCTGACACAACAAACAGATGCTTTGATTTACAGTTTCACTATTTTGTGTGTTAAGGTATTTTGGTAATTTAGTTTCACGTTGCACCCAGAGTTATGTAAGATCCACAATGTTTATTGTGTTTACCTGGTGTAGCAGCTTACCATGTGTAAAATGTCAAGAGTGTGAAGCGTTGCATGTTCTGGCTTTGCATGAAACAGTTGCATTTCGCTCTATCCTTGTTTTGAGTTTATGATCCTCCAAATAGACATGGATCTCTCTGAGGTAAGTGCACTTCACTTTCATGCTGATTATGATGAGTTTGCCAAAGCTTTATAATTTGAGCTGTTCAGTATTATGTAAAGCAACAACTGGCAATCATGTCCTGATAATTACTGTGTATTGTTGACCTTTATTAACATAATCTCAAATCTCTCAGGCTGTTTTGCACAAGTCAAATACCGCGGTTTGAGGCTGAAGCCAGTGCCGAAGTGCAGTGCAACCAACAGTCGCTGGGTGCTGGATTCATATCAAATCTCAATCTGATTTAAAAAGTGTCAAATTTTCAAACCAATTAGTCATTTCAACAGTCGGTTTCATTGTGGTTTCAACAGCTAAATTTATAGCGTTGATTAATGTGCTGGTGATCATATAATATTGACTTTTTGCAAATGAGAAAAATGACAGACTAGATCACACTCTCTGACTTTTACATTGTGCTTGATTTCATTAGGAAGACAGCGATTTCCAGGAAATGAATGCAAATGTACAGTAGAACTGACGTGGTGTTTATGATACTGGCTGTTTTGTGTTGCTCACTGTTGTCGTTCCACCAACTGCTGGTGTTGTAGCTACACCAGCAGATTCCTCTTTATTACTCCTCAAAGGCTGACAGTGAACACTTTTCAACTTATTAGAAAATGCTAACATGCTAATCTGCCTTTTGGAGTTCCAGATACGGCATCAGTTTGTGTCCATTATGACAGATATTCCAAGATAAAGTTGTCATGTCAGTTGTCATGCATGGCACCCTTTTTTTGTTTCTGACCCCAACCAAACCCCTTTGTCATCGTGAATCTAGCCTTCATTGGGCTAATTTCAAGACATTGGAGTGACAGAAATCTCTCTGGAAGTCTGCTTGTTCAGGCTAACAAGCTAATATGCTTTGTCTCAGGCTTTTGAAACTTTTTGTGATTGATGTGTGATTTTTTTCACTTTCACTTTTACTTAAGTAAAGCAGTTGAATCAGTGCTTTTACCACTTTTACACTTTTAACACTCGTTTTTGTACTTAAGTACAGAATATCTGTGCTTTGGCCACCTCTGCTTAAGAGAAGGCAGCAGCAGGGAGAATTCCATGGTTTGATTTAGGATTTGAAGCTGTATCACGACTGCTTTAGCGCATAGTTCAGGAGGTTAGTTTGAGTTCTTGCTGGCAGAGTTGGGACTACATCTGAGGAGGCAGAGAAATCATTTCAGAGAGCTGATTGACCTGGAGCAGTGTCTATCCTGTGTCTTACTACTATTGCACATTTGGAGCTTTTAGCGCACTTGTTGCCAGATGCAGTGGTCTGATTGGTCAGATCTGCTTATTGAGTTTGGTTTTAAAAGAATAAATGACGCAAATTCAGCCTGCAAATGATGCGGCCTATCTGAATGGCTGTGTAGAGAACAGGACAGTCTGAAAAATATTTTTAACGCACTTAATATTGGCACATATTTTATGGTTCTGGTGTGTAAAGGCCTCTTGTGCAGTAGCTGACTGTGACCTTATTACTATTATTCTTATTACTAAGAATTCCTCATGTTAGTGTTTCCATTTGAGCTAGAGGTAACTCTAACTATGATAGGAATGCTTTTTTTGTGGAGTGTGAAGGGTGAAACCTCAGGTGGAAATTCATGGTTTCAAACAGACGAGAGCAGCGCCAGCTGAAAACTGAGCCCATCTGGCTCCAACGTAAACCAGTCCATTACGTTACACCTTGTTACAGCCATCTTTCCTCTATCTACATGTATACATAGACTATGGCACTGACATGGACTCTGAATATTTGCAACCATCTCTCATAGGTCAGTGTCACCTTTCTCTGCTCTTCCATCTAGTTCTACATCTCTTTTCTTTTTCTGCTGATCCATAGCCCCCATTCCCTCATCCTTCATTCTCTCCCCACATGCTAAAAAAAAAACAAGATGGAGTGCGTATCCCAGTGGAAGCCTTGAGACAAGGTAATGCCATAGCCACCCATGCTTTTTCAGATTAAAAGAGATTATGAGGAGAGGAATGAACAGAGTAGCTCTCACGTCACATCACAGCATGTGGGAAGGGGTGTGGGTGAGGGGCTCGATGGGCATCCATTGAATTAAAGAAAGACATGAGGGTCGCATTGAGACATGCTGGTATTAAACACATGTCCATGCATATGCACACATGAATGCATACTAAATGTAAACAATAGCACAGACCTTGCATCCAATTCAATTGCGAGTGACGTATCAATTTCACTTAAAATATGGGTTTATCTCTGCTGTGTATATTAATGCGTCTTTTCACTACTTTTATTCTCATGCTAGGAAGTGGTATTAACAAAAGGTAATAAGTGCTTCCTATCAAAACTACAGATGAAAGACTTGTGTTGAGCACCTGGCAAAAATACACATTTATAAAGCCGCTTTGTTAAAAAAAATTTCAGTGTGCAACAGCTGTTTGTGAAATGATGAATATTAAAATCTTTGAAGGGCAGTACCCCCCACCACCACAACTTTTTTTTTTCACCATGTGTCACTCAGTCCCAACTCAGTTAATTCCCATAAATGATAGTGAATATAATTTAAACATTATGTAAATTGTATGTTTTTAGTTGACTGTTTTGAGTGCAAATTAGTATACATTTGATGCTCCAGTGAGCATTTATTGCAGATTTATGGCAGGAGAAGAGCAGAAATCTCACTCGATTCAGCAAGTGCATCAAATAATATTTCTTTAAGCTCAGACAAAGAAAATGAGGAGATGGTGTTGTAGCGTGATAAATAGTTACGGAGGAGTTTGGGGCGGAAGCATGGGTCAACAAAACATCTGACTTTTTCACAGGGGTCTTCTGCTTGCTTCCCATTTTCTACTTATCAAAATATTTGGTTTTGAAATGTTTTTTTTCTTCTCATCTGTGTTTTGTAATGGTTTATGACTGCAGTGAAAGAAGTGATGAGATTGAGACTTCACATCGAATGAGACATGTCTATGTGTCATTCTTAGGCTGCGACTGCAGGGAATGAAAAAAATGAAGCTAATATGGAAGTAATAAAAGCTTCAATTTTATAAATGGCTCCAAAAATGAGCCATTCCTCATGAATTCCCACTTTACCGCAGAAATAAATATGCTTGCAGCCTGCAACTTCATGACAACTGCATTCTAATCCCCCTGTTTAAAAGATATTAACTCTTACAGGCATGCATTATTAGGAAGCTCACTCATGTGATTAATAAGTAGTAATAGTAGATGGCTGCTAGATGTTACCTCACCGAATTTGACCTTTGGAATGTCCTTGTGGTTTTGGTGCATTTTAAATCTAATGATCTGATAACTAACAGGTCGTCTGTGCTTAAGTTCTTCTGTTAAGTGAAATTCTAATTAGCAGTTTTGTGTTTGTGCTTTGTACCTAAATAGGCTAGAGCAGGGGTTTCAAACATGTGTCCCCAGGGTCAGAACTGCCCTGCTGAAAAGTCCAGTTTGGCCCCACTGGTAGGCAGTCACAGTGTGAAAATTGCAGTGAAATCACCAGTTACTCCATATGTGGATTGACCTGAAAGCAGGCCTGCCTCAGCTAAGGATGACAGAACCTGACATTGTTCCCCAAAATGAGAGGTCACACCAATAGCTCTGAATAGCTCTCAAGGAATCCTGCACTCTATATGCCAATAAAAAATTTCCATCCTATCACACCATCTTCTGATATAGCAACACACATGGTCAGGGGCGTAATTTCTAGGGGGGTTATGACCCCCCCCAGTAATCAGACCCAACCAATATAACCACCCCAGTAAAATTAAGAATTATCTTGCATAAATAGGCTGTTGATTTTCTTTACTCATTTCAGGTATTACCAGCAAAATAGTTGCATGTTTACCCAGATTTATTTATTTATTTACCCCCCCCACCCACCCAATGTTCAGCACAAAGTTACACCGATGCACATGGTGATACTGACCCCATGATACTGCGATGGTTGCCCACTGGTCAGTGAAATTCTGACCTCCTTTTATTGAGCAATTTGAAACCTGCCTCATCCACAAAAATACATTTATGATGTTTTTCACCAGCATCCAAAAAAGACATGTTAGCAAGAGAAACACTGATTACAGTACAATGATAAGGACTCTCACAAACAGGCTTCTTGAAACTGAACATACCTGTGCAGTTGTTTTACTCTGTTTACAGTTTTTTTAAAATGCACATTGCATAGCTGCTTTAGGGGCATTTGTTGTATTTTAAGAATCTGTGCAGTGGGTGGCAAACTTATTGTTTCCACATTGTTAAAGATGACGCAGAGCGATTCTTCTTCACTCACTATGTGTTTATTCACCACTCTGAATTTAATCATTAGTTATTATTAATCTCTGGCTCTCTTCCACAGTGTGCCTATTGTCCTGTCTTCCTCCCCTCACCCTCAACCAGTCATGGCAGATGGCTGCCCCTCGTTGAGCCTGGTCCTGCCAGATGTTTCTTCCTGTTTAAAGGGAGTTTTTCCTTGCCACTGTCACCAAAGTGCTTGCTGACAGGGGGGTCATGTGATTGTTGGCTTTTTCTCTGTATTATTGTAGGGTCTTTATCTTACAGTATAAAGCACCTTGAGAAGACAGTTGTTGTGATTTGATAAATAAATGAAATTGCATGAAAAACAGAATTGAAATGTCAGGGACATAAAAGGTATTTTTAAGATTTTGACAAATTGAATCATAAAGTGTAAAATAAGTAAAAACTTGACGTGTGAAGGTTTTGTGTTTTTGATGAACCACTGTGACGCTCTAGTCACATATCACATAGAACATGATGCTTATGCTGGACTTGTTTTTTAACATATCTCAGACTGTTCATCATCTGATTTGGAAATGTGGTGGTTCAATAAAAGAGAATGTTTGCTTGCACATCTTTAAATTAAGATATGATTATTACGCAACTCTTTTACTATTTCAGCTCACTTGAGATCAGATTGGACTCAAGTAAGGCCCAGTAACTTAAGTGAGTTTGACACTCCTGGTCTAGCTGCACCATGCTCACAGCTTCACAACAATCTTCAATGACTGTTGCCATCTTTTATACACATAGTTGTTGCAGTATATATGGGGATTTTTTTTAAAATTAATGACACATTATGACAGCAGGCTGGCATATTTTATATTGGCTTAACATAAAATACAGTGACCATGCGCTTTGTAATGAAGTAAGACATCATCCAGCTTAAAGGTGACATATGAATGTGTTTGTTTCTCCAACAAGAGAGCTCAACCGCTATAAAGAGCAACTCTTTGATCTGTTGTCTTAAAAAATGTGATGATTACAAGAAAAACAGAAAATATCATTAGACTTAGCCTTTGTCTTATCTGATGATGAAGATGGAAAAGCCCATCAGCAGCCCCAGCAGCCACGTTTCAGCTGTGGTACGGTTGAAAAATCAAAACCAGTCAGAAAATGGGCAGCCATCAGAGCTGAACATCAGAGCGAATGAGGAAGTGCATCAGTAGCCACAAGGATGAATAAATCAACACTTTCCCCTAAATTAATCTCTCTCAAGTTGAAATTTTATTATAGGCGAGCTTGGACATCTCCATGGTAACAGGAATTCCACCGCCATTCCCAAGTGGATTCACAATCAGCATGTACGGACTGACAGCGTGACATGCTGTGCACACTGCGTACGCTGTACACCTGTGCACAGAAAAGGAGGCAAAAGGCGCGCAAACTCACAAGCCATCACGCACACGCACAGTTCCATCTCCCATCAAACTGTACAGGACATCAGAGCCGTTGTCGCTTGAAAGTAAAAATCAATTCTTCAGTTTTACAAAAATTATTGCTTCAACAAACTGACAGTTTAAGTTTTCTGCAGGTAGAAACAAATGCACACACACACACTCTCCCAGACAGCACACAAAGAAAGAGTGCACTTTGAGTCTGCTGTTTTCTTAGTCTTTCCAGTTGGCGGCGGCCAGACGCGGCAGAGTTGGCACAGCCAGAGTCAGAGTGCCAGGGGGAATGGAGCGCCACATGGCATGTTCATGGCAGGGCCAGCTGGGGGGAGGGAAAGTGAGGGTTGTGTGTGTGTATATATACATGCATGTGTGAGTTGCATGGGGGGTGATGGAGGGGTGGTTTTGCATCTTAAATTCCACAACATCTGTTCAATAGGCAGAGCCATATATACCACTGAAGCTGGTGTGCTCACAGGCAACCATTGTAATTGGGGGGTTGGTGTGTACATGTGTGTGGGCATGTGTGCCGTCTGTGCGTGCCTAGGTGTTGTAGAAGAGGGGAGATGAGGATGGGAGAAAGAGATGATGGGTAGGGATGCAGAATTTTGAGGGTAAGTTTCAATTGTTCTCCTCTTGGCTCAGCAGCTTTCAATGAAATAAAGGCTGGCCCAACAAAAAAAAGAAAAAAGCACAAAAATCAAACGAGCGCTATTAAATTCCCCTCACATATGGCCGTTTTGCTCGAGGCTGATTTATGGTGTCTGACGTGAGGATCACAATTTGTAGTTCATCACAACAACTGGGTTACGAGTAATTTCAGCATCTTCTTCATACAGCCTTGATGCCAGCAAGCTAGCTGTGTACTGGCACGTGGGGAGTCATCACTCTTCTCCAACGCTGGAAGTCCACAGACAGACACTGAGTGGGCACAAGGCACTGGGGCAACGGCTCCTCACCCAGCTCGATGAGAAGCGGGAGTCTGAATATGGCCCTTGCTTCACACATGCAAGGCGGGCACACACATGGAGATGCAGGCACACTCGTACAAGCACGCTAACATACATCTAGTCCCCCTCCTCGTCATCCCTGCTGGCACTTTGAGGAAAAGTACCTCCTCCCACTCCCATTTATCTGCCCCCACTCCACACCCCCCGCACCCCCCACCCCCACCCGTGGCAGCCGACGTCCCTCGCAGCGTGGCGTACCATCTGTTGCCCCCCCTCCACCCCACCCACCCCCCAATCTCTCCCTCCAACACCATCCCAACCTACTCCCCCAAACTTCCTCCGCCTTCCTGCGCCATCTTAGCCGTACGACACCTCTCTAGACCGGATCTGGGAACCACCAAAACAGGAGGACTTTTACTGTACGTATGTATGGATGCACCATGACTGAGGAAACACCTTCATGTACTATGTTTCAAAAGACAAATAATTACAAAGTGATTGCATAAAAAGAGTGCACACGCCATCCAGGCGGATAATTCAGCGACATAAACCTTGACATGCAACACTATATTGCAAACTACAGATGAAGTTGTACAGCAGGAGAGAACACATAGGGTTTCCTGATTGCTCTCATGAATGTTTAATCGGTGAGGGTCTAATAGGGATGAAGTCTGTAAAACCTCCTCCAGCACCTCCAGGCAAAAAGTGAAGCCATGCCAAAAGCCTAATTAAATGTTTTTTAAACCTTTCCCCTTGGAGAGGACACAGAGTAGTTTCACCCCAGAGTGTGCCTGTGCTTCAAAGAGGTGGGTTAGTATGGGCTGTATGTAGCCTACCAACTACATAAGGGCAGTCTGTGGTAAGCTTGTGCACCCAGGGTGAGAGCAACACTCACAAAACCTTCTCTATATTAATACATTTTAAGAGTGGGTCTTTCTATAATGCACCAGAATTAAACTTACATTCATGACATTGAATTCCACTGTGTCTGAAGGGTATTGATCACATGACAAACTAGCAAGTGTTGCCATTTTGCCTCCCTTGCCTTTCTAACAGAGTGCAGAACACACAAAATATTAAATGGAGTTACTGTTATAACCGCTGATATCCTACTATCCTAACCACAAGGTCACCTAATGTCCTAACACCATCAATTTACAGTATTAATTGATTAATTCTCCCTAACCAAAATAATAAAAAATAAAAACTAATGTAATTTTGTTAGCACCTAATGCAATCCAATAAAATTTAAATGAAAAAATCAGTTAAAACCTTCTACTTTGTGGTATAGGTTGCACAGAGTCAAGAGCTCTGGTTATCCCTGGTAAAATGCTGGCACTCGGGCTAAGGGTCATTCCAGCTGATTCCACAGATTAATGCAACAAATTCAAATTTATACGCCACATTTGCCAAATCAGAAAGTGGCATGACTCCTGACCTCAGTGACCAGTCCACCCTATTTCTGCGGAGCTGGAAAAATGGGCTGGAATTTAATATGCATGTTTCGGTAAACCATTTAGACTGACATACTGATTTGGCACAGATCCGATATTGGCTTTTTAACATATACATTCCAGTCAGTGTGCTAACGTGCTGTATTGCAGGTTCTTTGAAGGCTTTGTATGAACAATTTCTACAATGTCTGTTTTTTCTTTAAATAAAACAAAAATCCAACTGTTACATTTCTTGCACTTTTGAATTATTTTCATCATTCCAGCAACAAGCTTGGCAAACACACAAGTATTGTCTTCTCGAGTCTATAATTAGGCATTCATCTTGAAAAACCAATATCTGATGAACCCTTTGCATGGGCGGATGTAGGGGACAAGTGTGGACAGCAGAAAGTACCTAAACAGAGGAAGATGGATAGACAAGGAAAGAGCCACTGCTGTTTGTCCATTCATCTCAGGTGTATGTAGAAGAGCTCAACTATGACAACTCATCCATCAGCCACAGGGAGACTACTGAGCCTCCTGGAACGGAACCAAAAACCACCTCTATCCATCATGCTTCTCTTCTCTTCTCTTCTCTTCTCTTCTCTTCTCTTCTCTTCTCTTCTCAAAAACAAAATCAGGTTACTTTTACTTTTGACTGAGATTGTGTCCGGTGCTGACAAGCGGCCAAAGCGCAGCTCTCGTGTGGGGTGAAAAGATTAAATATGGAAGGGGAGCCAGAGAGACAGGGCAACAAAACATGACAGGCCAGGAGGACATGTACAAAACAATGACTAAGGAAAAAGCCTTAGAGCATGAAGAGAAGAGTGAAATAAAAAGGAGAATGACAATGAGAGTGTGAAAAACGTGTGTACATATATGAGGAAGGGAGAACGCTGGAGCAAGGTAAGCAGCTAAACAGCAGCTGTCGACCTAATTCCTTCTTAACGCAGTGCTTGTGCTCTGATTAAGAAAGCGATCTGGCCTTTAATTTTCTCCTGACACTGGCTAATGCTCTGTATCTCAATCGCCCATTCTGGCTCTCCCTCTCACAACTATATGTACACAACAGCTTGCACTGCTTGTCAGCATCCTCCTAGCCGACTTAAGAAGTGTAAGAGATTTTTTACAAAAGGAAATCTAAAACTCTCTTGCAACTGTGTTCAATCTTTAATCAAAAGGGAATAATTGTATTATAAAAAGATCTTTTCCCCCCGAGAGTCATAATGCACAAAATGAAGAAACATAACTTAACATGCTGATAAAAATTATCAAAGCAACAGAAGTGGAATGGCATGACAGCTAAACCATCTCATAAGGAAGGGCACAGATTCAGGTCTCTATGAACAGTCGCGTGTCTTGTAGTTGTTTTCTTTACGAATGTGAGTAGAAAATTTTACTCTGGCATAAACGAAACTCAGCAAAACCTAAGATTTCATGGTCATTTTATGGTTATCAGTGTCAAACCATTAGCTGGTACCCTTTGAGTCCCTTGCGCCAAGTTAGTTGTACAGGCAGCCAGATCAAAAACTGCAGTGTGAGTGGGAAGTGAGAAAATCAATTAGGAAAAAAAAAACATTCTCACATGCTGTGGGGGGAAAAAAGGCTCATAGTATAAACTGCTACATGTGTAGAGTTTTGTACCGATACTTTTTAATGCTTCTAATTGAGGAGGAATAACTTTTTATCTCCATTTCCACAGCTCCACCAGTTGAAGTCTGTAGGGTGCTATATGCTCCAGCAGAAAATATCTGTGTGTGGTATCAGCTCCAGTAAAAGACATATAGCATAGAGTAAACAACAACAGAGATAACTGCACATGTTGCTGTATGCAGGAGAAACCCAACACAAAACAGCAAACTTTAAACAATGTCAAAAATAAGTAAATATGATACAAGTAAAATAAAAATAAATAAATAATGGAAATGTTTCCTCAGTCAGAGGACTTCATCCACGACGCTTTGCATATGAACAGAGCACTGAAGTGACTGAGAGAACTGAAAATTAAAAGGTGGAAATAAACCCTAAAATTCGGTCAACACAAAAGAATAGATCTACTGTCATGACGCACATATTAATTTGATTAATTACATGCTTCACAGAGAGAGATGTTAGAGTGTTCAAATACAAGAAAGAAACTTGTCAGCTTCCAAAACAATCCCAAATGGGACTAAGAGCTTTCTAAATTTATGTGTACGCACATTTGTGCATGCTCATATAAATGCTAAGGAGAGCAGACGGAAGAGAAGCCAGAGAATTACATGCTACCAGCATCAGAGCCTAATGTGGCCAATACAAAAAAATAAAACTAACAATAAAGAAATAAAGTGAAATCCCACAAATTTTGTGGAAAAGTAGATTGTTGCATGTTGCGATCTAACAGTGATGCGTCAGGTGATATCAGACACTGATTTCTCCTCAGTGTCTAATGTGAAATCAGGTGCTTTAGATTTGTTTGAAGTGAAATCACACAGAAACGTGAAACTCCTCTTAACAGTCTCTGTTACCATAAGAAGTGACTGAGTGACGGATCAATTTCCAAGTACACAAAATTAATCTGCTGGAGGTGAAAATAAAACCTGAATAACATTTTAAAAAGACTAAAAAAGGCTACAAGTTTAGGATGAAGCTGTACACAGTAAAGTATCATACAACCTGTAGAAATGTCAGTAAGTCATCATGAGTAAAAATATTATGCTATTGAAGAGGTAAAATGATTGTAATCATTGAGAAGTAATAGAGTTGTCTCACACGATTTAGTAAAGAACACTGTTCAAGATGGCATGTGCTTGAAACAAGCTCAACGATTCCAAACCAGCAGCCAATCAGAAGTCGAGATAGCAAAGAGGGTTTATTGAAATTGACATTTTTAATTTTGTTTTCTTTTGAAGTGGCAGAATAAACAGTGAGCTTTCACACTGTGGACAAAGGATTTACGATACGACAAACAAACATAAGAGCGGCGATAAACCTTCGTCAAACACGAGGTGTGTGTGTGCGTGCTTGGTGCAAACACACATGCCAATCGGACTGCCATGTGGAGTGTATGCGAGAGAGGTGGCGTTGCTAGGAGCACCAGGTTGTGTGCAGACAGTGGTAGCAGAGTAGAGACGGCAGCAGCAGCCTGGCAGTGGAGAAGAAAGGAGTGGAGCAATGCCAAGAAGATTCCCCCAGAGAGACCGTAGCAAGGAGAGAATGAGGCAGACAGAGAGGGAGAGAGGCACGGACAGGGCATGCTGATATGATCATGTGTTTCCACCGAATGACGGACGAGCAGTTCACTATCAGCAGATAAACATCTGAACCCTGGTATTAGTGTACTGTGACTTCACTATGAGGCCAAGAGGGTCATTAAAAAGCAAAAGCGCACTTGCTGCAGCTTTGAGGAGATATAATGTTAAGGCATTAATGCTAGGAAGTGGTGATGATGAAACAGCAGGAGAGGGAAGCTACAAGGTTGACTGGAGGGATGAAAAAGCCCCTTCATCTGGGCTCATTTTTGTCACCACTCCTCATGTCACCTATCAGTCAAAATATAAATGTTTGCCTATTTCCAACCAGGCTGCATCACTGCCTCACCTCTGCGTGTTACCCTGCTGAGCCTCTCCCTTGTTTTCTACGTGTCGTCTCCTTTTCCAATTTCTCTCTTCCTCCCGCGCTCTTCCTTTCCTTATTTTGTCTTTAAACGGAGAGTCGTGTGAACAGGCTATGCAAATGAGATGGTTATTACCCCACTGCTCATCAAGCCGCACAGAGGAGACATTAATAGGCTGATGAATATGCATGTGAATTTGTTAATTAAGTTAATTATTCTGCTGAAAATGCATTCGTCTTCCAAGGACATCTTCCCCAGGATTTCAACCTGCTCCACTCATTAGTCATGCGATATTTCATACACAGAGTGAGAATGAGAGAGAGGGAGGCAGACAGTGGGAGGGAGAATGAAGGGGAGAGGAGACAATGCTGTTTTTGGAAAGTGGGTGCCATGAACATGTGGGGTTATAAAAGTATGGGGTAAAAATAATGTATTTTAATGTCATCAGCGCTCACAATGGGATGCGCCATAACTACCCATAATAGCAAACCGCATCCTGCTTTCCAGATATGGCACATTATTCCCAAAAAGACCTAGCTGGAAGTTTATACTTTTAGAGTTTTTTACATCTATTTTTTGCGCTTGCTTCTACCTCACTGGTTACTTCTCCCTAATTGCTTATTAAAACCCTCTTAAATGAACTTTTTGTGCCAACTTTCCAACACATTAATTAATTGTTGTAGCCAATTAAGTGCCGTTGTGCAAATGAGCCTCATCACAAATGGTCCTATAGGGCTAACCCCTCCTTTCTCTCTCCCGCTCCTTGTCTCTTACTCTTCCCTCACCACCCTCCCCCTCTAGTCTTCCCAGCTGCCCGAGCACTTCAAGGCACTCGGTGCCAAAGAAGCAGAAACTGTGTCCTGATAATGCTTCACTGTTTTCTGGACTGCTTCCAGCCTTCAGGCTCACTGATCTCAAACTTGTACGATAGGTGGAAAGCAAAAAGCTCAGTTGATTCCTTTTTTGTCTGGCACATTTGTACAAGAGCATCTTAATAAGGCCGCTTCTAAACCCACCGCCAAACCATATAGAAAGTGCGCTGATTGCATTGTATGCTTAATTTGTCTGGTGGCTATGAATTTTCAAGCAGGCATGCATGCATCAAATAATTTATCTTTATTCATTGCAGGTAATATGAGAGTTCACCAAGAGAGGCTGTGGGAAAAAAAAGAAGGAGGGTAGTTAACTTCAAAGCACTCAATAAGGTTGCCAAGCTGTTCACACATCTTCATCCCCTGTGTTAAAGCTGGAAACATGCAGAGGAAATCAAATACATGTGTATTAGGAGATGTTCTCCACAACAACACTGTGAAAATATACAAAATGTAAAAACACTGAAAATTAGTGGTTGATGCACAGCGTATATATGTTCACCACCCCACACATACAGCTTATATGTAGGTGTATGCATACATATAATATGTATATTATATGCATGCATACACACATACTATGCAAATCTTTTGTGTACTGGATGTAACATCAGGTTTCTTTTAAAATAATGGCACATCTTTGCACCAAATGCGGAAAGCAGAAAAAGGCTGAATCGGATCAATAGGTATGTCCAACATTTGCCTTTAAGCATGTGCCGAGGTTAGTATCTTCTGTTGATTTAGGCTGTCTCATTTGCTTCTGCTTCTTTATGCAGTTCCATCCTGACTCAGTGATGTTGAGACCAGTGTTTTGTGGAGGTCATACCATCTGTTGCAGGACTCCTTGTTTGTCTTGCTGAAGAAAGTTCTTCGTGACTTTGGTTGTATATTCTGTGTAGTTGTCAAGCTGCGAAATGATTTTGGGGCTCTGTTAGGCTACACCCTAATGGTGCCATATGATGAACGAGCATCTAAACATTTAAAGTGTGTAGAAATGTTGCACAGCAGTGCACGTGGAGCGTATGTATGTGTTCACATGTGTGTGTGTATGTTTTATCTATTCGTAAAATAATAAAATGTGATAATAAATGGCTCATGATGTGCAAAGAAGCAATGTAAATGTGGCCTAAATGTGAAATTTGTAATGTGTAATAATGTGTCAAAAATGTACTGCCAATAATGCCTCATGAGATAATACCTTTTCTGATTAATGTGACATTTCTTAGATTATTATTATTATTATTATTATTATTTCTACTGCTGTTGTTGTTGTTTTCCTTTGGGGTTTTTTTTGAGACATTGTGGCATTCATTTTGTAGTTGAGACAATGCGAACATTTTTCCATCATGTTAACAACATGCAGAGAAGCGTTTCTCAGCACAGGGGCTGAACTTTCTCTTTTTTTCTCATGCCTGGCTCTGCCCACTCTGCTGCCATTCGGACGTGGCACTGATACACCCACCAGGAGGATTAGGGAAGGTTTAACACCGGTGCCAGCCTCACTCCCTGTGCCACGCCATCCCTCGGCACAGAGGGGGGTCCCGCTTGGCATGGCAAGGTGAACTAGCCTCTGATTGATGGGCATGGTTTCAGCCTGCTACTGTGCTCCCTAAGGCCCGTGCCTCCTTTTCCTTTTTCCTACTGCTGTCTTGGCAGCAGTGCCCAACTCCTCTTCCATGCCAGGCAGCCAGCTAAAGCTCCTGGTGGGCACATCAATTACATAGCGGCACCTCCCCTCTTTTCTCATGTCTATCTGTGGGTCTGTCTACTGTCTCAGACGATGCCAATCTGGTCCCACTCCATTTCCACTGCTGTCTATAGCTATCTCCTGTGTTTGTGTGTGTACGGCTTTATAGCCTACCCATGTTCACAAATACATCTTTGCATATGCACAAATGCACATGAATCCTATTCATGCACACACCCCGTGCTTTCCTCTTAGGCAGGTCATAATGGTTGGTGGGAAAATCCTCCCTAGAGAGCACTCTGCCACAGGCTCAGCTGTACAATAGGCTCAGGTGTGTGCCTGTAGTATGTGCTTGTGTGTGCAAGGCATGGATGCTTTTGCTCTTTAATTTTTTTAAATTTACTGCTTGATTAAACAGCCTATTTCTCTGACTGCTTTATAGTAGAGAGTATAAAACAGTCGAAAAAACAAATAAACAAAAACAACAAAAAACATTAGTAATGTAGTGCATTATTTACATGATTATTTCAACCTTCCTTTGGATTTTGCCTGTTAGTTGCTGCTGGCAAATCATGAATCATTTACTCACAGCGACCGTACGCCATCTGCAGTATTCATTTTGCCACTGTCTTACTATAAGCTGAAAAGGCTTTTATTTTTGAAGCGATAAAGGCAACTGTTTCGTTTCTCCTGGAAACGTTGTGATAAATAACCCAAAGTAATTGTTACAACGTGCAAAATGGTAAGTCAGAACTTTAAAATGTTTATACTATTTTAAATGTGCTCGTGTGTGTTATATATACACACAAGCATGCAAAAAAAATTGATACATAAAATTAAAAAAAAAATAGTCTGGAGAATACACACAAATAGGGAAAGGACTCACCCAGGAGAAAAAAAATCGCTGTCCCTCGCTTGCTATGACGAGTTTATAGTAGTACGGAAGCCCGGAGAGGATGCTAGGAATCCAAAGCGGGGAAGTCGAAGTGGAGAAGGGGGGTACAATGGCGGCGGGGCCTGGTGTTTCTATGCAGAGCTGCAGCCCTGCGAGGGAACTTTCTATTTCAGTTCAGCAGGGAGGAAATCAGACTCATGGTGATCGGGTTAAAACCGAAGAAGTAACGGGTAAGAACGCGACTCGTGCGTTATTTTTCGTTGCTTTACTGATAATTTATTTTGCGACTTGGGCTATCAATGGCTAACTGCTAAATCAGCCCACTATGTTGGCGAGTACTGCTGCTTTTTGTGTATGTTTTATAGATTTTAAATCTATCTGTGGGTACCATATAAACACAATAACCCCAGATTGTTAAGTGCGGCTTATCTGTACAAGGATTGGTGTTATTTTTTTGGTGTGCTTAAAGTCACGTTAGTTGCCTATCTGTAATCAGCTAACGGCTAACGTTAGCAACTTGCTAACGTCAACTTTCTGCAAACACCGATGATAGGTAGGTCGTGCAAGACAGGGCTCTGAATGTATAAACACCACACAAGTTTTGCTTACCTATTCAGTGTGTAGAGCAAAAAATGTCAGTCTGTCCACCAGTTTGGCAAACTGTGTAATAAGCTGCAACATTATAATAGCTCATTATCGACATGTTTTGACAACACTAGACATCCTAGACTAACAGCCTGGTAAAGGGATGCCAACACTTTTATTTAAAGTTGTTGTTGTTGTTGTTTTTTCCCCCAAAGAGCTGACAAATCCTACCACCCAGCTAATGTATAAAAATCATGCCAGTGGCCTACCTACGTGAGACATCTGCCTGGGGCACAAATAGTACAAGTGGGAGAAAGATGATGATAATGATGTTGTTGTCATGCTCTCATGTCACTCGTGAAAATATAGAGGAAAGAAAGTATTTTTATACTTATATTTGTTACAGTACACATTTGGCTTCCAGTTTGTTTGGAATTCGTAGATGATGATAATACCTACAACACTATTAGACCTCGGGCCACCAGGATGGGCTGTGCTATGTTGATCTATCTATCTATCTGTCTATGTATCTATCTATCTATCTTTGATCAGTGGTCTTTGATCAGTGGTTGTTGATCAGTGGTCGTGACATATTGCATATTAATAATCAAGAAAGGGACCTCATAGCCCATTGTTCGCCAGTGGTCCTAGTTGCAGTCATTAAACAAATGTACTCTTTGTAAGGTTGAGGAAACCTGCAGTCAGCTGAGACTGAAGAAGTCACTTGGATGAGTGACAAACTGTTTCTCCTGCTGAAAAAGCTACATTTTTGGGATTCCTGCTGATCTACATTCAAAAACATGCACAAAACTTTTTTTTTTCTGCATAGAGTTATACTAAATAAAAATGTGTTTGTGTGTTTTAAGTTGCTATTTTATTTCTTTAAGTTTTATTTTGTTGTTTTTATTGCCTTAAAACGTTGTAAAGCCACATGTGGTAACTTCAATGTTTACCACTTCTTAGACAAATGCCACATAGAAGTTTGAACGTGAAGTTTTTGTATAACCTTTCACACAGGTGTTGATTAACCAAAATTATTTCTAAACAGTATAGTTTGTGGTTGTGTTTTTCTCAGAATAACAAGGATAATAGAAACGCCCATAAAGATATACAATATAGCTTAACAGCAACTCCATTAGCTGTTAAACTGACAAAATAAAAATGTGTTTGTTTGATGAAATTAGTTTTGGCCAAGAGGAATAGTAAAAACTTTGTCCTTGTATTACATAAATATGGTTATTCTGGGTGGCAAAAAAGATCATAAACCTCTCCTTTAAAATGCAGAACAGAATAGGAGTATGAAATTTGCTTAAAAGTTATCTAAATGCATGTATTTTCTTTTTAATTTAGAAGCAGAGAAGCAGAGTCGCATGGCAGCTCTGCTGGAGAGGCTTCACGCCAAACACAATGCTTCCCGGCCATGGCAGGAGACCTGCAAGGTTGTGCGTCAGGCCATGGTGAGAGAGACATACACCTTTCTATAAGTGATTTGTACTAATTTCAAAAGCATTATTTTACATCAGTAAAGGCAGGAAAGAGGCATCTGCAGCAAGGCCCCTGTGATAAAATCTGTGGCGCCTTTGTGAATAGAAAGCCAAAAACATCCTCAACTCTATTTCTTGAAACAGTAAAAGGCACCACCTAGTGGTGCAGTTTAGCTCTACAGAAAAACCAAGTGTTTTCATGACTTAGAAAGACTTTGACTTTAAGGGGAAAGTCATACAATATATTCTCTACAGTTGTATAATATACCAGTTTTAAAAGGCCTTAACAACATTATAAACACACAATATCCACCGTGACCCATCTGTTTACTTAACAATCCCACATCAGGTCACAACTTAACAAGTAATCACAACAGAGAACACGTTTAATGTCATTAAACATATAATAGCATGAAAGGTATTTTCTTCAGTAACTTAACTTCTGGATAAATAAAGCTGTAATGGTGGCATTTAAATTCTTGAACCCAGTGGAGCAAGTGGAAAACAAATTTTAGATCTTGTTGATTAAGCACATTTTTTGTTTAATGAACTGTTTCTCTTTCTTTCCTCATAATGTGTCCCAGGAGAAACGTGGTGTGATGAATGCAGCAGGTCACCAGCTCCTGCTCAACTGCCTGGAGACTCTGCAGAGAGCTTTGAAAGGTGAGGATGTCAGCTGATTGAAACACAAGGGAGAGCGAGTTGACCTTTTTGTTTAAAAAAACAAACTGCTTTCTTTTTCAGTCTCATCACTTCCCTCCATGACGGATCGTCTGGAATCCATAGCTCGACAAAACATGTGAGTCTCTTAAGGTTTTGGAGGTGGTAAACCTAAACACTGAAAGCAGTGGAAGCTTAACAATGAAAAGCCTTTAGTTTAATATACAGTACAATACAATACAACTTTACTTCAAATGAGAATGAGCTTCTTCATTGGTTAAGTGTGCTACATACAACACATTGCATGATGTTTTTTATTTTACAGTTTTGCTGGCATTTATCCATTGTGAACGTAGTCAGCAACAATATTTATATTTTTGCCAATATACTAAAATTGTTTTAGCTAAAGCACAACAGGAAATGGAGTATAGAAAAGTCATAGCATTATTTTGTAAAAATTTTTTTGCCTTGTTTGCGCAGGCTGGGCTCCCACCTGAGTCCCTCAGGAACGGAGTGCTACATCACAATGGACATGTTTTACGTGGAGGTGCAGCTAGACACCAGTGGCCAGCTAGTGGATGTTAAAGTGGCTCATCAAGGAGAAAGCCCCACGGTCAGTCTAATCACTATGCGGTTCGATAAATTAGTAATAGAAGGCCTTGGTCACACAGGTCTAGAGACCATTCAGTGCACCATTGCGACCTCCACCTAATGGGAAAAATACTAACCAATCACAAGGAGGTTTCCAGTGCAGCACAGTATACCTTATTGCAACTACTGGGAATCTTTGGCAACCGTTTGGAATACACATTTTTTCCCCTTACAACCAGTGGTTGCCGGGGGTTGCCAACTGGTCTCTAGCTGGCTTGTGTGACTGGGAGAGGCAAATTACATTAAATTAATTTCCACTTAAGTGAAGATTCAGTAATCTTTTTTTTCTTTAATTCTTGGTCACAGAGTTGTCCTGAGCTTTTTCAGCATTTAAGGTGAGTAGAATCCACAAGTGTAATTCAAACTATTGTGGATGATAAGAGACAAACCTGTAGTGCATGGTGTTTCATTTCTGTTAATGATTAAAAGTTAAAATTGCAGTTACCTGTTAGAGATTCCTGTTTAATAGCTGACTGAGCCACTTTGTTTCCTTTTTAACAGGGAAAAGAACTTTGAAGAGTTTTCTAAACATCTCAAGGGACTGGTTGATTTATACAAGCTTCCTGGAGACAAGTAAGTAGGCTTGCAGGCTTTGATGTTTGGTTTAGGCTTATCTAAAAGCGTGAGTAGATATTTCGTTCCACATATAAAATTGAATTTACATGTGCTCTCTTCCAGATTATGAAAGATTATCTTTTCTTCCATTGTTGAGTTATGAATATGTAATGTATAACTTGGTTTAGGCTTTTTAACTGCTGAGAGACCGGATAGCTGAAAAGAAAACAGTCAAAGACCAGATTAGTGATAATTTTTTTTATAAGATGCATGTGCCATACATCTCTGAATATTGTTTTCATACGTCTAATAATATTTCCTTTCTATGTATCAGTAAACTGAAAACCAAGATGTACATAGCACTCCAGTCTTTGGAGCTTGATCTCACAAAGATGATGCACATGTTTAGGTAAGTGAAATAAGTCTTTAATTTACTGTTTAAGTTGCCTTCAGGATCTTTGGACTTTTCATGCTCATCACATTTCTGGGGGCTTTGGTTGTGTGCTATATGTATGTGCTTCTAGAAAATGTCAAAGCATGATAAAAAATAAATCCCTGAAGATTTAATCAGTTTGAACCTGTGGTACTGTTAAAAGACCAGGTACACTAATTTTATGAGGGGTTGGGACACCTATTGTTAAAGATCACAAGGGTCATCTCTTATTATAAGAGACTGTATTTCTGTACATTTGCCTAAATTGTATAAATTAATAATTATGACCGAAGCACTAAATTTGATCATCTCTATTTTAATGCAGTCTTCTTTGTTTTTATGTTTTCTAGGTTAGCTACCAATGCTAATACAGTAGAAACTATTCTGCATGGGAGTGTGGGCTTGCTGACAGCCAGAAGTGGTGGTCACCTTGTTTCTCTCCAGTGCTATGTGTCCCCTTATGACATATTTGAGGAGGGAACAGGCACACAGCTCAACCTAATGGACAACAATGGCAAGTGCATGCAAGACATTGATGTCTTTATCAAGAATAATCTACCAGTCACGACCTGTGTAACTTACTGGATGCTTGTTGTTACAGTGCCGCGCTCTCTGGGTGTCAGTGTCTCTGTTACAATTGAAGGAACCTCTTCTGTCTATAAGCTCCCAATTGCTCCACTGATCACAGGATCCCACCCTGTTGACAACAAGGGGTAAGACAATGTTTACCAGTGTTTACAAAGTCCTCCAGTGAGCAACTCTAATCTGTGTAAAACCTGCCATTATGCTATACTGGGAATTGTTTATAAATTCACCACTCTTGCAAATATTAGGCAGTTATCATGGGTAATTGATTTTTTTTCTTTATTTTAGGACACCTTCCTTTTCCACTGTGACCAACTCCAACTGTGTGGACCTGCCAGCTTGTTTTTTCCTTAAGATGAACCAACCCATGCCCTTTTCACTCTCTTTTATTCAGAGGATGGGCAATGCTACTTGTGAGTTTACCTTTTGCATGTTGTATTCACTATTCATTAACACACATATAAAATATTATTCTTTGTTTAAAAGGTTTAACCTTAATCTCTGTCATTTTTTTTCCCCAGCCATCCCAGTATTTGAGACCCCACCCACCTTGTCACCTCTTTACCAGTTAATTGTCCAGAGCCAGCTCCAACGTCTTGAGGAGGGCAGCTCCCCGCCTCCACCCCCGCACAACATGCACTTTTATTCTGTGAGCAGACATTACGTGCCTCCACAAATATCAGCGATGTGTTGTAAATCTCTAGAATCTTTTAACTTGCACGTTATTTGGTTTAGGTCTGTCCACTCACGTTGGTTACCCCCAACCTCTTCTTTTGGCTTTAGAATTGTCTCCATTACTTGTATTTATATATCACAGTTATCACAATTTCTGTCACTGGAAGTATCTGAAAACTTCTATTTTTCTTTCTAAGGTGTTACCTGATCAGCAGCACTGTTACTTCCTGAATGGCGATGCCCCAGTGCAAGATGGTCGATCTCTTCAAGGAGCACTGGTGTCCAAGATCCCCTTCCGCCATCCGGCACAAGTACCATTCCTGTTGGATATCATTCGGCATCAGGCAGCCTATAACACCTTGATTGGCAGCTGTGTGAAGCGGACTTCTATCAAAGAAGGTAGGTGGCTTCTGATTTTCTGTATTTATTTCCTGTTATTAACATATGTTCTGTTTTCTGACATATTAAATTACATATAATGAGTGTCATTGTTATTTCAGACAGTGCAGGACTGCTGCAGTTTGAGGTGTGTCCTCTTACTGACTCAAGTTTCAGCGTTTCTTTCCAGCATCCAGTGAATGAGTCCCTGGTCTGTGGTAAGCACATACTTTCCCTCTTTTTTTGGGAGGTTTTGGGAAATAAAGTTGTTTTACTAAAATAGATACATTTAAAGAAAATCACAGCAAACATGATGTTTAGTAACAAGTGCATTAATGGTTTGACACAAAGAGAAAAGACAAAACTCATCAACATGTCTTTATACAACTTTTTTTTCTCCCAGTAGTCACTTACTACAAATACTTGAAATCCTGATAGAGAGCTTGAAGTTCAACTTTAATTTGTTTATATTTCATGTATTCATTTTTAAGTCAGAGGTTCTGACTACTGAAATTGATGTGACACTGTTGGAGTGGTTGATATTCATTAATTATTTGGGAAATTGGTCTTCTCTGATTGTATAATGGTTTTACAGAGAACTGCTTTTTTTACATGGTAAAGTATCTTGGGTTGAGTATATAAAGGTTTTCCCAACTCATTGCACAGAAACACAAAGCCAACAGTTGCAAAGTTTTTTATAAAATTTCCATTGAGTTAAAGTTTATAATTTTAACTGGAGCACTTGACACATGACTGCAGCATGTTGAACCCTTATCTCAAACCTATGTTTGCTGTTTGTCTCTTCGCTTTTGGCTGATCTAAAATGTTGACTGAAAGAAAAATCATCCTTGCAGTCACTTCAAGGTTGATTAGCGGGCAGCCACTTGAAACTTTTAGCTTTGGAGTAGATTGCAGTCTGAAGGGGTTCATGTGTT
Organism: Oreochromis niloticus; assembly: GCF_001858045.2. Taxonomy (NCBI): domain Eukaryota; kingdom Metazoa; phylum Chordata; class Actinopteri; order Cichliformes; family Cichlidae; genus Oreochromis; species Oreochromis niloticus. Next base: position 13,609,452 of record NC_031973.2, read on the forward strand.
CATCTGCTGGAATATCTTTTGTTTTTTGTGTAACTCTTCTCTTCTATGTGATCTCTTTCCTTTAGTGGTGATGGAGGTGATTGACTCTAGACAGGTGTCCTGCAAGCTATATAAAGGAGTGTCAGATGCTCTAATCTGCACTGATGAATTCATTACCAAAGTGGTCCAGAGGTGAGATGCTAATTCCTTCTAATCGTGTGGTTATGCACGGATTAGTACATGGTTGGTAATTATTTCCTTCCTCTTGTAGATGCATGTCCATCCCTGTAACCATGAGGGCAATTCGAAGGAAAGCAGAAACCATTCAAGCAGACACTCCAGCCCTTTCACTAATTGCACAAACAGTGGAGACTATGGTGAAAAACAACCTTCCACCCTCTGGTAGTCCCACCTATAACATGGTAACAGCTGATGGATCTAATCCCATGGGACTGCCTGGGCTTACAGGGGGCAACACACCTACTGGAGGAGGGCCCAATTTTACAGGTCCAATCACTTCTCTGTATGGGATGTCCCGAACTGACAGGCAAGCTCAAGGAGGAGAGTGCCTAACACCAGGAGCTGTGGCTAGCCAGCAACAGATGCAGCAACAACATCAACAACAGCAGCAAGGTCAAGGACATTCAGATGACTACAGCAAAGTCACACAAAATCCCATACTGACAAGTCTGTTACAGATAACTGGAAGTGTGGGTTCTAGTCCCAGCTCCCAGAATGCACCACAGCCCCACCAAACTCCACCTCCAACATCTTCCCCTGCCAGCAACACCAAGAATCACCCCATGCTGATGAACTTGTTGAAAGACAATCCCACTCAAGATTTTGCTTCACTGTATGGGTCTAGTCCATTAGAGAGACAGAATTCTTCTGGTTCTCCACGGACAGAAGGCATGGGCGGAACCTGCCCTGGAGGTAGCACGAAGGGAAAAAAGAAGCGCCCACGGGGGAATGAAAAGGGTGGCATGCTGCCTGGAACAGCTGGTGGTGGTGGAGGCGGTAGCTTAGGCATGAAGTCTCAACAGTCCTCTTCCATGCCACAGCACCACCAGCACCATCAAGTCACTCATGAGGATGATTTCCACCGTGAGCTCCTCTCTATGGATGTGGACGCATCTCAAAATTCTATCTATGATGTTAACTTGACTAGTGATGGCTTAGACACACCCCATAGCATTACTCCTGCACCAAGCCAGTGTGGAACACCACCGTCTGGTCCCAGCATGCCTTATTCACAGTCTCATGTCCAGTCTCAGCAACAGCAGCCACCAGGTACCGTACCACCTCGTATGGTCCGTCTCTCCAGCTCTGATAGTATTGGACCTGATATCACAGAAATCTTGTCAGATTTACCTGAACAAACTGGCAAAGGCAGTGGTGGGAGCCATGGGCAGCATCCAATGGGCAGCGGTGGGGAGGATGGAGGTGCACTAGGTACCCCTATCCGTGACTCTTCGAGTTCAGGTCAGGGTAGTGCAGTGTTTGACTCAGCAGATATTTTCAATACCAACAGCAATGAGAATCCCTTCACAGACCCCGCTGACCTGATTGCTGAGGCGGCCGGAACTGTTACCACTCCCACCAGTGACTCTTCTTCTACCAACTTCTTCCCCGATGCTGCGGACTTCAACCCTGACCTTCTTACTTCAGGCCATGGTTTCTCCCAGAGCTACTTTGATGACAGTTCTCCAAGTGCTGATGGAGACATTGACCTTGTCAAGGGTTTTGGGGGAAGTAGCCAGCAGAATACCCCATCAGGAACGCCTCAAAATCCTACTCCACATGGACAGAGCACTCCAGAGCCTTCACTAAAGGACCCTTTTGATATTGGGATGGTTTTTGGAGGCAACAGTGGTAGTGGTAAACCACTTCTGGGACAAGCTCCTGATTTAGGAGACACACATGGTGGAGGGTCCCAGAGCCCCCTTTTGAGCATGGGCCTTGGAGGAACATCTAGTGAACCAAAAGTTAAACAACAACAGGGTCTCATGCGGCCAAAAGATGAGAATGGGGGCAGCGGTGGGAGCAGTTCTGGGATGGGAATGGGGAGCAGCTCAACAGAGGGAAAACAGGTGAAGCGTAGCAGGACTCCATCCAGTGAGGGAAAATCTAAAGATAAGCCTCCCAAACGCAAAAAGCTCGATCCTGATGGAAAATCCCCTTCTCACAGCTCAGGAGGGCGACCTTATACACCACCTAGTGGTGGCTCAGGCTCTGGTAGCAGCATAAGTGGAGGCGGTTCCAAGTCTCCTGGTAGCTCAGGACGCTCACAAACCCCCCCTGGAGGTGCCACACCTCCAATTCCCAAAATCACTATTCAGATCCCAAAAGGGACCATAACTGGGGGCAAAACCTCTTCCCATAGTGGATACACCTCCAGCAGTTCAGCCACAAGCAGCACAGGAGGAACTGGAGGAACCAGCAGCAGCAAAAGCCATCATTCACACTCATCGTCCTCTGGAAAGATCAAATCCAAGGAAGGCTCCATGACACAAGGCAACAGCTCCAAACCAGGGAGTGGAGGAGGTGGGCCATCCCAGTCTAAAGGCTCCTCCCAAGGGATGGGTGTTGGCAAGCCAGGATCTTCACCAATCACCAAACATGGCCTGTCTGGGCCTGGAGGTACTGGCGGAGGAATAGGAAGTGGTAATAAAGTTAAGCCTCAGGGGGGCAAGCCTCCTGGTTCACTTATGAATCCCAACATAAAGCCCAACATTTCACCTTCCCATTCTCGTTCCAGTAGCTCTGGTGAAAAATTATCCTCCCCTATGAAGATGCAGCAGTCCCAGGTTCCAGGAACTCCACCTTCTTCCAAGGCCAAATCCCCCATGGGCTCAGGAGGTGGCAGCTCCGGAGGGTCCAAGTCTTCTTCTGGTGGAGGCATGAGCTCACAGAAACCAGCTGGGGGGAGCTCTTCATCTGGTTCTTCATCTTCTTCATCATCCTCCAGTTCCTCGTCATCTTCAGGTTCAGTGGGCTTCTCGGGAGGCTCTCAGTCTCAGTATGGCAGTGGTGGAGGGGGAAGTGGAAGCGGTGGAAGTGGTGGTGGAGGTGGTGGAGGAGGCAGTGCAAGTGGGGGTGGAGGTGGCAGTGGTGGAGGGGCTGGCCAGAATAATGCAAATAACCCAAACGCCAAAGGAAAGTCTCCTAGCCGTAACAAGAAACCCTCTCTAATAGCAGTCATAGACAAGCTGAAGAGTGTTGGAGGAGGAGGAGTAGGGGAGGATGGTTGTGAGGTAGGGCCACCAGTAGGGGGATCTGGTTCGGCATCTACTCCTGGTGGTGGGTCTGGAAATGTTCCCAGTGGGCCTTCAAACATGGCGCCTTCCAAGCATGCCTCATCCTCTCAAAGTGGTGACTATAAGCGGGAAAAGTCTGATAAAGAGGCAAAGGCAAAAGTGTCAGTGTCGGGGGGAAGCAGTGGGGATAAAAAGTTGATGGACCCAAAAACAGGTGGGGTAGGTTCGACTGCTTTGGCCAAGATTATAATTAGCAAACCAGACGGTGGCTCTCCAAGTATCAAGGCAAAAGTGACCCTACAGAAAGCAGGAGAAGGATCTGGTGACAATATGCGTCCTCAGATTTCTAGCCTGAAAGCTTCTCCACTCTTCAGTGGCTCGACTCCCAAACATGACCGCTCCTCCCCCAGTCACAGCCGCTCACCAGGATACACCCCACTTAACCAGGATAGTGAGAGCGAGTCAGGAAGCAGCTCAGTGGCTGAAAAGTCTCACCAGAACAGCCCCAGCTCGGATGATGACCAGACCATGCGCCCACTTCCTCCCCAGGACTACATGAGTTCTATTCCCCTTAGCTCAGGTGAGAAACATAAGAAACACAAGAAGGAGAAAAAGAAGCAGAAGGAGAGGGAACGGGAGAGGGACAGAGACCGAGAACGGGACAGGGACAAAGAGAAAAAGAAATCTATGTCCATGGGGCCGTCTTCTCATCCATTAAAATCGGACAGTTGGTCAAGGTCTCCCATCTCAGCTTCAGAGTCATCTTTGTCCATGTTAAGTTCAGATCGGCCTTCCCGGCCGAGCCCAATGTATATGAGAAATGAAGATGATGACCTCATGGACTCAGCTCTCACTGGCAACCTTTAATTTGATGTAGAAAGTGCTTTGATTTCACTCATTTGTTGTCAAATTTTAACCCATTCCTTTTAAAACGTAAAGTAAACTTCTATTTATTTTATTCAAGCTGCAGATTAGAGCTGGATATAGGAATATTAAAGCTCTGTAACTGATCATTGAACTGTTAAAGCTGTATTTTAGTTTTGTATTTTACTGTATGAATACCGATGTATAATGTTGGGGAGGTTAGGATGCCAGGTTTATGTGAATGTGAACGCTACACATAAAAAGCCACATCCGAATTGAGAAGTTAACCATTTTTGTCTTTCCTGTGATGTCAGATGTTTTTATTTTTTTTAGTACGTTTCCCCATTTCTTTATCCATGTAATCCATCTACAGTCTGCTTATGTCATAAAAAACGATGGGTTGCTATTATACAGTATGACATCTATTGAAAGTTATTGTAAAGACAGAAGCGTACAGCGGTTACTTGCCTTGTTTTTCACAAAAAACTTCACATTTTTAGTTTTTTGATACATTTTAAATTGTTAACAAGTAAATTAGTGTAGGTAAAAAGACTAACTGAAAATGATGATGATGCCGATGGTGGAGTAAAAGAGACATGCAGTTATTTTTTATAACTGGAATTGTTTTTGAAGGTTGGAATAAAAATTTCATATGTGAAACAATTTCCTCATATTAATATGTTTTGGGAGATTTGATTACTGTAACTTTCTGTCAAACAAAAATCCCAGTCGCAACCATTTAGAGAAAGCGAGGAAAGTGTCCGTAGCACTAGATGGCAGCAGTGTATCAGGCTCTATTTGTGGCTGCAGAATTACAGGGTGCATTATAATGAGTCATGTTCCCAAAGGTAATGTGTGGAGGTTAAATGGATTTTCGCATCTTTATTCACAGGTATTATAAAGGATGATTTGTAGATTCAGAGTGCAACTAAAGGTTTTTTCTTGGCTCACGATGGGCCCATTTTGAGCCTCCAAATTGACAGAACTAAGAGATGTTTATACTGTCATATTTAACATCAACAAAATACTTGTGTTGACGTAATCTTTCTAAGAAACTAACAGGTGTTAAGACCTAACAGTACAGATGTGCCAGATTGAGTTGGTGTAGTTTTTTGATTTGGTGCTATAAAGAAGTATGACTTTGTAGCACCAGATACATACCTGGTTACCCTTTAACTCAAAGCAACATCTGTGTATCACTGTATACCACTGTGGTATGCATTGTCTTTGCGAAATTATTGGACATAAGACATATACTCTTTAACAAGTAGCTGAGGTGTACTTAGTAAAGCAAATATCTAATCAACCAATAAGATGGTAGCTCAACTCCATGAACTTGTGCATGTAGATGGCCTGCTGAAGTTCAAACTGAGCATCAGAATGAGGAAGAACGGTGACTTAAGGGACTTTGAATGTGGCACAGTTGTTGGTCTCTAGGGTTTACAGTGAATGGTCTGAAAAAGATTGTGGTGTAATGGCATGGGAAATATTTTCTTGGCACACTTTGGGCCCTTATTATCAACTGAGCATTACTTAAACACAGCCTAGCTGAGTATTGTTGCTGACCATGTCCGTCTCTTTATAATCACAATGTACCCATTTTCTGATGGAGTATGATGGAGTCATGATGCAGCTACACATAAAGCAAGGTGATCAAGTTGTGGTCAGGCCAACATCACCATCCATAGTAGCAAACTTCCAGCACAGCTCAAAAATGTGTTAGCTAAATTAGACTTTAAAAAATGGGGCAGTCTAAAATGTTGGGTTGCTGAGTATTCTAATAAAATTTGAAATTGTCAGGACTTTAAATTTGTATCTACATTGCACTGAAGAATGGGATTATTCATGCCAAAGTAATCAATTAATAGAGGAGAAATATAAATAAATATTATGTGCCACGTGACCAGTTCTGAAACCTTCCAGTAACATTGCAGTCAAAGGAGCTTGGAAAAACTGACTGAGAACCTTCACACACATATTCCAGTAACATCACACGGACCTTTAGTCAACATCAGGCTTGTGCCCGAGAGACGATAAAAGACTTTGCACAGGATGAGAGGATTATGGGAAGAGAAGGAAGTATGTGGATATATTCCAAGCAGTCAGAAAGTGTGAGTGACAGGGTCAACAATAGAGAAATTAGCTGTGCTGGAGAAAAAGGGCAGATCAGCAGTTTCAAAAGGTTGGCAGGGAATATCAAGTCAAAGAGCTACAAAGGGAGGATGGAGAGAAGCTCACAGCTGGAGGATGGCGAAAAGATGGCTTGGTAGAAATGAGAATGTTGATTATAAAAACTTTGGCTGAAAATGCCACTTTAGAAACTGAAACAGGAGTTCAGCTCTGGGCTACTGTCTCCATAATGAGGGCACACATTCAACATATCGTTTTAGGGTGATGTTTTCTCTTTTGGTGTAAATGAAATGATACATTCATTCACATCATTAAATGTATAAACTGTGTTTGAGGCTATCGGGAAACTGTCTCTACAACATGTCTCTACATATACTGAATTAAATAAGGTGAAAATAAATGCATCTCATGGTTTTGTTTAGTTTTGAAGCCAAAAAAAAAAAAAAAACCACAAGTCAAATTCCTAGCAGTCATGAAGAAAAGATGCAAATAGGTGCTTTGAACGCTGAGACAGAAGAGGAACAGACTGTGCTGCAGCTCAAAAGCAGGAAGACTTGATTCCTTTATTATTCACAAGGACATGATAAACCACATTGGCAGTAATGACATTCAAGCAACCTCCTGCTGTGGTGTCGTAGGGTACTTAGCTGCATATGACACCCTGCATTTATCCTTTCCACATATACAGTACAAAGGATCAGATGACTTCGCTTTGGGGCCCTTCAGATGGGGCACTGGGGACATAGACAGGAATGTGAAGCCAATCAAGGTGCACATGGCTGACAATAGCGTTTTTTCTTATTCTTTTTTTAAATCATTTTTTAAAATCATAAAATAACCATATTAATTTGTGGAAGCTATACAGTTTAGCACTGGCTTCTGGGGAAAAAACCCCTTCAAAAAACAGCCCAGTCAGCAAACCCAAGGAAAAGTGAGGTAATGTTTCAGAGGATCAGCTTGCTAAAAGGTTTCAAGCCAAGCTTGGTTTCATGTGTTGTCATTTGAGACATGAGGCGAGGCAAAGGTTAAAAAGATATTTTTTCCATCCATACAGGAATATGTCACATTGATTTTGTAGAATATCAGCAAAATTATGAAGTGATTTGATTCATCAAAGTGCTGAAACTTACTGAAAGTTACTGCAGATTTGTTGGCTGCACATCTGTGGTGTGAATCTCCTATTCACCACATCCCAATGGTGATCTATTAGATTGAGATCTGGTGACTGTGGAGGTCATTTGAGTACATTGAACTCATCGTCATGTTCGGGAAACCAGTTTGAGATGATTTGAGCTTTGTGACATGGTGTGTTATCCTGCTGGAAGCAGCCATCAGAAGATCGGTAGAGAGTGGTCATAAAGGGATAGACGTGGTCAGTGACAATACTCAGATAGGCTGTGGTGTTTAACAAATGCTTAATCTGTATTAAAGGAGTCAAATTGTGACAAGAAACTATCCACCACACCATCAAAACACCTGGAGCCTGAACCACTGATACAAAGCAGGATTGATCCATGCTTTCATGTTGTTAACACTAGATTCTTACCCTACCAACTAAATATTAGACACTGAGGTAGACCGCGCAATGTTTTTCCAGTCTTCTGTTCTTAAATTTTGGTGAGGCTTCAATATGCATACCCTTCTCTCTCCTTTGAGATTATTATTTGGAAAAATCTCAGCAGCAGTTTGTGAAAAAGTCAACCATGCCACATTTAACGTCACTAAGATCACCTTTCTTACCCATTTTGATGCTCAGTTTGAACTTAGCAGGTCATCCTGACCATATCTATATGCTTAAATGCTCATTTACACCACTGAGCCCTGCTCTCAAAAACTGACAAAGACGTAACACTAACTTTCAGCACTTATTTCTCAAATCCAGATACACAAAGTTTTAAAAACATGTTTAGTGACGTCTTCTGTAAGTTTGGAACTTTACGTCACGGGCTTGGTTGGTTGCTGTCAATAGACTTACATTAGCTTATTTTACCTAACTAGTAACAGAACCAATAACTTAGGGGAATATAAGGACACTAAAACTAAAAATTAGCTTAAGGGGATCACTTTCGTGCTGTCCCTGGCTGCAACAATGAGTTTTATGTTTAACCACTGTCCACTTTGACACTCTGTCTCTTAAGCACTAAGTGTTGTTTCGTTGTTTGGCTAGCTACACTGACACGGGAAAATCCACCTGGATGATTAGATACTATTTTGTGTCCCCTGGAGCTTTATTCTTTTACTCCGCAGCACCACCAGCAGGTAAAAGCTTAACGACAAGATACGAATTACCTGCCAATTGTTAGCATTCTGATGTTACTGTAACATTAAGCTTAAAGTGCCACTGTAGCTGATTGCAGCCTGTGGTGCTAAGAATCTTTGCAGCCCAGAAAGGATGCCGGCCAGATTTCATGTTGTGCTGATTCTCTTCACTCTGATCCTGTAGTACTCTTAATTAATTTCATTTCTAATTCCACCATTATTCTGTTCCACATAATATGATTACCAATTCACTCTCCTCTCCTCTCGCGTTCCCACATCTGTTTTGTTTCTTCCTGTAGCTCATCCTACACCATCCCTCTCTCCTTCAGTGGCTCTACTTTTGGTTTCTTTTGGACTCCTTGCCTGTCTTCGTGTTCTGCAGCCAGGCTCATCTGTCTCACATGCTGTTATGCATCACTGTGCATCACTTTTTTTCCTTCCCAGTTGTAGCAGATTCCTTCAATTTCAGGTGTGTAAGACACACAAGGTTCATCTAGGGAGATGACTTCAGCAAACTGCGGTTTACCCTCGAGCACACAAGGAAGAGCTGCAGTTCACGACTGTTGATGAGCTGTATAGCATGGAAATAACCTCCCAGCTTATCCTGTAGATAAGCAAGCAAGAGGGAGGCAGTCATTTGCCAGTTAGTTAAGCTTTATAGCTGCACACAGTCAGCTTTTGGAGGCACTGGAGGAGGAGAAGGGGTTAGAAGAGGGTGAAAAGAAGTAAGAAGTCAAAGGAAAGATGGAGGAGAAGAGAGAGATTTATTTATGCTGCATCCTTAACTAGGGATGTTATTATAGCACAATAAGAGCTGTAGACAAAGTCCAGATTATACTGTTTGGAGTATTCAGCAGCTTATAGGCTGAATCATTTTATCAGTACTGAGCGTAACCCGCCAAAAAAACGAGTTTTATATTTATCAAGGATATTTTTAATTTTTCTCCATGTTGCAGTGGTTTCACTGTGCCAGTAATCAACATATTTGTGTGTGCAGACATGTAGATCAGCATCACTGAATATTAATTGTTCTGTTGAGAAATGGTAACTGAATGGGCTGCAAGTGAAATTGAATTTAACCGCTTTTCTTAGGCAAGTTGCTGCAGCTGAAGCATGAAAGCTGTGGATTAATTTGTTGAATCGAATTCCATTATTCAAACCGCTTATGCAAGTTCATCAGTAGTTTGCAATTTCATTTTCCGTCTGATAGTAAAGTAATCATTCTTGCTTTGACCAAAAAACAACAGCGAGCAGAATGACGTTTCCTTCATGGCATAACATGCTTTGAGGGAAAAATTGTTGGTTGTGTAGCTTTGCAGGTCTTTTTAAAATGCTGTGCTGAGGAAATTTTCCCTAACTGCATCAAGTTTTCAAGTAATGCTGAGGCAAACTGAAGTAAGCGGCTGTAAAACTGTGTCGCTTGTGAAACATCAGCAAAAAGGAAGGAAGTGAAGGTACACCTACAGTTCATAGCCACCGTGTCACTAAGCATTTCACTGTGTGGTTTCCCTTTTTAAAGAGCTGTTTACAGTGAGAAATCAGGATGAAATATGCATATGACTTAGTTAAGTGACTGTAATACTAGTCTATACTGTCATGAGTGGCAGAAGAGGACCTAAATGTAGACTTCTGAGGCAAAACGCAATAAACAAACAAACAAAATCAACATTTATTTAGCTGGACTATTCAGTCCATAGCAGAAAATTAATTGCAGAATCCAAAGAAGCCTAACAAACAATAAGACAAAGGGAGACAGCAACTCTGCATACACAGAATAGCAATTAGGGAAGAGTGGAGACATCTCAGAGACACAGCTGAACTAAATCAGATAACAAGACATGGTGAGGTAAAACTAAAACATGGTACCGGAGACAAATGACTATCAAAATAAAAACAGGAAGTAACAAGACAGAAAAACACCACACGGAGACACTAAGACTTGACAGGGAACAGAGAGCAGGTAAAACACAATGTAGCCTCAAGGACTTAAATCTATTTTATGATAACACTAAAAAACCCCAAAATGGATAATCCAGAAACACAACTACACAAATCACAAATAAGAAAACTCTTAAGAAAGGATTAAGAACAGCAAAACCCAAAGTGCTGGGTCAAAGAACCCACCACTCAGTGTAAGGCTTATATCACATCGGCCCCAAATGAAAATTTTAATGTTTCTGTGATGGTTAATCATGTGCTGAACACATACTAAGGCACTAATACTAAAATCTAATCATTATCGGTAACCACAAATGTTCAAATTTACTGTTTTACAAAAATCCTAAAAAAAGGGTAAAGCACATTAATTTTTTTAGTAAGATACTTGCATTTCTGAATAGATGAACTAGTTTTACTGGCTAAATGTTGTGCTTGAAGTCCAGTGTGCCGTCTCAAATTTGGGTATCAACACGTGAATTCAGATTGTTTTTTGTTTAATAAATAGCAATATATGTCTTAGTTCTGAACACAAATGTTCACAAACTCCTGAAAGTGTTTGCATTTCCTGTTTTTATTACAGGTGGTCTAATAAATTAATTAAGCAAATGTTTATATGCAGCATTATCTCTCTCTATCTCTCTCTCTTTCTCAAAACCAAAAGAGCTGTGGGCACCTGTTTAAACTAAAAGGCAGGTATTTGTGTCAGAGTGGGTCACTTGGCCCTTACACCACTTGTTTGGGAGTCTATTGTCTCTATACTCCCAGTGAGGCTGGGGTGTGAGTCAGCGAGTGGCAGTGCCAACACTTTTTGGCATGTTGAACACAAATCTCAGTGTCATTCTGGCCAGCTGCCTATCCTCTCCACCTAGCCTTTTCTTTAGCCATCTCCTCCCCGACTCGCTCACAGAATCACTGCTGCTGACAATGTTTTTTTCTTCAGTTACTCTATTGCTGTGCACTGCAGACGCATAATGTAATGTGTGTCCTGCTCCAGAGTGAGTTCAGATCAACTTTATAAGAAGACATCTTTTGAAAGTCTATCATATTAGTTATATTTTGCTCTCATGAGAAAGAAAATATTGCTAAAATTTAAGACTCTCTCCAGTTAAAATGACGTTTATAACTTTTCACTAACACAGTGATACCAAAAGCTTGTGTTACCTACAGTTAGTGGTGCTTTTTAGGTACACAGCAAGTACATCATGTAATTTAAAAAGCTGTTGTGTTTGCATCTCATAATGTCTTCTGCCAGCATTTATCAGACTCATGGCTAAAATGATAAAGATTCCTACCTTCCACTGCCAACATCCCCTCAAAATGCAAAATGGAGTTTACATCATTATCCAAAGTAAGAAACCGAGTGGGTGTAATTGTGGACGTGATAAATTTTCACTTAGTTATGAGCTTACTCAGTATGAGCAAATGACATTTTGCTACTGTTGACACACACACACACACACACACACACACACACACACACACACACACACACAGAGTAAACACTTTCATTCCACACCTCTAAAACGTTTTCTTGAACCCTCAGCCTTAAAGCTGTAATGACCAAACAAAATAGCTTTCATAATGGGCTGAATTTTGAGCTGGGTCTCACAGGGAAAGAAAAACACATGTAATTATTGGCATAGAGTAAATAGAGTAAATCTTTAGGCAACAGCAGTCTGTGAAGAGACAGTGTTTGGCACAGTAGAACTGCCTGTGAAGCTAAATATAGCTGCCACATTTGTTTAGCGAATTATTCCTATGCAGCTTCAGCAATCGAATCTAGTTTTGTATGTCACATCTTCTTCTTCTTCTCCCCCCTTTAGGGATCACCACTGTGGATGATCTGCCTCTGTCTCACTCTGTCCTTAGCATCCTCTTCTGTCACAAAAGCCCTCTGCACATCCTCCTTCAGTGCATCCATGAACCTTCTCTGATTTTTTCATTTCTTGGCCGCTCCATATTCAATCTATCATTTGTCTAGTATATCCACTACCCCTCTTCTGCACATGTCCAAACCATCTCAAACTTGTCTTCAAACTTTGTCTTCTTGTTAGCGCCACCGTCACTAAACCATACATCTAAGCAGGTCTCACTACCATCTTATAAACCTTCCCTTTCTCTCTTGCTGCTATCCTTCTGACACAAATCACCCCTGACACTCCACCCTGCTTACATGCACTTCTTACCTCTATTGCACACTGTCCATTGCTCTGGATGGTTGACCCCATTCGACCTTCACTATCTCTACTGCCTGCATGCTCGCCTTTCTATGTGTCTTCCTCTCATTCACACACATGCATTCTGTATGGACTTTCATTTCTCTGCAAACATCATAGTCCTCGGAGACTCCTGCCTGACCTCATCTGCCAACCTGTCCTTCAGCACTGTAAACAATAAGGTTCTCAGAACCGACCTCTGATGTAATCCCAACCCCACCTTGAACCCATCCATCGCTCTTACCTCACCCTGTCTCGCTGTCCTCATACATGTCCTGTACCAACCTCACATATTTCTCTGCCACTCTGGACTTTCTCATGCAGCTTCACTCTTGGGACCCTATCATATGCTTTCTCTAGATCCACAAAGACACAGTGCAGCTTCTTCTGACATTCTCAATACTTCTCCATCACCACTTTCAAAGCAACAAAAAGCACCAATTGAAACATTTGAAGCTGAAGTACTGAAACTGGTTTCTAAATACAATTATGATGATGATTATTTGACCAGCCTTGTCTGCTTCTTTACAATGATGCCAACATCCCCTCTGCCCAGGAGTTTGTTCAGTTAACTGACTATGAGTATAGGAACTCAGTTGTCAAGAAACAACTGTTTACAATAGTAAATGTACCACATTGGATTTACATTTTTGTTGCAAACCCTATGGTTCCCAGGAGGGAGAGCATTTCACATTTTTTGGTGAAATAAAAACCAAATATTTGATGGTTTACCATCAAATTGATGACTTTCATCAGATATAAACCTCGGGCAGAATTGGGTTTGAATTATATTTGATACCCTGTCTTTTCACCACTGTCAACACATTAGGTCAAATTGTAGATAATATAGAGTTCTTTATAATAAATACTTCAACATGTAAGGAAGCTGTATGTTTATCTCACAGCCATCATGTAATGGCCGTTCATTTCTTTTTCATGTCCTGCTCCCTGAGCTTGTAGTGAGCTGTGTTACTCAGCAGGTAATATGCTTTCTTGCTCCAATTAGGTCAGAATCATTTTCACATAATCAGATTACGGTCAGACAATTTAATTTCTTGTTGTTAATAACTTCTAAAATTGTTATTAAATTATACCGTAGTTAAAGACAGGTCTGCGTTTTCTCCACCTGTCACCATGTCTGTTTGCTTCTGCCTCGTAACACAAGAAAGGATGAGTGTGAGTCTTTCATCTTACAGTCAGTTACCTGAATAGTGTCGCAGTGATGTTCGCAGCAGCTTTTTACTGGAGGGGAAAATGACACATTCCTTGTAACCTCATGACAGTTGTGGTGTATAAATAAATCATACTGTTTTTAGCAAAGTCTGACATCTCTTTCTTTATATTTATATATAAAAAATTTTTTTTTTTTAGAGGACCGCATCTACAGTGTGATCATTTTGAATGAAATAAGATTTCATTCTCTACACTTGAGTTGGTTCCTCTTATTTCACCATCGCTACTCTCTCACCCCGAAAGTCTCACTGGGATCCTTTTTTTTCATGATGGCTCACACTTTTATAAATTTCATAGTTCACACCTGACCTGGTAGAGCAAACACTGGGGACTCTGTGTTTTCACATTGTCATTAAATACTGTCACTTTGTAAATAGAATGAAAATAGAGAACCACACATGAAGTTGGAATAAAAGAAAGGAAATAGATCCGCTACAAACAAAGGCAAAAAAAAAAAAAATCCACACAGAAAAAGTGGGCCACGTATTCCATGTGGATCAAGTTAGCAATGAAAAACTCTTCAAAGTGATAAATAAAAAAACAAGGCTGTTTCACACATGAGCAAACGTTTGCTTGTTATATCATGAAAGAGATTTGTCTCCTATCAGGAATTAGTAGGTTAACATTTGACCCAGATACAGCAGGGATCTGAGGTTGTTCATTACATCAAAGACTTTAAATTAAGCTTTCTCATTTAAATAGAAAATGATCTTTAAAATAACACACTTTTTTACTCAGTGGTTTCAAGGCTGAGTTGGCCTCATGAGACAACTGAAATATGCAACTTGTCTCCTATTTTCTTATTGCAGGCTATTCAGATTCTTAATAATCTTCTGAAGCTTGTTGCACTTGGCAACTTTTTGTGCTACAGTGTCCAGCATTGTTATTTCCATCTCTTCACAGAGAACCTTTAGAGCTGCATGACATGTTTTTATTCTGTGAGCAGTTTTCTAAAGATACCAAGTCCTACATACTTCCCATTACACAAAACCATTTAAAACTACAGCATCTCTTAGAGATTAGTTTAGTTTCCAAGAAGTAAGTTTGTGTTGTGATAGCTATGTCTGCTCTCAGGCTGTGTTGGCAGCAAAGAGATTTGCACTGTGTGCAGCACACGAGATAACATGTGACTGTCCTTAGTGACCTGCACAGGCTGGCAGATACTCTCAGACTTTGCTATGTAACTGCTGAAAGTGTCTGTTAATCTATGCTTAGTCTGATCAACGAATTTAGCATTTCAATCCTATGACTGTCATCGCTTTTATAATTGTCACACTCACAGTGGTAAGGTTTCATTTAAAGGAACAAACAGACCCAAAGGAACTAGAGATACTTTCTTTCTATATTTATATTAGGGCCACAAGGCGATGCAGTGGTTAGTACTGCCATTTCACAGTAAGAAGGTCCTGGATTTGAATCCAGCCTTGAGCCTTTCTGTGAGGAGTTTGCATGTTCTCCCCGTGTCTGAGTTCTCTCCAGGTACTCTGGCTTTGTCCTACAATCCAAAGTAATGCATGGAGTTATCTTGGTGTTTCTAAACCGGGTAAAGGTATTAATGTGGATTTAAATATTTGTCTGTCTCTATGTGTTAGCCTTGTGACAGACTGGGATAGTGATCATCAGAAAAAGATCAGAAAAAAATCCCTGCAGTCAGTCACCAGCCACAGTTTTTTTGTGGTCCCTCACAGTTGTTGACATATTTTTCCCTTCCGTGACTAGGACCTAAATGGGATGCTTATTTGAGACAATCTATCAGGTTTTCTGTTGCATCATTTAAGGCTTTATTTAAAGGCTTTATACAGCTTTTCTTCTTTCAATATGCAATACGCTTTTGCTGCTGAGAAGACAAATAAACAGACTTCAGTATGACTGAACTGAAGTGCAGCTGAACAAATACACAATGTAGTTCAATCAAATTATTTATTCTTATAATCATATTTGATTTCTTTAATATGACATGGATCAGACAGAGTGATAAAAGAGATATTTATGTTGCATTTATCTTGTGTGATTCCTTGGTTTTGAAGATAGAAGCAGCGTTCAACAACTGTGGGTGTATAATGGATGGAAGTGGGTGACAATGATAATTCATCTTTTGGTCTACACTGACATGATGGCATTGCACAGATGCTGCAGAGTCATGATGTGTTTGAACTTCACCAGGTTATCTCGACCATGTCTACATGAAAGAATGGTGAATGAACTGGTACTTTTACTCCACATTTTAACTCAGGTAAGCAATCAAAGCACCTTCTACTACAACTTTAATTCACCCAATCACTCATATATTCATACAGAGCTTTGTGACTTATGTCTTTGAAAAGCACTATATAAATAAACCTTACTTACTTGAGCCACAGCTGACCCATACATTGATGCATCCAGTGGCTGGTTGGATATTTGCATTGTCAAGCAGTACTTAATATAGAGGCCGGTAAGTGTATATCACTTTTTCAAAATTTAAGTTCTTTTTGCTTCTGAGACCAATAAAAATGTTTTAGCTGACAAGGTCAGCAGATGACTAATGCATTCATTACAACTCAATGTTACCCAGATGAATTCTGGGGTATAATGCTTGTTTAATGCTTAATAAAATCTGTTGGCCACATACAGAGAAACCCCCCCGGCCTGAGCGATGTGTGCATTCTTTTGAAGTCGAGGGTCTGATGATAGAAAGATAAAACTTGCATCAGGAAGGTCATATGCAGCATAATCTTCCAATAATGGCATATAAGGACAATGACTAAAGAATTTTGATTGTGCTTTACAATGACAGCAACCCAGCAAACTTACAGTAATCCTCCTGAGGATTATGATAATGTTGACATTATTATCCATGAGTTCGATAAAGTCCATAAAGTGGATTGAAGAGCAGATAAAAAACAAGGTGGAGTGGTAGGTGTTACAAGAAAAGGTGCTTTAACTGAAAACGTACCTAACAAATCTTTAATCTAAAACAGGGAGCTAGCAATGACCTGATAAAGACAGAGGGAGAAGAACAGGCTAAATACAGATTAACACAAAGTCAGTGATAGGAGAATGAGAACCCCAACTAAAACCAATCCAGTTCTTCATCTGTTTCTTACTATATGGAATAAATTGTACTTATTGGTGGCTAAATGGCACCACAAGCAGCTGGAGGCAACGAACACAGCCCAAGCAGAGCCCAACTGAAGCATTTCAGAGCAAAACCAAAACTGTCTGGCCACCCAGTGCTGGGAAGCAGCTGAAGTCAGCTGTCTCTCCAGACTGCCTGCTGGGAAAATACTGTTTTTCTCCTGGAAACAGATGAGAATCAAAGTTAGCATAGATGACGAATGATAATTTGGAAATGAGAGGGAGTGTGCGGATTGACAGATTTAAAAATGGGAGAGGAGAAGGAAGAGAGGCTAGATAGAGGGGAAGCAAAAGAGAAAATAGGGTTATGCTAATTTGAATGGATGGGGAGATTAAATAGAGGCATATCAGGTCATGTGCCTTCTAGAGACTGGGCCCTAATCCCCTTCTCTCGCTTCTTGCAGCTCTTCTTCACACACATAGAGTACAAATGCACACATTCATATACACAAGATGACGTAAAAAGACTGGTGCACTGTGCAGAGCATTTTAGATGACAGTCGTGAAAATGGAGTAAGACAGCTGGAACTGCAGGGAAAAGAAGAAAGAGTGAAGAAACAACATGTGTAAAATATTTTATTTTGCTTTTTTCTTCTGTTGCCAATGCACGCTGTTGGTCCTTCTGGAATATCTGCTTTGAGCAAACTTCACATGTGATAAGGATTTATGTTATTTTTTATTTTTTGCTAAATCAAGGCTTGTAATCAAACACATATTTACCTTTAAACCTGAATTAGACATCAAACATACACGCTGAGAGACAGAGAATCAGTAAGCATATGGAAGATAGAGTATCATAAGTAGAGCGAAAAAGTACTTCCTTAAGCAAATATTAAAAGATGATGCTCCAAAATAGATATTGGCAAGAATCCTGCCATGACATGACAGCAAAGGACATCACCTTTGTCTAATAATAATTATTTGGCAACCAAGTGTTTTCAGTGGCTAATAAATGTAGCAAAAACATGCATACAAATGTGGACATTTAGTTGTACATACTTATCTGATGCTCTGCTGATGATATTTGCAAAGCAAGAAATAGATAAAAAGTACAGATGAGTTCTGTGACATGTAAAAGGGCAAAAAATAATCCTAATCATAAGGAAATGATTACATATACCTATGAAGTATTAAAATGTATGCACGAAGGTCATAACCTCACTCTGTTCCTTTCTAGAGCCGATACTAGCTCTATACCACACACACAGTTACCCAGAGGAGCCCTTGAGAGTCCTTATCAGCTTTTTCATGCATTTAAGATAAGATAATATGGTCTTCAATTTACATAATTTCCTGCTCCAAAATAACACAACATTGTAGCAGAAATGGAGAAAGGCAGGCTCTGTCAGTGTACTGTTAAACTGCTCAAGGCCAGCTATGATTATTTCAGACAACTGCCACTAAAAAAACTGGGACATGGTGTACAAACATCATCTGCCTCAGAGAGAATATTTTGGTGAAGATAGATGGATAGGTAGAAAATGTTGTATAAAAACATTTCATTGTGTATATTTTTAAGTCTGAACATAAATAAAACTAGACAGAGCATCATCACAGCGTGATATGTTTCCTCTATGCTCATTGTCAAAGTGTTTAGTTTTCAGTATAGTATCTAAATATTAATGAATCATTAGCAGTCGGTGCCACTGCTTTGTTCTGAGTCCTTTCTATAATTAGCTTGTTTTTATGGAATACATTACACGCTGTATACAGGTTGTTGCAACAAACACAAACAACCTTGCATGATAAGAGAAGTTCTATTATTGGAATGAAAAGAACTTGTCGACTATGAAACCAGACAGTTTCACATGTAAGGCTGATAATAAGTGACAAAAACACACACACATATACACACACACAGAGGCAGGCAAGAGAGGGGAGGAGCTGTCCTTGGTGCTGAATCAGCCACCTGTGCTTTGCTGCTGGTGCTCGTTGTGAATTGTCTACGCATATAGTATTGTATTGTTTTAAAATATACTCTTTTTTTCTTCTTGTTCATTTCAATTTTTTTAATTAGACTTTAATTTTAAATACATAAGATAAAATCTATAAAATCAAATACTTGTACATATTTATGAGAAATTACTGGGTATTAGAATAGTATGCAAGTGCAAGATATATCAGTCATGGGTATGCATCAGATAATTTGCTGATTTGTATCCATACGCATGTGCAGACACCTGCTCACAAAATTTAGAAGTGCAAACCTTTTATAAACACGGTTGTATTTGCCTCCATACCTCCACTATACTACTTAAGTGTCCATTTGGCTATAAGCATTATTCTTGTGATGTACAAATAAACATTCTATTGGACGAGATTCAGCCTTATTGCCTTTCATTTTTCATCAACCCCTGCATATTGCCCCAGTAGTGAATGCAGTCTTGCTTTCAGGAAACTGAATGAGATCATATTGTATGCAGCCGTTTTCAGAGGGGGAAGAAGTTTAATTTCACTAATGAAGTAATAATATTAAATTTGCAGGCTTGCAACCAATATCCTGTGCATCAGGAGAAGTGTATTAGCATCGCACCACACTTAAACATCAACAACATAATCATGCTATTTTTATATGCGATATATTGGAATTGTCTGCCTGGTGCAATATTGTGGAAGTAATCTACTGTTTGCTGGAGCAAATTTAAACAAGTCAAAGTTGACAAAGTTTAACTCCAAATAATAAAACCACTTTTTATAAACACAGTCAGCTAAGAAATCTTTCATTTAAGTAAAATAAGCTGTCGAAACACATCATTCCACTGTTGAGCGGCCATTCAAGACATTTACACAATTTTATTGGCCCTTACTCTTCACTGTAAGCAAAAGCCTAACAACAACATAGACGCTGAATATCTAAATACGATGCTTATAAGGAGAATTCAACAGCTCTCACCTGAATCTGGTACTGCCCCTTCATCATCATAATTTTCCAGCCTATAGAATTCAGCTCCTCTGCTGCTTTTGGCGTAGTTTCGTTGGTCTCGACCAATCAGGACGAGCGGAACACTTGTGACGGTGAAATCAAAGTTGTTGTAGGAGCGCGTGTGCGAGTGAGCGAGCGAGCGGAGAAAAACTGGCCGGTGTGAGAGAGAGGAGAGAGGCGGCGGAGGGAAGTGGACGAACCGGCAGGCTGCAGCTGTTGGATATTTTTCCCACCGCGTCTTCAGAGCGAAAAAAAGGACGGAGACAGCTTTAAAGCGCATTCCTAGATGGATGCTGTCGATAAGTTAGCAGTCAGAATTCGTCCAGGGGTGCTGCACGAGAGACCGTAGGGATGTTTGCACCTCTGCATGCGTAGTTTCCAGATTCCTCTGTCGCCGTGGACTTGCCAGTTGGTTGAGTTTTGCTGAGGAAGGAAAATTTTTTTAAAATAAAAAAATGACAGAAATAAGCGAAAAGGAGAACGAACCTCAAAACCGGGACCTTCACCGACCACAGGCTACTGTGCCTAGTCAACAAGAATCAAAGGTAACGGCACACACCTGTGTAAAAACTGGAGGATTTTTTTTTAAACAGTAATTTGTTACTCAAAGAGGACTGTTGTTTATATCCTTTTTTCTTTACTGTTTTATGTAGCGGTCTTTCAGTTTAAAATAAATAATTTTTAATATGTAAATTGGGACTAACTGCGAGTATTTACTTTCCCACGAGGCTAATTCTGTAGCGGCTTGCATAACAACCCTAACCCGCTTTAATTCAGGTAATTAGCTTGGCCTCAGAGTTGGAGAGCAGAGATTACACAGAGGGGTGTGAGCTTTGTCTGGTATGTGTGCACAAAATATCAAAAGCTGCAAGTAAACAAAGAAAGGTCCTTATTGCTTGTTTAGCTTAGGCCAGAGAAGGATGTCCACAGTCGTTTTGTGTACATGCTGTAAATATTAGAAGTACAGTGTCCCAGAAGAGGAGTCCTCCTTGCTGCCAAACATGGAATCCAGTCGCCCTTTTATAACACCTCGTGTCTGGTTAAATGGATGTGCCAACACTTCTTCTGTGCTTTATCTGCTAATGTTGGCAGTTATTTGATTAAGTACATTAATTTAGGCATTGGCAGTTTGCAGACATATGAGATTACTAGACGTACAGTGCATTAGTTATCACTAATGTACACATGGAGGCTGGGAAGAGAGACTGCAGCAGCCACCTTTAATAGTCTGCAAATAGAATTAAACAAGTCTCCCCTTGAAGAAGGTTTAATTTTGGTTCCACTCATTTGTGCTCCAGTTCTCTCGCTTAAATCTATGCCCTGAGAATACCTGAACAAGGTTTGGATGCTAATGCTTGTTTTCAGGGACCCTGCTTGTTTTGAGGTTAAATTGATGAGTCCAGTATCCTTGGCTAAATTCAGAACCATTGTAAATTTTATGGGAAGCAGCTGCTTTTATTGCCATTACTACTGCTCCTGCGATTAGCCTTATTTTAACCTTGTAATATGAGTTCATTGTAGTTCATTCTGGCGTAGTGTTTTAGTTTTCAGCCTTGTATACTGCCATCTTGGCTATACTTCCAACCTCAGTAGGATTTTCCCAAATAAGTGGGGAAAAGGAGTATAAATAAGAAAATTTAAGGTCAGATTTTTATGGCAAATGGCCTTTTGGATGCAACCCTGAAGGCTTTTGTGTCTCCTCCAGGACTGTAATAATAATAATAATATTAATAATAATATTAATGATAATAACAATAATAATACTAGTAGTAGTAACTAAGAACAACTAATTTTTTTTTTAAAAGGACATGGAAAACCCTCTTTAAAATAGGACCAAATGATCTGGAAAACTGAGTGGAGCTCACATCAAGGCATCGAAAGCAACAAATTTTTTGGCACTACTCCACCTATTTCCAAGGTGCATGGAGGAGACAAACATCTGATGACACAAAGACTCTAGTGACACTTAAAGTATTAGGGAACAACTTTATTACGCACATCTATTTACACATCAAGGCATCTGCCATTTTCCATTTTTCACTAACTAGATTTCAACCAAATTTGCTCTGACTAGTATTTCTTAAACTTTCGACCTGGAGTGCTAATGTATACTTGCCTACAACATTTAAATCTAGCTTATGGTCTCTGCACTGGTAATGTCACACCAAACATGACATTACCACAGCACCGTATCCATATATGCTGGTGCTTGAGGCACTGGACTTGCTGCAGTCTTAAAATGAAGGTGTTACCATTCAGAAGAAAGCTCTGCACCAGCTCTGGTGCAGGAGTAAAAGTTGGGAGGCAAGTTTTCCCTAGAAAGTTTTTTTAAGCTGTATACAGGGTAACAATTGTGAGCATAAACTAGGTGTCATGCTTCTGCCTGCGTTGCTCTGCAGTTTTGTCACCAAAGTTGTGTCGTTGTGAGGTGTAGTTACATTTTTTTTCATGTAAGGTGAAGTGGAGGGTTTCAGAAGAGTTTGTTGTGTTTGGTTGTGTTGTACCTCTGGTTTAGATTTAAACGAGGGTTGTTACCTGCTTTGTAACTTTGAAGTTTTATTTGAATTTTAAAAGGACACGCCAATCCGTTTTTCTCCGAATTGAATCTGAGTAAATTTCCA
This sequence comes from Oreochromis niloticus, assembly GCF_001858045.2. Lineage (NCBI taxonomy): Eukaryota > Metazoa > Chordata > Actinopteri > Cichliformes > Cichlidae > Oreochromis > Oreochromis niloticus. The sequence goes on from NC_031973.2 coordinate 13,631,989, forward strand.
GTGACTAAACCAGCTTAAATCCCTCACCAACATGGATCTAAATCTCCAACGACAGCTTTAATTGCAGCAAATATCACAGTAACAAATCACATTATGCCCGTCTTTTGTTGGTCATCACCACAGGGACCTGAAACAGGCCTGGCAGGAAGGGCTCTTTGTTGTTGTTACTTGACTACAGACGGCACAATGGATGGTGGGCAGTGAGGTGCGGCGTGAATTTATGAGACAATCAGCTAGCATATGTTTGCTGTGTCCTGCTAGTGGCTGGGTCATAATTCATGCGAATGGTTGTCCAGACAAAACAGAAATGGGAGGAAACAATCCTCTGAGCTACGTTAGCCATGTCGCCCCGTTGTTTGCAAAACCAGCTGCTGGCAGCCATGACCTATTCCCATCTCACAGAAGAATAAGGAAGAGGAAAGGGGAGGGGAAAGATTAAATATGTGATACAACTGGGGTCTCTTTAAGAGTAATCTACTTGAGAGTATGTCTAGAGATTTACTTGTTTTTTTTTCTTCTGTCACTCTGAATATTTTTACTTAAATCTTCTCATTTCATAACAGTTTCTTCCTTCTGCTCTCGCCCTGTTTCCCCCGTTCTGACTTCTAACAACCAATCTTTGTATTCTTTCTCATCTCTTTAGCAGCTCTCCCTTATGTCTCACTCATTTTCCCCTCTCTCGCTCTCTCTCTCTACACTGTCCCTCAGCTCTCAGAGTATTTATTGCACCGCTAAGTGGGCCCACTGGCTTTCTTGAGTGCTTCTAATAGAGCTAGTGACAGAGAATGAGTAGTTATTCCACCTCCTCCACCTACGGCCAAGGTGATTGCTCCAAAAATATTATTATTCCTCTCTAATCACTTGGAGCACATGTTGTACAAGTTTATTCAGTATTGTATTTGCTTTTGCTTTTGCCTTGTTGTCTCATGTAAATGCACTTTACATGAAGCTAAAGGCTCAAGTCTTGGCATCCTGGCACTGTCCAGAAGCAGCAAAATCAATCCTTCTAGCACCTCTAGGAAGACCAACAACTCAACAATTATGGCACACAACAGTCTCATCGCGGCACGAGTTGTTAAAAACTGTAGTTTATCATGTCTGTAAGGTTGCATGTAGTTATAAGGCTCCAGGCTTTTTTGCCAACCTCTGTTTAAAAGGCACCTTTAAGGTTTTCCACTCCTGTTTTTTAGCATCACAGATTCTGGAAGCAGCTGAATTTAACGACCAATTTAGCAACCTTTTAACAAAAGTGCACTAGCAATTTGCTCCATATTTAGTTATTGTGCTCATTCTATAGCACATTTGATCATGCACATACAGGTATGGAGAGGTCCAAAAGTTGAAGTCCATCCCAACTAGTCATCTCAAACATAATACTCCTGAGGAACTAAAGACCCAGTCGATTACTTTAAATTTGGATGTTAATGTCTTCCCAATAACAGGAAAATCCTTAATGTTAGCATATAGCTCATAATCTAAAATTCTAATCGGATTATTATCTGATATTCCCATGTAGTATCATTATGTAATGTTGGCTTTGGCCCATCAGCTGACCCGTCCATTCATCCATCCATCTATTAATTGGAAGGTTGGTTGACTGGCTGTTCTACTCTGCATGCCAAAGTATTCTTGTGCAAGATGCTGACCCTCAAGTTACTCTGCAGTGTGTTCATTGGAGTGTGAATGTGTGACTGTTAAATAGAAGGTGCATATGAAGAAAAAAGTTGCTTGTATGAATGGGTGAATGAGGCATGTTGTACAAGCGCGTTGTGCTCAAGTAGAATAGAAACGTGCTCTATAAGCACCAGTCCATCCATTATTGTTATGATTGCTTATGACACAATTACCTTTTAATTGCATCCGGGTTACTGGGGCAGCAGTCTAAGCAGAGATGTCCAGACCTCCCTCTCCTCTGACACTTCTAGATTTCTGGGGAAGCACTGAGGTCTTTCCACACCAGCTGAGAAATAATTTCTCCGGCTTGTTCTTGGACTGCCCCAGGACCCCCTCCCTGTAGGACATGTTGAAAGTGCCTCATCCAGGACATACTTAGGAGGCATCCTTGTCAGATGCCTGAACCAATTCAGTTGGCTCCTTTGTGGAGTAGTGGCTCTATTCTGAGCTGTAATGAACTCCTCACCCTTTCTTATCCCAGAATACCCTACATTAATTCTGCTATCGTAACCATGATCTTTCAGTATCTACCCTCTGCTTGTAACCATAAAATGTTAAATACTTAACTATAAACCATAAATTATAAATGCCAGTTGAATATGTAATGATTTACACAAAGTAGGTGTCGTGCAGTATTGTGCATCTGCAGATAACACTTATTATTATTATTATTATTATTATTATTATTATTATCATTGTTATTATTATTATATTAACTTGGTGCAGACTTCTGTCACTCTTTGTAGTTTTTCCTTTTTTGCACCGTTTACTGGACTTTTTTGATGGGGGGCCTTAAAATATCACAGGAGAGAAAAACAGTGTCACAAGTACAATATGAAAAAGAATGTATTTTTTTAATATCAGAGCATGTAAACCTATTGCTGTAGAAAAATAAAATTTAAAACATGTAACTGTTCATAATATGGGTTCTTTAAAACACCACTTTTGTTAAGTAGTGGATAAAATGAGAGCTGTGCTCAGAATCAGCTGCTACATAAAGTTTAATATTCACATTAGACTTTGCGTGTAAATGCTGACAGTGCTAGGTGCCCCGGTCCACAGGGAGTTACACGGACCACCACGTTTTCAGCCAACACAGAAGACATTTTTATGGAGGTAAAGTTATAGCGCAATTTCTGTCTGACTTTGCCCTTCACAGTCACTTCTCAGAGCCCTCCTCCTTCTGCTGTTCCTCTCACTAACTTGCTTATCAGCTTTTTTCCTCCTCTTTAACTAATTAATTCTTTGCTCTCCTCTTAGAATATCACTTTCCTTTCTCTTTCATAATTACTCTGGGCAATTTAAATAAACTTGTAGTTGAAGTTCATCTGTATATCTTTTCTTTTTGCGTTTCCTGTGCCATAGCTCTTTATTTCTGTACATGGTGACTTTTTCCAAAGTTCAGAATGGGTAGATGGCTATGGGTGGTTGGAAGGATAAAGGGGATTTAGGGACTGGACTTCAAGCCGGAGTTAGCAGAATTGACTGAACAAGCAAAAAAGAGAAGCGTGACAGTGATCATCATATTATCAATAGCTAGAATTTAGATGGTTAAACTAAACTATAGGCTCCACTTATTTTTGATCCAGACTTTCTTTAAAGTGTTAATTAGAAACATGAATTTTAAGATTTGCAATATTTCCTCTTCATGAAACAAACCGCACATAAATGCACTGCAGCAAATTAGATAATGATGATCTTCTTCAATAACATTTTGTATAACTAAACTCCTTTTAATGAGCACTCAGTTCATACAGTCTGATTATACTGTGTAGATGATGTTTCTGGACAAAGTGTATTCCGTCTCCTTGTGTTTGTTTCAGCTGCATTGCTGCTGGAAGTATCATTCAATTAGAAGTGAGTGAATGATGCATCTTCCTCCTGACAGTCTGTGATGTGTTGTTTTTCGTCTGTAAGATAGATGGATTTGTCCTTCTGACCTTTGAAAATAACTAGAGAGAAGCTTGCAGGGAAGGCAGATAAATGGTTGGGAGACAGATATTTACAACAGCAGGAAAAAGTGGATGTTCTCCACAAACTGCAAACTGATAAACCAACTCCTCATTCTTAAAGCCTCACTGTTGTACTTATGTATCTCGCATTGTTTTGATTGATGATGAAGTCAGTAAATTACTGTCCTTGATTGAGTTCAGAAATGCTGCTGATTCAGCGGAGTCCCGTGTACAATGTCAGGGTGGAGCCAGCGGGGAATAAGCAGGGACTTTGTTTAGTACTGACCTTAGGTTATTGCTTTAGGGATAGGGAACTTCTAGGTTATTTTCTCTTTTCAAATATAAAGCTGTTAATGTAATGAGATGGAAGAATTGAAAATTCATAATTAATAGTTTTTATCCTCAGCTCTAAATGGCAGACTTGCCTTGACCAAACCTGGGAAAAAAAAGTACATGTGTGATGTAAAATAAAATGAATTTATAACAATTACTTATCCTTAAGTTGCTTGTGTTGCTTGGCAACTATGATGTAACTTAGTCATCTACTGAAGAGGGTACTTCTAGTACTGCATTGACATTAAAATAATAAAAATACAGCCTTGACTTTTTCTTAGAGGCTGAGACAAGTTTATCAGCTGAGTAGGACGTTTCACTTTCCATATGCAACCCCAATTCCAATAAAGTTGATGCTGTGTAAATAAAAACAGAATTCAATGATTTGTAAATTCTATAAACTTGCATTTGGTCAAATTAGAACAAAAGAATTTATCAAATGCTTAAACTGCGAAATTTCACTATTTCATGCCAAACAGTTTGACTCAGTTTGAATATGATGAAGCAACATATCTTAGGACATAGTTAGGACAGGGGCAACAAAAGGCTGCAAATATGGCGGCCCTGAGAGGTCAAGTGCACTGCAGCCTAAGAAAACACCAACAAATAGAAAAATACTGCAAAGGCACACGAAGCACAATCCAAGTTGAATAAAACACAACAGAAGTAGAAAATATCAAAACCTCACAAAATATATGGAAGTAATTTAGGGGAAATGAAGTGTTGATAAGAAGTGGAGGCTTCGTTGGTATTCAGCAATCCACACAAAGCTGGATCTTGGAGATTCTAGAGCAACTTTTAAAGCAAGTGGGCAATAATTTGTTGACAGGTGTATATGCAGCTATTTTGGCTGTAACCCCAAAATTATAATGACTAGATCCTTATGCACTCTTCCTTTCTTGATCCTTGTTATGATTATTGATCTAGTACAACAAGCTAATGGAACAGGACTGTAGAGGTTTCAAAACTTGACTTTGAATCCTTTAAGATTTCTTTAGCATTAAAGCAATCCAGCACTATTTGTCAATACTTCCACATGTACACAGAAAAAAAACTTTTAATGGTTCATTCAGCTTCTTTATCTTCCGGTAGCTTATGTTGTTATCACAGTATAACTCGGTTTACCACATTCAGATGAACCTGTCAGTCACAGAGGTTGTGTGTGCACTGAATCTGACAAATCACTTTAAGGCCCCTTCTTTCATTGGACTTTGCCCTCCTAAACTGTCAAAAGTCTGAGTAATTTGTGTAAACAGAGTTCAGCTTTCAAAGCAGAGCTGCCTGTGAGAGCACGAATCTGCTGCAGCGTTAACCAAGCAGAAGCTCTCACCAGCGTGATGGCTATTTTGTGTGCTTGGGCTGCTGAGTTCTACATGTGCAGAACTTAACCACGTGGCGATGAAAACCTGCACCCGTGTAATTAAATTATTTGCTCATGATTACATTTAATCTTACGTGGGACTTCTGACACAATATAACTCCAGAGTCTGCAAAGAAGATTAACAGAAATGTAGAAATGTGAAAGGAAAAGCAGTGCCCTGTTGCTTGTTTCTATATAATTTATATATGTACATAATATTTTTTTCTAGAAATTTAGGAGAATAAGAAGGTATGTCTGTATTTTTATTTTCAAGATCAAAATGCTAACAAATTGTACAGGTTTTCCAAGATCCCATCGGCCTTACTTTCCATCAAGCTGGTTTAAAACAGCTGAATAATAGCACAGAGATGGTTGGACTGCATATTAATTATTGCTTTAACCAATTAGTTCTTCTTGTGGTTACTGTTTATTTAATGAACTAATTGTGCATATGCCCACCTACAATGGTGGCTTAGTGTTAAGAGGCTTATGTTTGGCCTTTTTTTTTTTTTTGTGCACATAAATACTGTCACACGCGATGTACCTCAGTGAAATGTTAGGAAAGTATTGGAGAAAAATAATAATCATATAATTACTAAAGAAAACTGGGTGACTTCATTGTCAGAAATGGTGTAATTTTGAAATGAAGCATCTTTTGGAAACCTGTGTCAAGTGTCAAGAAAAGTGCAGTTTTGTATTGATGTTACATCAAAGTAACACCTTGCGATAAGTGTTTTTCCTTAGCATTGTGTGAACATCAAAGAGCCATTGTGATCGTCACCTCATACTAACTACAAAGCTGCTTGTGCAGTTAAGCCCTTTAAATGGCTGGATTTGGAGATGCAAGCTGCTTTTGCTGCACACTTTGGCAGACAGGCTTGTGGGCTGGTGGAGTCTGCTTGCATGGATTGCTAAAACATAGGACTTCAAACAATAGCCAGATATTTTGAAGCCACACACAGAGCTGTGAATGTCACGAAAAGGGAAAAGACGGGAGAATTTGCCTTGAGTCTGGCCTATTTCTAATCTTTACTGTCTTGTTTCCTATTGGTTGATGGACACAGCCAAATGCCTAATACAGTCAAAATGAACTGAGTAATGTCTGGAAAATTTAGAAGCCCTCCAATTTTAACAACTTTCTTCTCTTTGCTATGATTTCCTTTGGTGTGAGTGTGTGTCTTTCTCCAATTTTGGCAGGTCAGCTACATAACCCTATTACTACCACTTATAGGGTGATAATGCAGATCAGGGCAGATTACTTATCTGATTATAACCACTCTTTTAAAAAAGAAAATAATTACTAGGATAGATTCAACACCTAGCCCTGGAAACAGGTTTGATCTGTAAGCTTATTATACAGGTAATTTTAGGGAGCTTTAAATTTATCTGCGTCTGACTCAAAATTATATCATGATTCTTCAAGAAAATTTGTGATACTATTTCTGACATTATAGCTAAAAAATAATGAGCTTTTAGTTGATGCTTGCTGGCGGCAGCATTCATAAATGTAAGTAAATGAAGGGAATTTTCCATCCTCCTTTTCCAGTGAGATTCTGTCACTGATGACACGCTCCCTAATTAGAAGTGTGAATCTACCCAAACAAGGTGCCAGCACCAGCATTAAAGTGCAATAGTAGTGACACAGCATGAGTCAAATGTAAGCACAAAAGTCACCTATGTTGTGTTTTTCTTGGGTATTTTAACTGAAAGTATGAAATATGTTATTCATTGTTAAATTAAAGCATGAAGAAGTTAACTTAACCTTTTAATTCTACAGGGGCTGAACAATATTATCACATAATAAAACTGAAAACTATTTTCTACCTGGGATGTTGCATCTTGGGTTGATCTTTTTAAACCAGCTGCATCAGTCACTTCCATTCATCGTTTGCTCTTCCTGTCATGTGGAGTGTAACTGACTGCTCTAGCAATGCTCAGTGGAGTCATTTGGTTACTTTTGGGTGGCACGTCATCGGCTGCTAGTATCTCCTCTTCATAGTCTGGCTATGCTTGTTTTATGATTGTTGGTGTTGATGTTTTTTGTTTTATATTTTTCATTTTTAGCAGGTACTAAAGGTACCAAATCATTATTGGAAGCTGACATGCCGATCTTGCTTTCAGACATTTCCAACCTTTTCCCGTTGTGTGCACTAGAGAATGTAAGCAATGATAACAATGATCTTGCAAGATGACACTAAAAATAAAAAATCTGTACTGTTACTACTGTGAGCAATGTGTCATGGTACTGCCATAATGCATAAATTTTGTGATGCATCACAATAAATTGTGAAAGGTGGGAAAGGTTAAGGTCCTATGGCAGGCAGGTTGAAGATTGCAGCCCTGGTATAAATGTGAATGTGTGAGGGGAAGTGAGTCTCCATAGATGTAAAATGGAGTCAGGTAGGGAGAAATAAGCAGGTAATTTATGACACATTGAGATAAAAGTAAATGTTGTTTCATCTGAATAGGACTCTGGATTATAAACAATGAGAATCAACAACAAAACCGACAATTTTACCTCTCGGGGTGTTTTTTGAATGAAGTGACAGAACTTTTAGCGAAGGCTCCTTACACATATACACATGGAAAAACTAGAGTTTGGACTTGTTTGGGAAGTTTGTTCTAATCAATGTGACCTGTGCTGCGGTTTGTTCTGGGAGGCATTTCCATTGGCACAAAAGGTTGTTTGAGTAGATGCATTTTTCCCTAACAAGGGCCAGCTGATGGAGTGCCTAATGAGGTCACCTTTAATTCACATCTCAGGTCACTGCAAGAGCACCAAACATCAGATCCCACTGTGTTTAATGAGACTTTGAGAATCACAAGCAGGCAGAGATCTCCTGAGAACAACACTGCAGTGGGCTTGAGATGCCTAAAGGCTACAAGACACTACAACTGTCCTAGTTTGTACAGACAGAAACAATACCAGACCACATTAAACAAGCATTTCTACATAAATACAATGGTGTGCAGTTATAAAGTGTGACTATTGAAAAATGTATGTTTGTCAAGATAACAAGAAGACTAAAGACCGGGGAATGAATTGCTTATCATAATGTAATTGATCTACTTGGGGTTCAGTCATTAGTCAGCTGTTAGCGCTTTAATCTTATTGGCCCAAACTGAAGAAAAAGAAGAATTTCATAACCAAACCAGGCTCATAAACCTGATCTAATAAGTGCCTATGGATATATTTACGACTCAAATCACATAGTTTTATGTATTTGCACCCAGTTCGCACTGGGACAGCTTCTTGCCAGAGGAGACCAGTCAGATTTAAGGCAGCTAAAACTGAATGGGCACATGTACTGAAATGCTTACAATTAATTTATTTTTTAAATTTTATTTGATCTACTTTCATAGTAAAATAAATATCATCTCTATACAAGCTAGATGACCTGGGGCATATTATGTAATCTGTCACCAGCTGCTGGTTCAGTTGAATAATCTGTTACTAGAAGAAGGTTTTTACGAATAAATGATGACACCCAGCAGGGATTTTGTCTTCAAACAAAGTTATCAAAGTTATTTTGAGGCATTACATATACCTAGCTTAAATTTTAATGTTAATAAAAAATGATTTACAAAACTGTCATAATGTATCCCAATCATTTCAGATTTTAAAAAAGTGCTTAAAAGTTTTGCTTGTTTTCTGCGAAATAAGAATTTTACAGCTTTTTTCCCCCTTTATTAATAATTATGCTGCCGTCTTTGCTATCACAATTCTCTTATAGATTTTAATTCAGGACTTTTTGAGTGTCATATCTTTCTTATAACGTCCCTGTTTTTAGAGGACATTGTTTCTCAGATCAGATAACTACAAACCTCTTTTACTACTCCACATGACTTTGTTGGTGCATGAGTTATAAATACATTTGCCTTTATATTTGACTAAATATTCACTTGATGCTGTGTTGCGGGGGTAATTAGGTGACAGTCATAGACTTTGCCAGTGCATCAGGATTGGAGGACAAGCTCATAGATAGATGCAGATGCTCTCTGTAACAATAAAAACGGAATTTAAGCAAACATCTTACCTACCAGTTATCCCAGATGAATAGATGTGCCCCCACAAAATGTAAGTAAAGTATAAAAAGAAAAAGAAAAATCAGACACCGCCTCTGTGTGCAAATGCGATATAAAGTCAGCAAGTGCAAACAGCTTCATACAGAACAATAAAATTGTGAAATTGTTTGCAGCTGATGCAGAAAAAGTCGAGGAATAAGATTTAAAGTTGCATTTAATTATTTATTTATAGCACTCATCATCTAGGAAGTGCAGAGACTTTAAATGCTGAAAAATGTCTTGGTGTTTTTCACAAACTTTAGACGCTCTTACACTCTGAACAGAGGTTTAGAGGATATTCCAGGAATGGTGCTATTTTCCAGAGAACTTACTGGTCAGTAGGTAGTAATTTCATACCTGTTGATCTGTAATCTAGAGTTACAAAACATTGTCAAAAACCTTTTTAGTCTTTTGCCAGTAAGTTAAAGCTTATCTCACATATGGTAAACCCTTCTCTCTGAAGTTGATTGGTGTCAGATTTGGTAATAATTTGTCAATATTTAGGACCACGGTTATAAAAATTCACATTAAAATACCATATTTTTGTAAGGAACCAAGATAAATGATTTCTGATTTTTTTTTTTTCACCTTTGTGACCTTTAACCTGCAAAAATGAAACTGACAAAACAAAAATAAGTGTAACTAATATGGTTACATAAGTGTGCACACTGTTATAAGTAGGGGTGTTGGTAAATTCAGAATTAACCCAACCTAAACAGTAGTCAGTACACACCTGTCATCAGTTAAAGTGACTCTATTTAAAGTTACATGAATTCCAGTTGTTCTAGTTGGACTTTCCTGACATTTATTTAGCTGCATTTTACAATTTCACATGAATCTCACTGTTAAAAGGTATCAGTGAGGGGAAGGGTACAAAAGACGTTTAGGTAAAGTCTTTTAAAGTTACTGTGATCCAGGGAATTGGGTGATGGCTACTTTTTGAAAAGAATCAGGAGATTGTTTTCCGTTATTGTGCCAGATTTCAGTTCTTTACTAAGGTCGAAATATTATTCCTTTTCTGCTCAGCCCCACAAAAGGCGCAGGAGCATCAACTCCATCTTGGTGGCAGCAGGATGACTTTACCTCACACAGGCATCTTGTCTGAACGCCCACACCTCCCTTCTTAATCATTAATTTATCCAAGTATTCCCTACAACAGCCTATTTATAGAAGGCTTCACCAAACATCTCTGTGCTCATTTTCAAAGTGCAGCTGAAATACAAGGCAGAGTCTAGGTGGTGGTGCGATATTTTCATCTCTTAACATGTTCTTTCCTCCATTTCTTGCTTCTGTTTCACTAATTCTTTCAGTTTTTTTGACTACACACATACTTTACATGTGTTCTTTGACAGACTGCAGCCTGTTCTAATACACTACGTCATAAATGCTGTGATGAAGTAATTGCTCTCAGCTGTTTAGTGTGATGGCTTTCCAGTTCTGTGATCTAAAAATAGACTTTTCACCACCTTACAGAGAGTAATTACAGAGAGTAACTGTAATTAATAGGCTATTGCTTTTGAATTGTTCTTGGATTGTTATAAGATGTATAAAATCTGTAAAACAGCAGCTGTTCTAACATTATCCAATAATAGATAATAAGAGTTATAAAGCCTAGGAGATCATGAGGATAGTGGTGCATATCCAGCAGAATGCACTGCAGACCCCTAATTTCAGAGGGTCAGGCAGCTGTAATTTTTGTAATTTCTTGATGTATAGATACATTCATTAAATAATTAATTATACTCATTTAATCAGTCTTTTTGTCAGCATGCTTGAATATTCACAGAGCATGATCAGTGTCCCCCGACATGTATTATAAAGTCAGCAGAGCTTAAATCAGACTGAACCCAGTGTGTATCTCAGGTAATGATTGTTCACACTGTGTGGCTGTGATGCATAAATGCACACTGCCCATGTGCATGTGGACAGAATATTTATGGACCAGCACTGACCTGGGCCCTGAAAGTCAGTTTGATATATTCGAGTATGTAGAGAACCAAATATTAAATGCATATGTGATTAGTATGCTGGTTTCACAGCCTCCACTCTTCAGATGGCTTTTGACAAGATTTTATAACCTTGCTGCCAAAATGACATTAGTGAGGTCAGCCCCTGATGTTTGACAATAAGGTCAGACCTTGATGGGATTTAAGTCAGGCCAGTAAAATTTCTCTTCAGCAAACTGGAAAAAACGTTTTGTTATGGGCTTTGCTTAAACCCTAAGGACACTGAAGCAGGAGAAAGTATTCCTCAAACTGTTGCTGTATGCCACAGTGTTTACATTTCCCTTAGCCGCAAGTGTAAATTTGTTGTATTTGTAATGATTTGACTTATTATTTCAGTGAAATACGTGTTTGAGGGAGTTATAAGTAGCTTGTTTCATGTGAAAGAAGAGAAGGATTAAATCTTGAGTGTCTGTTTTAATCATGCAATCAAAAAAATGCAGAAAATGGATGTGTTGACAACTAGATCAGCAAGTGTGGAACATGCTGTCTTTATCATTTCTTTTCAGCAGGACAGGAAGTCTTGCCTTTGTTCTTCACACTAGATTGTAAAGATAACCATAGTTCTTTTCAAGCCACATAATGTATTGCCATTTTTTAGATGTGAAATTGATAAGGCAATGGAATTCAAATTGGAATAAACAACATTATGATTTTTTTTGTTTTGTTTTATTCAGGCAGATCTATAACCAGACTCTTGTCAATATGCTGTTGTAATTTGGAGTACTAATGCCCAGATTTCATGATTATTCAACCATGTAAAGCTACGTACCAAATATGTTTGGCAGTCAACTAGCTATTCTTTCACTTTTTTAAATTGGCTCTGAATCCCGGCTTCTGTCTGTTTTTATTTAATCTTTTTAAAAGCTTGGGGAGATAAATAAAGCCATTGATTATCGGACATGTGTTGTCTAGTTTGTGCTTGAAGAAGTTGTTCCTTTTCCTTGGATGTGAAGCAAAGACAGGCATTCACTACAGAGAAGATTAACAAAGTCAGACAAGTTAAAAATCTAATAGAGAGGAACATCCATTACTGAATGGGCCACCAGTCATGCCAAGAAAAGGCCATTAAGGAAAGCATGGACTCAGCTCCCTGTAGAAAACATTTGAGAGAGGAGCTCACTAATGGGTCAACAGAGAGGACTGTTTTCATCACTCAAACTAATTGGCATCTGTGAATCTGTAGCTTGAAGAAGGAAAAAAGGAACATGCTCAATGATATTGATTGGGTTTTCTGTGAAGGAGTGCAGCTGGATGATTTCAAAGCTCAGAGACGCAATAAACCTGATGAAGAGGCTCTCCACATATGAACATAAAGAGGTCCAGTGAAGCTGCAATGCTGGTCTTACTGCCTTTGAAGAAATGTCTCGCCTTTTGCTGGAAATGGTTACACAGGAAGAAAACTAATGCTTAGAAGTAACAAGAATCCAGAATTGAATATAAATTTGGACACGCTTCAAGTTTGAGGCACTGCTCTGTATATCAAAATGGTGTCTTCAACCAAGTCACAAACGCAGACCACTAATGAGCTCTGTGCAAATCGAGGAGGTCTCACGGATCCATTATGTCCTTGCTCCCATTCTCCAGGCCATTCTCTTGATGTATGAATCCATATCAGTTATTATTTTCCATAAATTGAGTTCCATCACTACCAAGTCCCTGTAATTATTTGTCATTCTCACTTCCACTTTATTGTGGCCAAAAGCGCTGGATGGTAAGCATACAAGAAATTGAGGCAAGTGAAGTCAAAGATGAATACCGTGCTTGCCATGCATCACTGGCTGTATCAAATGCATAGCTGCAGTCTGCTCAATAAAACTAATCAAACATGAATTTTAAAGGGTATTGACTTGGGTGAATTTGCAAGGGAAAGCATATTTGCCATCTAAGGAAAAGAGAATAGGGGAGTGGGCTGGGCTGAATATGGAAGATCAGAAGTCAGCCTAATAGTGCAAGGACAGAAAGGGTACGACTATTTTTAACAGACTAATATTTAAACATGGCACATACACTTTAGTTGGTTGCCTGTTTGTTGTATCAAAACCCACTGCTATTGTTCCTACTTTAAATCTGGTGCCACCGCACAACATACACGATCCTCAATTAAATACAAGGTGGGTGTTTTAACGTTTGAAGTTGCAGTCATTGTTCTAAAAGCCCTTGGAAAAAGTATAATAGTCCTTACTTAATCTTTAGTAGGGACATAGAAGTCCATATTAAAGAGGAAATGATTGAAATTATGAATACATTCAAAGATGAAATGGATTGCATTTACATTTTGAAAGAAGTTGTGTTGTCAGCGAATCTCAGCTCTAGGCATATTTTTAGGACCTTTTAGCTCACCGTTTTTGTCTTCTGGTCCACCGTGTTACTGTTTTGATTCCACACTGCTCACCACCGACCAGCAAACGACCACCAAAAGCCTAGTGGATGCTAGTGACTACATGATCAGTATAGGACATTAGCATTACAGGCACAAATATATACATATACATATAACCCCAAAAATATTTGGTTAAATGTCCCTTAGCAAGTTGGACCTCAACCAGACACTTTTGGTAGTCGTCAGCAAGCTTCTGAAAGGATTCTGTCTGGATATTTGACCACTCTTCTTGGCAGAATTGAATAGGGTTGTAGGGTTTCCTTTCTTTGTTGGTAGCCCCTTAGTCCATGGTGATGTAAAACTCCCTTCATTGTGGGCAGTGATGCTGGTTTTCCAGCACTCCCAGTTCATAGCAGGCTTGAACCTTGGTGGTTTCCTGGGTTGTTCCTAAACATCCTAACCAATTTCCTCAATCATGATAGCTAATGAACTTAATAGAGACTGGCCTTGTCAAGTTAAAACACTGTATAATCTTCAGAATCACTTACTAAATGATGTTAAGTGCATGCATGTCTATATTTGAGGCTGTATGTATGATTTTGACCCCATGTGGATTATAGAAAAATTAAAATTGTTTACTCAGCTCTTGTTTTAACATGTATGCTGTGCAATCATTTCACTCTGGGCCTTTTAGTACTTTTGTCGCTTGCTTTCTCAGTTTTCTTGAAAACAGTTATAATTTTATGTGCTGTTGAAGCCTGACTAAATATCTTTAATGTTTTTTGTTCTAGCTGCAGCGGCTGAAACGCTCCCTCTCCTTCAAATCGGTCATACGCAGCAAGAGTGTGGACAACTTTTTCCAGCGCAGCAATGGTGAATCACGGCCACCTTTATGCCTAACTGCCACATCGGCACCACCGGCATCCCCTCCCCCCATGTCTGAGTCCCCCCTGGCCTATGAACACTCTCCCTCTCTCTCTCCATCTATCAGTCCTAACCCTTCATTGTCATCACACTCCCCATCTGTCAGTCCTTCACTATATGGGACTTCCAAGATCCAGCCAAAGTGTCAGGCCCAGCCAGTGCAGCCGGTCAAGACCCACTGTTTCCAGGAGCATGTCTTCCGTAGGCCTACAAGCTGCCAGCGATGCAAACATACAATCCAAGGTAGGTCAGTTGTGCCACTTCAAGAACGTCCTATTCACAGCAAAAAGATGCAACCATGTTGGCTCAGAGTGTAGGAATTAGATTGTTATCAATCTGTTTTCTGATGTTTACTTTGATTTAGAGTGTTAGGGGCTGTTTTTGTTTTTTTGTTATTTGTATCTGTCCGTTGATGGAAATAAACATGACAAAGAAAAAAGGCAAATGTCATTTGAAATTCAAAGACAAGCTGATATTCTTGAGTGTTCTAAACAACGGTTTACTGTCCCTGTCATGATAATGCACAAAATATCTAAATGATCTGTTTCAACAGATGTTCTACCTTTGCGTCAGTGTGTGAGCAAATATTCCTAAAATGGTCATCTCAGACACAAGCCACACTCAGGACAGGCAGCCAGTCATAAGAAAGCTGGATTAAAGTGAGGAGAATGAGAGCTAAAGTGGCTTGTTTTAGACAGAGTATGATGTGAAGGAGTGCCAGGATAAAAAAGGATTGGTTTGAACCGTTATCATGCAAAGTTACCTGTCTAGATATAAAAACATGAAACTGGAAATGAGCATAATAGGTACCCTCTAATGGACTATAGCTCGTTTCTCATTATTACCCAGTCACTGTGGGCAGTTTGCAGTCTATTTGCTCATTGGTCCCAATGAAACCTTCCGACAGCAGGCTCTATGGACCTCTGTACATGCTTCCACTGGGAGTTGTTTTGCCTTCTTGTTCTGTTGGCATGCTGACCTTTCTCAGCAGTGCCGTTTGTGTAAAATGGGATTACCAGTAACATCCACCAAACTGGTGTCTTTGTGTCCCTTTGTCTTTGGATGGTAATCAGTATAGACTACTTTTAAAACCATGTCAGTTTACGCACAAAGGCCATTTCTGAAGGTGGATATACTAGCTGTGCCTAATATGTAACATTAGTTTTCTGTAACATTTTGCACACAAACTACATGTGAGTGACAGAGCTGGTATATTTTATACTTGATACAGGACCCACAAATGAGGCACACCTCATCTTTGCTACCATTAGAATACCATCGCTAGCTAACGATTGATTCAAAGCTACAGAAACATTTCCTAACAGGCTTATTGTAACACGTGTAATGTTTGGTGTTAATACAGGAAACTCCAAGCAGGGCCTACGTTGTAAATCTTGCAAGATGGCCACCCACCTCTGGTGCTCCTCCGAGCTCTCCCAGCAGCCCTGTAATGGCAAGGTAAGGCTCTTTGCACCTTCATCAGATTGTTACACTTTAAGATTGGTTGAATGATGGCATACAATTTCAGTGGAAGTGTCTGAAATACCAAGATTTAAATATTTTACAATTATAAAGCACTACTCCATCACTAGTTCAGTGTACCTTAGTTGCTTTGCTCTTTACTGCCATCATCTCCCAACAGCTCTGCTTGATGTGGCCAAAAATTCTTGTCACTTAGTTAATTACCTTTCTATATGATGTGTTCTTGCATAGAGAATTTACTGAAAACGAGCATGTTCTCTGTAGAATGGAGACTAACACAGATTGCATTGTGCCAGCAGCTTTAAACAGAATCTGGATGCTGTAATTGTCTCTGTCAGCTGGCATAGTGTTTTGTCTTGGTAATATGCTTAGCCTCAGATCCCCCCCGTCTTGTTAAAGAGGATAAAAGCCTTTTTCAAACCAAACCACCAAAGACAAAAAGGTATGGGTTATAATTGGAATCTTTATTGATGTTTTCACAGTAGACTGAGACTAAAAGTGTGAAGCCTGAGGGGGAAAAAGCTGTGGATGACACTCAGAGTATACGTAGCCAGGTCCAAATATTTCCTCACACATGTGCTGCTCTTCTCACATGACGTCCTCTTCTCTCCCTCTCTCTTGTCTGGATGCTACATTTCCTTCCTCCCTTCTCAACTCAGTTGGAAAATCAATATCTCTCTGTACCAGCTGGTCTGGCTAATTCAGTGTGAAATTCAGTGTGTTTGAGGCGTACAATCCCTTGAGGATATGACACGGCAGGCTTTCGCCAAGCCTTCGGCAGTGTCCTTTTCGATCACTGCACGGTCATCAAAGCAAGGATTAGGCATTTTACTGAAACTGAATGGAGTTCAAGGCTACATCGACGTACATTAAGGGGTTCACTGACTCCGAACCAAAGCATGCCGCCCAAAAGTTTTGTGTACAAAACATACTTTTCAATGTAAATTGCAGTTGGATTACAATTACTGTGTGTCAATTTCTCAGGTACAAGTCATAAATGATCTAAAATTGGAGAAAAAATGTAAAGGGAACAAATTAAAGTCGGAAAAACGTACATGTGTGGCAATTCATGTAAAGTAGCCAGGTTTCCAATTCTGTATACATGTTACTAAATTTAAGTCCCCAAAAACGGGTGCTCTGGTGCAATCATAAGTCTTTTCAGGCTTGAACTCCACTGTCTTTTAAGGACATTTAAAATAATAAATCTATTTAAAAAATCACTTAACATATTCTGTGTTTTTGGGGGGGGTTTAAAATTCATTTTTACACTTTAAAATGTTTTATTTATATTTATGCCCAAGTCTCCAGTGTGTTTATCTGTTCTAGGGCAGCAGCCAGAACACTAATAACTAACAGAGTCTAACGATACCACCATGGAAATGTATAGTTACTGCTTTTTAAGCCTTCTTGACTGGAAATTAATCATAAGTGATCCCAGGGACAGTAATGTCATATCATTGTTATAATAGTTACATGACCCAGAAGAAGAAAGGAAAAAATTAAAATCTTAACAAATGAACAGGATACTTTTTTCTTTTGAAATTTATTCTCTTGGGTTTGAGTAATGAAAAAAATCTTAAACAACCATCATTACACGAGGAGAATGGTCAAACAAAAAAATCTGAAAAAGTGGCTTAGACCCTAGAAAGCACAAGAGAGATATTGATGACTGCGCTCTTCTTGGCTCACTCTCAACCCATTTGCTGAGTGCACCGATATATGACCAATTACTTTAAAATGTCTCCAGAATCAAGCAGCTTTAAATTGGCTTGGAATCATGACAACTTTTTGCTAATCAATGCTAATTTGAATTAAAGATGAATTACAGTATTATTAGAACTAGGCCTGCTGCATTGCACAAAATCGTTGCTTCTGCGTGAAGTCTTTCTACAGTTTAGCAATCAGAATCCAGTTTTGATCTTAAATAAGTGTGAACTTTCAGCTTGTCTGCTCCCCTAAAGACTAAGCCATTCCAGTAATACTGTCACAATTGTAATATATTGTGATACTTAAACAAAACCTGTTTTCAGTTAAAAGAAAATATGATAAGGGTTAAATACAAATAAATAAAGGCTGGGTAAAAATTAAAAACATCTGGGGTTGACAGCTGTCCTTGTCTTAGAGACAGCAGGTATATGTAAAGTGATGGCCTGCTTGCTTTTGAAATAAGGAGATGTGCATAGAAATTTAAGCTACCGAGTGATCCAGGTTCTGGATAAATAAAGTTACCACTCACTCTTTAATGTGAAAGAAAGGTTTGTGTGCTTAAGAACATTTTCTACCTACAGTTTTGAGCACAGTTTATTTTAATTAGGAGCGTTTGCTGAATGGTTGAGTCCAGTTGTCTCTCAGTAATTAGCAAAAGTGTGAGAGTGAAGCATTTGCCATATTTATTTACTGAGACCTCTGGTTTTTTTGTTTGTGTGTCTGTGTGTGTCCAAACTCCTGTAAAGAACCTTGTGATAAACAGATTAAAACAAGGATGATATTTAAAATATTCAGTGAAAAAAGACAGCATACAATACCAGGACTTGGCTGGAGTTGCTTATCTGTGTCTCTATGCTAAAGGTACAACAATGCATAAAAAGAAGATTAATGGCATAGACTTAAAAAAGAAATAGTGAATTGAATAATTTAGGCAGTTTATGGAGGAGATAGCAGGCAGATTAATTAATAATAAAAATACAAAAAGTACAAATGTAACGATTTTATTGAGAACTTATGACTTAGCCTTATCAAAGCACATAAGGACAGAGATAATCTACTTACCTGTAGTTAGTACTAGCAACAGGAAGTACTAATAAGTACTACAAATGATATAATTCTGGGAGTAAAACTATATATTATTGTTGTTAATGAGGAAGTTTGGCAATAATTGGCCTTTTTTTCATCAGTCTATGATCATCTGATCTATAGAAGTCTATAGGAGACTATCCAGGGTAAGCTCATTAGCTAATGAGCAATTCAATGAGCAGTTTCACATTCAGATGTGCCCCTTAATCAGATCCAGATTCAAAACAAACCACTGGATGACATCATGGTAGCTACATCCATCTTTTATCCTGTCTATGGTGCACTTTTATGCTGAACACAGCACGAGTCTATGACTAATAGCAGGGCATAGTGGACGAAGTCACCTCACTGAGAAGGTGTGCACCTGCAGCATTCTGCTCCTTTTTTGTTCCTGTAACGTCTGATCAACTTTCAGAAAGTGCAGTAATGATCATTGTTTAGTTTTGTAGACGCACCGATAGCTGTGCACACTGTCAAACAGGTTTCATTTCATTATAAAAGTCAACTAATATTTTGCCAGTTAAATGCCATCAATGGCCATAATGTTAAAATACAGTGAGAGTAAACATTTGATTTGCATCCCTTTTTTTCCCTGTAACTGTTACCACATGCATTCAGTCTGTAATACTTCAAATACACAAACTGCAGTACTCTCATTAGTGGGTTTGATTAGGCAGATATGTTCAGATATTTATCTGAATGTGTATTTCTGATATTGTCCCTTTTAACAAAAAGTTTAACTGTTCAGTTTTATGCAGTCATTTCTGTCTAGAGCTGAAGGTTATTTTCTGGGAACAAGCAGATTAAAAAAGAAATAAAAAATTCTGGGCAAGATCTTGTCTGTCTGGCTTGAAAATAGCCATCATCTCCTTCTGTACCTTAAAGCAGCATTTCACTTTTGAATGATTTCTGCACTTTTTAGATGATCTACAATCAGATATGTTAAATGATCACAGCTGCCAGTTTGCAATATATTCTTTATTCTTTTATTATTTTTAAAATTGTAGATCCTGGAATAAATCATTAAGTGATAATTGGGGTTGGTAGATGGCAATTGTTTATCAGTAATTTCTGGTATGGTGTGCTTTGACCTTGTGAAATATTTTTGTATAGAAAAGCATCTCATGAATTTTTCATGAGATTGTTTTAATCTAAAAATAAAACACAACCTTGAAAGTGCTGTTTTTTTTAAAGTACAACTGTACTAAAAGTAATTCAGAGATTAAAGCCATTTACCTGATATGTTATTTTCAGCATATATCACAAAAAGATGAAAGAAGAAAACAATCAAAGAGCTTAAATAAAGCTGAGATTCTTTAGAAACTGTTTCTATTTTGCATCCCTTTCATGAAAAACAAGGCTTTGGAATTTATCTCTGAGTCACATCCTGTAGCTAAACATGTTTCTCTTACTAAATAAAGAAACACAATCAGATATCAGAGGAGTACAGTATCAGATCTGTACTGGTGAGCTTCAGTTTGACAGTGACAAACCTTTGTGACGAATTAATGCAGAGACCACGTGATTAAATCTTCCTGAAAGCAGGCATATAAAAGGTACAGCAGTGTTTTTGGACATTTCTCCAACAAATCATCTAATGCTTAGTGTAGTGCTAACACACTTTGCTTGTAAACGTAATGCTAACAAAAGTTAACACCTTGTCACTGGTTACTCAGGGGGGGTCAGTACTGAACCACTGCCTGCTCATTCATCAGGAATGCCTTCCTTCATGCTACAATCCATAAAATTAAGGCCTCTGGTGGAAAAATATGAACAATATTTTGCTTGTTTTACGTTCAAGACACATGAACTACCTTAGTATGTGCTTTGATAAATATCCCTTCATTTTTGCCATATTTTAAGGTGCACCTTTACAGTCTAATGTTGTCCTACACGACATCCCAGCAGTAATATTTTGCCTTTGTTACATACTTTGGACCATTATCTATTTTTATAAAAACTGACACCACCTATGCTTTCAGTCACCAGATGATGTGTGAATATCTCTGTGATGCTAGTGGCATCTGACAGAAGAGTTGTATTTGATTGCCTGGATGCAAATGTGCTGCAGCAGCAGAAGACCACAGCCGGTGCCACTCCTGGTAGTTAAGAAGAGTAAAAATTAGCTTCTCAAATAGAGCAGTTCACCAAAATTGAACAATAGAGGACTGAAAGACATTGTCTGATCTGTTGAGAGCAAACAACATGAAAGCATGGAGCTATCCTGCCTTCAGCTTTTGGTGGTTTATGAAGATGGCGGTGATGGTGTGGGGGAGGTTTTCTTGGCACATTTGGGCCCCTCAGTACAAACTGAGCATCATTTAAACCCCACAGCCTGCCTGAGTATTGTTGCTGACCATGTCCATCCCTATTAAGACCACAGTGGCTGCTTCCAGTAGGATGACACACCATGTCACAAAGCTCAAATAATGTCAAACTGGTTCCCTGAATATGACAATGAGTTTGGGCTGCATAAATCGCTTCCAGAGCCACCACATCTGCGTTTTATTTACTGCAGTTTGTTTTAGTATTTTTTACATGGGTAAAAAATAGTTTTATTTAATTTGAATAAAACTCAAAGAAAATATATAATTTGCAGTTTCGAAAAACACAAACAAGATTTTGAGTGCATTCACATTAGAACCTTTTCAATTACTCAGAGTTCATGAGTATTTTCTGTAAGTATGTATAAGTATGTTCTGCTTTTCCTTGATAAAGCCTACAAAAGCATTTTTCCACTTCAAGTAACGTTTCTCCCTTCCTCTTTCCTTCTCTGCTGTCTCTCTCCTGGTATGTCAGACAGGAGCTTTTAAAAGAAACTTCAGCTCTCCTCTTCTTACCATTGATCCACTGGGTGTGGTTAGAGAGGCTCCTGCTGCGCAGGGTGAGTGATGGAAGCACAGACTGATTTATCTCAGCAGCAAATAACTAGACTCTGAGGATGACTAACCATGTCTGCGGCCTTAAATGCTTTTTACATGAGAGGCGTGTGTGTGTATGTGTGTGTCTCAGTATAGCATCATCTATAAAACTGCACATATGACAATCTTTTTCTTTTTGTCTGGTCATATGTAGAAGCAGATAATAGCACTGTTGACCCTGTGTATGAGGCACTGCGCTACGGGATGACACTGGCTCAATTGAGTCAATCCAGCTTCAGTAGTATCTCAGAATCACCCTGTCATGAGGTATAAAAGCACACAGGCAGACACACACACATAAAATAGACTGACAACCCTCATCATTCAGAAAAATCTATGTTGACATAATTTCTTGCAAGAATATTATTCTTCCTGTCTTCATCACAGGAAGAAAAACTGCAAGACAAACTAGAAAACCAGCCTATAGCTGAAGAGGATCACATCCCAGGAAGTAAGTCAAATAATTTTCTTGAATACAGGAAATGCATTTTGTTATGTTGTCATGCTAAAATTCCTTGAGGATTATTCTTAACATGACATCAGATCTCAATAGGAAATAAAATCATGCTGGGTATCTATTTTTTAATTGTAATGAAAATTATCAACTTACAGAGGACTGAATTCAAAAACACAGTTTCATTTTCCCAAAATTTAATTGTGTAGCCTCCTCAGCATTGTCAGGAATGCTTCTAATGAGATGACGGATAGTGTTTTGGGGGTCTCCTCCCAGATCTGGACCAGGACATCATTGAGCTCCTGGACAGTCTGAGTCAGGGTGCTGTTCCCTAGACTGTATATATTTGTGCCTCCCTCTCAAACCATCACTGACCCACCACCAAAACTGATCATGCTGCATTATGTGGTACAGGCAGCATAACATTCTCCACCGCTTCTTCAGACCTTTTGACATCTCTCGTGTGTGCTCAGTATGAACATGCTTATTTCTTTGAAAACCACAAGGCAGTGGACCTGCTTTTATTCTATGGCAAATGAGCACAGGGCCCACTAGAGGATACTAGGCTCTCAGAAACAGACTTCATGAGGGTGGCCTGACTTTTTGGTCAGAAGCATTCACACCAGCGTCCTGCCGGAGGTCATTTTGTAGCTCTGGCATCATCCTGTTCCTCTTTGCACAAAGGAACAGATACCGGTCTTTCTGATGGGTTAAGGACCTTCTACCACCCTGTCCCGCTCTCCTAACTGCCAGTCTCCTAGAATCTCTTCCAAGCTCTTGAGACTGCACTGGGAGACACAGTAAACCTCCTGGTAAATGGTGCATATTAATGTACCATCCTAGAGGAGTTGGACTACCTGTGTATACTCTATAGGACGCAGGTATTGTCTCATGCTACCAGTAGTTTCTTATTCAGTAACAATTTCCCTTTTTAAAAAAAGACTTGGTAAACTCTCATGCTGGACAGATATAGGCATTAGTTGAGTATTTGTTCATCACTGTTGGGTAACCGGTCACTGTGCTCAGCCAAGAAATAGTCCCTTGCATAACCCCCCATTCTTTTCTTTTAAAGCTATTTTTAATTTCAATTTCTAACACTAAATGAGACACAGCATGTCCATGTGTGAGCTTTAGAGCTTCTGGTAGATTTATTTTCCTTTTTTTTTCCTTTTTTTTTTTTTAGGGGTAGGGTTTGACATTTTTCCTCGCTTCTGGCAGCTGGGCTCTAGTTTCAGATTGCGTTACTTCAGACTCGTATTGATTGTTTACAAAAACAAACAAAAAACCAAAGTATTCCTTGTTGAGGGTCTTTGTGTAACATTTTCTGACTACATACTGACAAAAGAAAAAACATGCACCAGTACATTGTCCTGAAAGTGATACTGTACAGGTATTGTCAATGGATTAATCTAGAATTTTTCATTAAAAGAAGTTTATAGTATCTGAATACTGAGTGAAAAAATGTGTAATGCATAAAAAACACTTTCTGAAACAATACACAATTTGAGTACTTAAAGAACAAATGTTCAGCTCTAATACATTGTGACGTGTTTCTGGTAAAGGACAATTGCAAACTAAATGTCAAAGAGTTAAAGGACCACATTAACATAATATACAGTACAGTGTAGAGGTGGTAGTGTGTGTCTTCTGTACTTTTCCTCTTTGACTTTAGTCCCAGGAGAAGAGATCATCTCTGTTTGTACCGCTGCCACTTTATAATGAATGACCTTCCCTTCTGCCTTATTTGCTTGCCACAAAGTGACAAGAGCTCTCCCTCTTCCTGTGTCTTGTCTTTTCTTTCTTTCTCTTACACCACCGCTCTTTCATGATTTTACTTTTTTTTTGTCTATGTGACCTTTCTTTGCCTGATACATATTGTCTGTCTTTGGTTTCTGTATCTGTCTCTCCAGTGCTCACCCCTCCTGAAAGCGAGAAGGCTGATTCAGAAGAAAGGGTCAGTCTAAAGGTGTGTAGTCAGCATTCCTCTGTTATTTCAGCTTTTTTTTTTTTTTTATTAGTACAAATGCATTCTGTCAAAAAAATATTTTTATGTTTCATGATTCCACAAGAGAAGCATGCAAAAAAGCAATCTTGATTCTCCATCTGGTTTTTGTTTTGTTAGACTCCAAAACGAGTGGAGGTTCGCTCTATTCACACCTATGTGGCGCTCTACAAGTTTCTGCCTCAGGAGAAGAACGATTTGGAGCTGCAGTTAGTAAAATTCCTTTGTTTACTGTTTGTTTGTGTGTCATTTGTTGTCAGATTGTTCAGTTCCGAGAGATGAGAAAGTGTGTACCTGGACAAAATTTTACTGACATTCACCCACCATCTGCCTCCCCAGCAGGATGATTGTAGGGGGTTGCATGGTTCGGTTGGAAAGGGAGAACGTGCTGGGAGGTCAGGAAGGACAAACAGCTGCACTGAGTGTTAAAAAAGGAGTCTTTGTATGTCAGTAGGTGCAGGAATCTGCTGAATGTGGAATTACATCCAACAGTAATATGGAGGATACATCTGTGCAAGAAGACAGCACATCAGGCATTTCTTTACATGGACAACAGTCCACTAAGGCTACGTTCACACTGCAGGTCTTAATGCTCAATTCCGATTTTTTGATCAAATCCGATTTTTTTTGTCTGCTTGTTCACACTACAAATAAAATGCGACAGCAAATGTGCTCTAGTGTGAACGCACAAAGCGGCCCGCATGCGCAAAAGAAGACATCACACACAACGCGCTCTGTTTAGACCCAGAGCAAACAATATTGTTTGACTGATGGCCCTTAATATAAAGACTTCGGACTTTACGTTTCCCAATTTTTGCTTTAAGTTATTTTGTTATTTACATAATAATGTAAATAACCTAATAATTACCCTTATTGCTGTTTTAGAGAGGAGCGGTGCTTCAAAGGATAGTTGCAGATTTCTGTCAGAATTTGCAGATTATACAGTACAAATAAAATGTTCACGTTGTCTTCCCAACAGTTTCACTGACATCTACACTGGATGGCCAGGAAGCGTTCGCGATGTCTTCTCGGGCGCTTCTCCGGCGCTGATAATTGGCGTCTGTCCTGTGTCAGTGACGTAAAAGACGGATTTAATGCGACATGACCGTTCAAACAGCAGTCGCTTTCTAAAACATCGGATATGGATCAGATTCAGTACCACATACGAAAGTGACCCAGATCGGATTTGAAAATATCGGATTTGTGCCGTTCACACTGTCATACCATGATCGGATATGGGTCGCACAGGGTCAAAAAAATCGGATTTGATGCACTTTCGCCTGCAGTGTGAACGTAGCCTAAGAAAGCTCAGTAATGTTATAAGTGTTCAGACATTGCTGGACTCATCAGTCTGGTAAATTGATGGCATTCACTTACATTTCAGGACACTTAAATGTTATGTTTCTTATGGCTTTATATAGACAAAGTGGTTGCATTTCTATTAATGAATATTATCTGAATAAACCCTAATTAACTGCACTTTTCTTGGGATCTCAGCACACATGTCTATATCTGTACTGTACTGCATCAGCCACTCACAGAAAAAGCTCAGACAAACCAATATCTCTACTAGGTTGGGAAGCCAGAACTATATGATAGACAAGTATTCTAATCTTTTTAACAATTAGCGACAGTTTATTAGACATCAGAGACCGGTGCTGTTGTAATTTTGTTTGAGAAGTGTGCAGACACAAGTCAGTAAATGTTGGTTGGAATAAAATAGCCCTTTATTGTTATTGTATATGTAAGGTGAAATTATGGGTGCTTAGTCCCAACTGTGCAGGAGTTTAAAAAAATCAGGAATAAATGGCAAACAGAAGAAATATATACAAACTAGAAGAATACATATACAAAACAAGAGAAAGGCACACTTTGGAGAGCAAAGTGTTTGGAAGCAGTGCAAAGGACTGTTTGAATATAGAGTCTGTGTGAGAGTGGCCTGAGTGATGAGGGTTACTCAGACCATGGCTCAGATTAATGAGATGGGTGAGCAGGGGTGGGGTGTGGGGGGATAGTGGGGGTTTTTTTAACAGTCTGAATGACCCAGGGGAAGAAGCTGTTGGTGAGTCTGGAGGTGTGGGACCTGATTGACCTGAGGCGCCGACCAGAGGGCAGCGGGTCAAACAGGTGGTGGGCGGGGTCACCTGTGATGGCCCTGGTTTTTCTGAGACCGAAGGATCTGGCGATGGCCTCCAGAGGTGACAGAGAGCAGTCAGTGATTTTGGGGGGGGGCATTGTTAATTGCCCTATGCGCAGCCTTCCTGTTCTCATTTGTGGCCCCTGCGTACCAAACACCAAGGCAGTAGCAGAGCACACTCACCACTGAGGAGGCAGTAGAAGGCCAGCAGCAGCTTACAGTCCAGGTTATTCTTTCTAAGGACACGGAGGAAGTTTAGCCACTGTTGGGCCTTAATAAGGTCAGCTTATTAAAGTTAGGTCAGCCTATTAAGATTGCTGTTGTGACTTTAATGGAAAACTGACCAAAGTACACGGTCCGGCATGAAGCCAGCTATTCCAGCTGCCTTCAGACTAATGGAAAGAAGCGTCTCGGGCTGCTGTGATATTTACGGGATTATACATAATAGAAGAGGGAACAAATACATAGTGAAGTCCATTTTCGTTATGTAGCACATTAAAAAAAACCCACCAAGACACAAAAGTGTTCCAGTTCAGGCAAACCCCTTAAGACACACACTAGCCTGAAAATGGTCAGTGATATTCTCCTGCTGTATACTTACTGCCATTATTAGTATTTTGAATGACATTTGAAAAACTCTAAATGGTTTACATCAATGTAAAAATACCACCTCCACAGTTCTTAGTTTGTAATAAGGGTTCATAGACAGCAGAAGTATTGTATCTTGTATTTCCTGTTGTCTATAGGTGCCAATATGTGTCGAATTACTATAGCCAGGACTAATTTTTAACTGTATATCTAACACTGCCAACTGTTTAGTCTTTGTTTTTGGAGGGGGGGTAAAAATAGAATAAAATTACAAGTGAACATCAAACTTGACACTATTGCTTTTAAAGTGGTAAAAATCCTCCTCAAAGGACGCTCAGCTCACTGCACTCTGGTCTATATTCTATTTTCTCTGCAGGCCTGGTGACAGAATTCAAGTCACAGATGATTCCAATGAAGACTGGTGGAAGGTAGGCTTTATAAAACAGACTTTATATTTAAATGCACCGAAGTGTTATCTATTCAATAAATCATTCGGAAGCATTACATTTTCTTTTTTTTTTAACTGAGCCAGTGCTTTTGTAAATAACATATTTACTTATCCAGGCTGTCTCAATATATTCATCAGAATCACACACAAATGGGACCCTCAGCTCGACATTTGAACTTCCTTTCAAAGCAGAGCTGTTTGGTCACAGTAACAGAGTTGATAGTTGAGCCCTGAAGTAAGGCAGGTGTGACTGTTAGCAGAGCTAGTTAGCATGAAGAGGAAGAGGACAGATTGCAATCTGTGTTTTAATGAGACGGCAGACGATTTTAACCTTGACCAGCAGAAGGACAGACAAGTCTTCACATAACAAAATATCAGAGAAAAGTACAAGCTCGTCTTACCTACACGGTGGCAGCAGAGGAACTGTTTTTCTGCAGCTAATTTTAGTTAACGAAGAAGCCTCAATTAAATGAATGAAAAGATCATCAAGGGGCTCAGGTAAAATTTACTGTAAATAAATATTTTGTTGGATTTTTATATTTTCCTTGTTAAAGAGTACAAACCAAATTACTTCAGACAATAATATTTGTGACTTGATTTAAAAGTGGTACAATTCTTCATTCAGAATGTGTGTAAACTGATTCAGGACAGACTAGTGACTTCAGCAGCTACAAATGCACAAACAGTGCTACTGTTATTTCAACAAAAATAACAAAAAACATACAAACCACCTTCCAAAAGAGATACTTACACTCTGCAGAAATCTGCTGTTTCCCTTTCATATATGCTTTCAGTTTAAGCAAGGACTCAGCCAAGCCAGCAAAATGGGTAAATTTTGAGTTGTGCGACTCCAGCACTCCTGGGTTTTGCATGCTTGTGTGCCAGAGTCTCTGAAGAGAATAGCAGGGGATTAGGGCTTCACAAATACAAAAATGCTTTTTGGTCTAGTGGCTGTGTTGCTAATTAGGGAAACAAAAACTCAGAAATCTCTTTTTAATTTCAGATTTCTTGCTAATTGTGACGGTTCATTCAAATTCATTTTTCTTATTGAGGTACAAATGTGATGCATATTTGAGGGCTGCAGAGGAAGCTGCCTCTGAGTAACATACTCACATGTTGGAACATAAGCAGACATGATATGAAATAATTTACCTTAAGCTAGTGAGCAAAGTTGAGTGAAAACCCAGTGAGTGAGATCTATTTTTATACTACAACCAATGCAGAGCTTTTTTTTGCTCTCTCTGTTTAGACTAACGGGCTAAATGTTTGTGTATGTGTGTGTCCTTGGTTGGGTGTGTTTGCCAGGGGAAAAGCAGAAACAAGGTGGGATTTTTTCCGGCCAACTTTGTGCAGCGTATCCGCCCTGGTGAGAGGGTGTGGAAGGTCACCACTGGTTTCCACGGCAACCGAGACAAAGGCCAGATGACTGTGAAAGAGTCCCAGGTGAGACTGTAAAATACACACGGTTTCTCTTGCACGCTGAAAGCCTTTTAAAAATCTATGCAAATGAATGCAAAAAACTGCTGAGATTACAGAGGACTGCATGTTATGACTTTTCTTTTCGCCTCAGTCCAGAAACTCACATTTATTTATTTTTTTAATTTCACTTGCCCTTCCACCTGCTCCATTGTCCTCTCTTCCCGCCTTTCCTCACCCTCTGACTCTCCCTCTGCAGATCTGTATCGGGAAGAACGAGGAGATTGACGGTTTCCTCCGCCTGAGCAGCGGGAAGAAGAGGGGCCTGGTTCCTGTGAAGTGTCTGCTAGAAATATGACGGTGCTGCTTTCGCCTTGACCCTCATTTTGTTACAGTGATGGAGGAATACTCAGGAGTGTTTGGCCAACACCTCACTGACCACCAACCACCCGCCTCCATCTCTAAAATGTGGCAGTGAAAGCAGTGTGAGTGGAAGATAACTCACAACTTTGCTTTTTACCGCAGTTTAAGACTTAAAGGATGCAGGGGCTTCCTTGCAATTATTTAGAGCTACTTTTCTTGTAGCACAGCTTTCCTTTTTTTATACCCTCCCAAATGAAATGTAGCATTATGTGGAAGAGGATAAGCGTGCAGGAAGTCTGGCTACCTCAATAGCCATCTCCATTCGCCATCTGTTTGTGAAAAAGAAGAGAGGACTTTTTAATTATGATGTCGAGGCTTGTCCAAGCCTAGAGAGACATTGTAAGCAAACTGTCTTAATGTCATTGTTTTTGTAGAGGAAACGAGACATTGTGAAAGTCTGTAGCCGTTTATTGTGATGCATTGTGCAAACACACTGTTTGGTTGTTTGTTGAAACCCTGTTAAACCGCCTGGATTTGATAGATTTAGCTGAGAATTTAAACCATATTTGGATGTGCGGACTGCAGCTCTATATGAGCAGATTTTAAATCATGATATGAATTGATGATATGGATATGTGTCGCTCCTGCTCCGAGTAGAAAAAGATTCAGGTATTACATTATATATAAATGTAAGTCTTCTCGGCTACATCTTTTATTAATGACACACACAGATGCTGAGATTTTTACATTTCAGACTGCTCTCCGGTGATTGGAATATCGTACATTTGTGCTCTTCACAGCTCTGATGTGACAAATGCTTTGCGTGCACCTCGGGGAGTTTCTTCGTCAGTGTACCCTTCAGTCGCACTTTCTTTACACACACAGATTTCATAATTCACTCTGTTCAGTGTAGCGTTAAAAAGCAACCACTAGAATCTGCTTTCTGTCATCATATACACACCAAGCCATGTCTATCTGTAGGTAATGTCCTGTAATATTCGCTGTCATATCTAGTTGTGCACTTCAGCATGAGGATGGTGTCACTGTTAGGACTTTTTGATGTGCTTGCTTTTCCTCCTGGACAGAGCAGAGCAAAGAAATAATCCGGGATGATTTATTAAACTCTTCCAACTTTCAGTCTCTCAGACACTCAAAAGTTTATTTATTTTAAATCAATGGCAAGTTTCTCCCAGCACACATAAGTGATAAGTATTAAAGAGAGACCAGGGTTAGGAAAAAGACAAAATCACCTCACGACACTTGGTTTATTGCTCTGTCATTTAAAAACAATAAGGCAGTGACGGACTGCCTTGGTTGTGGCAATAACTGTAAATACAATTATGACAGTATTTGTAAATAGCCTTAAAAATATTGTATATAGTGGCTCTGAATAGCACTCTGCTTAAGAGGTTTGCAGCTATCCAGGAACCAACTAAGGGCATTAATTTCACAGTTACAACTTACAGGAAATTACTATTTATTGTCTTACTTACCTATGTATGCATCTCTTTGCTCAATTAACAACTACCCCTGTCAGCACAAGTCTTACAGATACTATGCACAACAGTTCTAGTCACTCACCTTATTTTATACTCTGCTTATTTCCAGTGTATCCACACGTGTGTCGGTATGCTTTTGCAAGGATTTGAATTTGGACTTGCTTTTACATCTTGAATTAGTCTGTACCATGCTACTCTTAAACATTACCCTCACTGACTAGAACCAAAATTGGCTCAGGATCAGTATTACCAGGTGAATCTCAAATCTAAATGCGCACTATCAGGCTAGTTCTCTGCATGGCTAGCTGCTCTGTGATCTTCACAGCTCTCAATAAAGTTAAATGAACTCTAAAATGCTGTGTCTTTTTGTCTTTGTTATCCGATTTTGTGCTTTCAGTTTGAAGTCAACAATAGTTGTGGAGAGTAAAGATTTGGTAGTATAACCTATTTCTCTGCAAATCTTTGGTTTTATCACTAAAGGCGGAAAATTGGTGCTTTAATTTAGTGCTTTTAACTCTTGACCAAAATGTTGAGTCTTCTCAGTGCATTTATATTTATCACTAAATATCAGGGACTCTTATGTTGACATAAATATTAAATATAGCTGTTTTTTTTAACTCATAAATGTTCACTTTTACAAGAGGGCTAGTGCTTTAGGAAGCATTTGGGTCATTTCCTGAAGAAGTAGCATGGACTGCACATGAAAAATTGATTCAGCACTGTTGCAAAGAGGCATCAACATTACGGGCATGTTGGACTGGTCCTCTTCCTTGTCTTGAATTTCCAGAATTTAAGTGTAGCTCATCTGACTGTGTTGTTCAATAATTTATAAATAATCAAATGATTATTAGCTAAAGGTTTATAGTAAACTGTAATTGTCTTTGCTAGCAGCTCTGTGAGGCCTTGAGCAACGATTTTAAGAAAATGCTAACAAGCTTGTGTTTATAATGGATAGCCTTAGCATGCTACATTAGCTAATTTCTACAAAACGCCAAGCTAAAGCCAATGGGAATGCTGCCAATTTTGGAGAAATTTTGTAAAATATCCAAGAACTGGACACAGTTTTGCCTGACGAAGCTGCTACGACTGAAGGCAGGAGTAAATCCCTTTTTCTAAGTAACACTCCCATAAAAAAAATAGGAATGCTACTTTAGAAAAAGCAGCCTAACAGTCATTAGATTAGCTTTCATGCTCTGGTGACCAAGTACTTGCTGAGATATTTCACTCAAGCCATCTACAAAGACAATATGGCTAAAAAAGAGGAAAAAATGTATATGTTGCTATGTAATATAAAGCATTTATTTAAAGCTGAAAATATTTGCTGTAACTTTACATTTACTGAGTAATCTTGCATATAAAATTGATACTATTCACCCAAATAGAGTGTCTCCATTCATGGCCACATCAGTGAAGTACATTGAGAGCTTTGATTTAAAGTGACAACTGCTTGTTCTTAAAGACCATGAATAATGTGATTAACTCCCAATAAAATTAATTGGTGACGGAGGGGCTGCTGGCCAACTATATACTAAGCAGGCATAGAGAGTGTTGTGTGTCTATGAATGTGTTACGGTTGTGCGTGTGTCCCTGCTGTAGAGCCAGGAACATTTCTCAAACCATGACCCAGTTCTGTTATCAAACTGGATCAAATGTGATTTTCATCTCTGCAGAGAAGGAGACTGAAGAGTGTGCGACTGGCAGTACATCAGGCAGCGCATACATTTCATAAAAATTGCTGACTGTGGTGCTCCGACACTGCTCTCCACTTACTGTACCGCTCTGCTCTCTCTCTCTTTCACTATAATGAGCTGAGGAAGTTGAAGCCTTTTTTTTTTTAAATTCTCTTTGTGTGGCTCGAGCAGCAACAACAAACCAAGGATGCACAGATTAGTGGCCGTGTCTTCCTTAACAAATCATTTTCACTCTGCTTTCACGCAACATCCATCAACATCAACGCTGAAGTGTTCAGTTCGGGCGGCCATAATTCTACACCACGTACATAAAAGAGACTGCTCCCAGCCCCAGAAAATGATATGAAATGGCTCATTAAATGTGTGATAGGTTATACAATCATGTCTCATCCTGTAGATTTCACACTTACTTCTATGCATCTTTAAAAAATGAGCAGCAGCTGGGCAGATGCACAGCAGGAGTGATGACAGGAAGAAGGAATATAACAACAATGCAAATTCTAGAAGAAAATCCAAGCTCAAAATAGCAATTGATAATAAAGGCAGGCAGGAGAAAAGGGAATGCACTGTCAGTGGAAAATAAAGCTTTCTGGCGCTTGCTGACACCTTACAAACCCCTGCATCAAATACACAAAATAAAAATAATCTCCAATCCCTCACTTCCACTAAGTCTACAGGCGAGGATATTAACATATGAATCTGTGGAAGGTTTGCATCATGAAATTATCACTTCAGTTTATGAATTACACATTTTAACAGCCCACTTTGTGGATGTAGTTCAGTCAGCTCAAATGGTGCACATATATTATGTAAAAATTGCACAGTGTGGTTTCTTGAGCTGGGGATCAGGTTCATGAAGTGCTGAGCATCACTGGCAGCGTAGCACAGAAACAAACTGGCCAAAGTGCTCACACCTATATTCCCTTAAAAAAGAAAGTTTCTGGAAAGCTCTATGTACAGAACTGTGAAAAAGTAAGTACACCCCATGATCCATGATTCAGTAGCTTGTAGAACCACCTTTAGCAGGAATAATGTAAAGTAATTGTTTTCTGTATGACTTCATCAGTCTCTCACTTTGCTGTAGAGGAATTTTGGCGCACTCTTCTTTGCAGCATTGCTGCAGTTCATTGAGATGTATGGAGATGTGTTCGTGCACAGCACCACAGCATTTCAGTTGGGTTAATGTCTGGACTTTGACTGGGCCATTGCACTGCCTTGGTTCTGTTGTAGATTTGCTTGTTTGCTTGGGATCATTGTCCCGTTGCGTGACCCGATTTGCTTCAGTTGTCCGACACATGGCTTCGCATTTGACTCTGTAAATACTTTGGTATACAGAGGAAATCCAGTGATCGGAAAGTGCCCAGGTCATGTGGCTAGAAAACAAACCCAAATCATCACCCCTCCACCATCGTACTTGACAGTTGATATTGGCCAGAAATCTCCGCTTTGGTCTCGTTTGTCCAAAGGACATTGTTCCTGAAGTATTGCTGTTTGTTCAGATGCAACTTTGCAAATCTGATCCATGCTCCCATGTTTTTCAGAAAGAAGAAGCTTATTCCTGAAAGCAGTTGTAAATAACCTATACTTTTTTGGTCTTCTAATTCTGTCCTGAACTTGATACTGTCTTGAACTTTAATATTGAACATGCTAACTGAGGCCTGTAGAGACTGAGGCGTAGCTCCTTTTTTCTGAGCATTGTACTCTTTGACCTTGGGATGAATTTGTTGGGAATTCCCCTCCTGGGATGATTTTGACATTGAGTTGACACACAGCTGAATGCTTTAAACCAGAAAACTGCCACAACCTCTGCTTTTATAGAGGATGCAAGACACTTGCTGATGATCGGTTGATCATATACATTTGATTAGCAGGGCCTGGCTGTTACTTACCCTCTTAATTCCTATGGAAGCAGTAAAGGTGTACTTAATGTTTCATATAACTGCACAGAGTTTTGCATTAGACTATTTACAAAGTATCCACTGAGCAAACGCTACATCTATGTTGGCAACTAGTAGGAGTAACCTGTTTTTGACTGTTATCAGCTGTAGACTAGGATGTAGGATTCATTTGGTTTTTGAAAATTCTTTTAGAAGACAGTGGAACCTCCTTCACATAAACCTTTTTAGCAGTTTACAGACAGCAAAAAGAGTTAGCTTACTGAATGAACGTTTAAATTAGTGTGTAAAACGCCTTCACAAACAGTGATCCCTATTTATTCTCACATTATGGCTCTGTAGCTGCTAAATTATGCACTTTGGTTACAAGTAATGGTATCTCTTGTATTTGGCTTTGCTAGGAATACAGTGCGCACCAAGTTCTGAGAAATTTCCATTTAAAACATCTGAAACTGCAGAGTTGGTGACCTCTATGTTTTCTGATAGCTTGCCACTAAAAGCAGTGTGCTTGTAGTTATGTGAATAACAAAATAGGCTGCAGATTATAGCAATTTTAAATAAGAGGACAAGTAGCCTTGGTTTAAGCATGTGCTTAAATCTCATCTCATCCTTTATCATGTAGCAAAACTTCCTGTTCTCAAAGAAGTACACAAAATAAAAAATATGTATAGCAGTCTTACAAATCATTAAAAATGTAATAACGGCATGTCTGTCGTGTCTGTTATGTTTCTTTCCTCCTCTCTGTCACATGCAGTCAACACCCCATTGTTAAAATCGTGTTTACATTCAGACCCACAGCCAACTGCACCATTAAAAATGGAGAAGGTACACGGAGGCTGCATGTTTAATGCATGGTCTCATCTCCTGGAACTGAGGCTACCTCCGCTTTTTCGGGATGCTGCTTGCACAAACACACTTTTAGTGACAGGAATGAGCATCACATGGCAAAGTCCTGAGGTAAAAGATGGCACAATGAGTTCAAGGGCTCTAAGTCTAGTGGAAAGTCTCGGAGTAGATCTCAGAGGTTGAACAGGACAGACAACGTAGGCCTGGGGGGGTGACACATGAAAGCTGTCTTTGAAGCACGCTACACTGGGAATGGTAGATTTAAGGAATCACATATGCTCCTTTGCCTCTATTGACGAACTATTTCAGGGAGGCCCTGGGTGATTTACTCGTTATTCAAGTACATAATAAAAAAGAGATCAAGCAAGTGTTATGTATGAGGAATTGATTAAGCATTAAGCATTAAACCAGCACACTGTGAACAGTTTCCATAATGGTCCACGGCATATAACCCCGAAATGGCCACCTACCAGCCCCTCACAGCCAGACTACATGAATGATTGTATTTATAGTTACATCTTTTAAATGTAATGATAATAAGGAATCCATAAGCTGTTTAAACTCTAACAGAATTTACTGTTGAAAAAATATTTTCTGGTTGTAGCGTGGCTACGTATGTCCCCCAGTCCTGTGAGCTGGGGTAAATATCTACGCCGGATGCCGGTTTGTATTCCAGATGGCTGTTTCTTTGCTTATGACAGATGTTTCTCTGAATTAAGCCCATGACACCAAATGAAAACACAACACTGTGTTTCACTCTTGCCGATCCACCCCACCTCCACACCTGCCCTCAAGCTCTTGCTCCACACTGTCACTCCACAGCTGCATGGTGTAAGAGGATTAAACTCCACAGCACTTCACCCAATGCACTCTTTAATCAGTGATGACAATCTCTTTTTTTCTCCCTCTCTTACCTCTCTGTGTTTAGCCTTCGGGCTGTAATGTAGGTTTGATATGACTGGTGGCTTCATGACTTGGAAAAGGACAATTTGGGGAGGTCAAGCAGGACAAGAGGACGTGGATTGGAAGGACAGTGTTTTTATTTATCAATTTCTTTTGATCAAAAAGGTTAAAAAGGGTTAGTTTCCTGTTTTGTTTTTAATCCCAACAGTACAGCTGCAGCTCTGCATTAGTTACTCATTCATTTAAAATTGAGTTTCCACCTCCATAATCACTGGGTAAACACACTTTTTGTTACTTAAGTGTCCTGTTTTCCCAGTTACTTATTTCTATCAGTTACAAAATTGTGCATTCATTTAACCATTAACATTCTGTCCTAACTATCAAAAAGCAAAAAGTGTCTCAGTCTAATCCAAATCTAAAAAGGCAGGCTATTCAGTAGATTTAGAAAGTGTGACATTTAAACCAACAGAGTGGTGCCTTGAAATAAAAACCTTTTTAAAGACATATTTCTGCACAACTACATTGGAGGAAACAATTATTTGATCTCCTGCCAAATTTGTTTAGTCACTTACATTTTAATAAAGACAGAATATCAACAACAAATCTAGAAAAAACACATTTCATGAAAGTTATAAATTGATTTGTATGTCATTGAGTGAAATAAGTATTTAATCGTCCATTAAAAGGAAACTACCATAAAAAAATAGAGACTCACAAGTTCAGCAGGGAATCAAATAATTATTTCCCTCACTGTATAACCTAAAACAAAACTAGATTTTAACATAGATAGACAAAGAGAAACCAGTTAAACCAGAGAGACAAAAAAATGTACTTTCATTCATTTATGTGGGAAAATATTTCAAAAAATTTATTTTATTCTGCTTTGAATAATTTTTTTTGTTATTAGTAGAAAAATGGCCTACTTTTAAATCTTGAAAATTTGTTTTTTAATTTCTTGATATAATTCAAAATGAATTTTCCCTTTAATTATAACAGGTCAGATGGAGCAAATGCTGAAAGCATCCCTTTTGGTCTCATCTGTTCACAAAACAACAACTTGGACAGGAAGCTGTGTTCTTTCTCCTTACAGTCCTGCACAAACACTGTTGTTGTTTAGTGTTCCCGTGATGGTGGACCCATAAACATGAACATTAAACAATGTGAGAAAGAAACTCAGGTGTTTCTACGTGTTCCTTGGTGACATCCTGGACTGTTATACCACTCACTCTTAGTGTTCTTTGTTGAGTGACCACTTCTGTGGAGAATCGATGCATTGAATTTCTGCGTTTCTACATTTTTAGAGAGCAAAATTTAAAAAAAAAAAAAATGTTTGGAGATGCTTCTGTGAGGTTTTACCCCAAGACTTAATAAATTAGCCTGGTCCCTAACAGCTCTTAAAATTAGTAAAAGAGCTGCCAATAAACAACAAGGACATGTCATATTACACTGTCTCATTTATTTATTTAACAAATTGTGATCCAAAAGGCTGAAACAGTGTGTGAAAAGCTAAGTACTTTCTCCAAAGTGGAGATTTTCGTCCATAATGCATAGAAACATGTTTGGAGTAAGCCAAACACAGCATATCAGCACAAACACCTCCACCAACTGTGAAGCACGGTGGTGGAGGGGTCATGATTTGGGTTTGTTCTGGAGCCTTAGACCTGGGCAGCTTGCAGTCACTGAAATGACCATGAATTCCTCTGTATATCCTAGAGTCAGATGTGAGGCCATCTGTCTGACAGTTAAAGCTTGGTCAAAATTGAGTCATGCAACAGGACAATCATCTCAGTCACAACTTTAAACCTACAGCAGAAATGCATAAACAAACACCAGCAAACCTCAATGGCCTGAAGGAATGTTGTAACAGTAAGTTACCAAAAAGTGGCCAAAATTCCTCCACAACAATGTGGGAGACTGAAAAAGTCGTCCAGAAAATGATCACGCTATCTACTCAGACAGGTTGCACTTTCTCTCTAAACTGGAGTCGGGAGTTGAGAGATGTATTAGGTTACCAGATGCTACTTCTTCCTCTTCACTGTGTCTATATTTCGGTACTACTAAATTTATGTTATATCACCAAGTGAAGCACTGACTTTGCTGATTTACAGTTTTTGCCTAAGCTGTCTGTTGTGGGTTTCAAGGGCTGCATTAGATTAGAAACTGTTTCTTTTATTTATTTATTTTTTGATTAATGAACTTGTGTTCTGTAATTTTGTATGCTCTTCTATTAAAGGTTTCCAAAGCATATGAATCTTTTATGTAATAAAACATGGCAGAGTTTGGTTTTAACTAGTTGCTGTGCTTTGCTTGCAGCACTAAGACTTAAGAGCCTTTTGATCTAAGATGTTTCCTGCAGTCTTGTCGTCTCAGCTGGACAGCTGTAATGTTTCTCTCAGCCAAACATGAGTGCGTTGCCACAGGTCCTCTTTATACCTCAAGTCCTAACCTCAGCCCTCTCTGCCTTTAAATGTTTTCCTAATCCAGCATGCTCTAAAATCTTAAAAGCATACTTCAAAATCCATTAAGTCGCTGAGAAAAGGATTTGAAATCCACAGGACGAGTTTTCTTTGTGCTTTCTCTCTCCATGCTCTCACTCACAGTGCATTTGTGCATCTGAAAATATAAATTTTTTATCTACTCCGCCTCAGCGCTTTCCTGTGCCTATACATATATATTCCATTCTGTGACGTTTGTCTGGGTCTATATTTTGAGATCAAAATATAGACCCA
Organism: Oreochromis niloticus; assembly: GCF_001858045.2. Lineage (NCBI taxonomy): Eukaryota > Metazoa > Chordata > Actinopteri > Cichliformes > Cichlidae > Oreochromis > Oreochromis niloticus. The sequence continues at coordinate 13,670,790 of NC_031973.2, forward strand.
GACAAACGTCACAGAAACATCTATTGTTTACATTACAATAGGCTTATTACAGTCAAACCCTCAGTTTAGTGCTATTCCCACAAACGATGCTGTTAAATGTTCCTGCTACAAATAGGATAGAAAAATTTATTCCATTCAGTTTAATGTGTGTCACAGACTTTGGGGTGTGTGGCTTCACAGTGCAGGGATTAGAGGATAAGTGGGACTGCTCTGTTTTGTTAATGATGCTTTGCTTGCTATCTGTTACAGCTTTTTCCCTCTCCTTATCCAACTCAACAACTCTGTTATGACAAACAGAAAGATGAAAAAGGAGAAGCTATTCAGCAGGCTGAAGAATCAGCTATACGGGGAAAGAGCTGGAGATAGGGTTAGCCTTGCCTGGTATGTGTTTGGAAAGCTTCTAAGAAACAAGAGGACAGGAATGACAAATAAGGATCTAGTGAGAGAGAAAGCATGAATGCTGGGGGAAAAAATCTAACTAGATTCAAATCATAAAAGACTCAGAACTCTCTGACTTTCATCAGTCATCACTTCCAAACACTTTCCTGAACTGCAGTCATCACTTTCAAATGAATGACTAAGCTGTGCTCACTTCCATGAGTTGACATGTTCTCTAATGAATGAAACTGATTTTCTCCAGCATTCAGATTTATAAAATTTACTTTACTAATGTTACCCGGCTGGCGTTTTCTGAGTCAGCTTGTTTTGAGTTCTTATTTTTTTTTCTTCTTCTTCTAATGAGTCCATCTGGCCCTCCAGCTCATGATCACAAATGATTTTCATACTTGGAAAAATTTGCTCAAAAATTATTTTGATGCTTTAGGTGTTTTTTTTGTGACTCTCATCATTTGACCTTTTCTGCAGCTCCAAACCTTATTCGCTCATCTGAGCCAGTGTTGTCGCTGGCCTGTTGTTCACCTCAAGCTTTTAACCAGTTCCCTCTTCAAAGACTTCTTTTCTTCCCATCCTTAATTGCATTCATTTCTAAAGTGTAATATGTAATTTCTTCTGTAGATAATGTATCTCTCTCCTCTGGGGGCTCCAGGTACATATTTCTAAATGGGTTTAGGGCAGAAACAAATCCCTGTTAACAGTTTTGTGTTTTTAACTAAACACAGAATTCATTAAATTGCACAGATTTCTTGCCAAATGTGAGAAGATGAATCATCTGAACACTCAGCAGAAAACAGTTCCATTTTGCATTTTAATCAGTTATTGATAAATGACTTTATCTGACTCATTTATCATCAAATGAAACTTTTAGTTTACTGCAGCTCAGATTCATTTTCCTCAGTTTTGTTATTAAGCTCTGTTTTCACTTAAGCTGTCCCTGTTTTTTTTTTCCAGATTATAATTGACAATTATATTTGTGCCTGATTGAGTCCTAAGAAGAGACTGACTCCTAAGAGCTAGTGAGGAGCTGCAGCGAAATGACACACATGCATACACTCAGTGACCACTTTATTGGGTATACTTTGTTATGCTAGTGTAAGGTTCGACCCCTTTTTGTTATCAGAATTGCCTTAAATCTCCAAGGAATAGATTTAACAAGATGCTACAAATATTCCTTAGAGATTTTGGTTCATGTTGACATGATAGCAGTAAGAAAATACCCCTCGCACCATTATACCAACAGTAGCCTGACCTGTTGATATAAGGCAGGATGGAGCCATGCTTTCACGTTGAACAGGAAACATTTTTCCATTCTTCTGCTGTCCGATCTTGAAGCCTTTGTGTGAATTGTAGCCTCAGTTTTCTGTTCTTAGCTAACAAGAGTGACAACCGGTGCAGTCCTCTGCTGCTGTGACCCATCAGCTTCAAAGTCATAGATGCACTTCTGCATCTCTTTATTATAACCACTGGTTATTTAAGTTACTGTCACCTTCCTATCAGTTTGATGCAGTCTAGCCTTAATTCTCCTCAACAAGGCTTTTCCCCCCAAAGAAGTGCAGCTCACTGGATATTTTCTCATTATTGGACCATTCACTGTAAACCCTAGATATGGTTATTTGGGGGAAATCCCAGCAGAATAGCAGTTTCTGAAAAAATGCCATCCTGATCCTTGGTTTGAACTTCAGCAGGTTGTGCTTCAAAAAGATTAGCTGATTAGATATTTGCATCAACAAGCATTTGAGGAGCTGTACCTAAAAAGTGGCCGGTGAGTGTATAATATAATGTATATGTTTTTCTTGTAGACTAGCATTTTACTTTAATCCAGGTTTTCCACAAGATAAGAAACATACAAGGAATAAAAACAGAGAAGAAGAGTGTAAGTGTGGCACAAAGAACTAAGAAAAGGGCAGCTAATGGTTTTGTCAAAACAGCAGTGGTGTCAGTTAGCACCACTGAGATTTCTCTCTCATATTTGAATCTAATTTCTTATCAAATTACAGACTGCAGCCTACAGTCTGCTTGATATGATGTACCCTGACCTCTAACTGGACACTTGAGAACCCAGTCTCCGTATGTAATCCCACACTGTGGTTCACAGAGCAAGAAAACCAATAGATTAGTTAGAAGGCAAATAGAGGACATTCTCAGGTTAAAACAACTACAGTGTTCAAGGTGAGTCCGATGTCAGAGCAGTAAAATTATATAAAAGTTTTAGTAAAACTTTTCTTGCACACAAATTAAATACAGCCTCTGATTTTAAAGGTAAGCATCCTGGCGTTCCTGTTTCTGAAAACTGAAGAAAATGAATCATGATGTCTCCGTTGTTTGCAGGTCTGCCCTTGGTCTGATTGCGCCTAAGACAGCATTTGGAAGTGGAATTTGAGTCTTCACACAGAAATAATTTAGAGGAGAGATGAACTGTCATATATCTGGTGTAAACGAAACAACAGAACACTTGACATGATGCCGGTTGGCACACACCAAAAAATTCAAGTCGAACTTTTTAACCTGCTCTTTTCAGGAGCAGCGTTTGATTGCTTTCTAGTAGTACTGCTAATTTGTGCACACAGGATCCCAGTGGATCATCAGCGCAATCACTCTCATCATATTATACTGCAATTTCTTTGATTCCGTGTGGATTTTGATATTGAGCTTTGTCTGGATGTCACTAAATGAGCGCGAGGCAGTGTGAAAGCGTAAAAGAGCAACCCCTGGTGTTAAGAAGACAGGCCTGAGGCGTATCTGTATAAGATCAGAGCGACTGCCTGTCTGATTGATCTGTATCAGTGAGCACTGTTACAGTAATCCCTCCTATCAATCAGCAAACGAGAATGAGAGAATTAGAGCTCCTGAATTTTTCCCTCATGCTTTGTGTCTCTGTCAGTCTATAAGCAAGAGTGATTAGGTAATAGAGTCCACTGAACATGTGGGAAGAGAAAATAAAAAATAATGTTGAAAAGGATTAAAAAGATTTACAGAGGACGATGACGTGAACATTTCATATGTGACAGTGCTCGTGTTAATGTGTGGACTAACAGTCATTGTCTATGTGATACAGAGGCTGACCGACAGTTTAGTATGCAGCAAAGAAGAGAACCAGTCCTACAGTGGAAAGAGGGTAATCAAACAGGCGAAAGCAAAGTAATTCGTTTAGTCGTTAGATAACTGTTTTTATATTTTAAAATAATCGTCCTTTAATCACTTTCATCTCTTCATTTCATTTGTTATGAAAGCCCTCCTGAACTCTTGAGTGTGCTCCATTTGTTTTGCCTGGGTTGAAGGCCAACTGTAATAAAGAGTGCTGCTTGGTTTCAGCTCATATTCCTCTCCTTATCTAATCCCATTAAGGCTCACGCTTCAGGAAATAGGAGTGCCTCCTGGTAATGAAGAAATACATTAACGGAGCTGCAAAATGGCCTCGCTGTACAAAGGCTGTTTTCTCCTTCAGTAATCCCTGCGACATATTCCTGCAGAGCTCCCGTTTATTTATAAAGATCGTTTTGTCTGTGCGGAGCAATTTGGTAATGACCGCATACAGCTGAAGTGCATTTTAAGCAAAAGTGTTGTGCATAACGCTGCTTTGTGAGAAAATTAAATCAGGATATCAAGGTAAGCAAGTGAATTATGCTGTGTAAACCTTTATTCCAGCTACTCAAGGCCTTTGAAACCCAGACTGTAGATGTGAGGGCTCTTCACTGCCAGCTTCAAAAGCTTGAGTGTCCCATTGTTTATGCATGACTGTCAGTCACAAACATAGCAGCTTAAGAATAAGGAGGAGGTGGCAGAAAATTTTAAGTGACGAGTTTACACTCCAATAAAGTGTACGGGGATTATTTTTTATTTTCTAGATTCCTGTATTTACAATGATCTGAAATGCTGAATGTGCTTTGGATAGTAAAAACTCCCCTTTCTCTCATGCACACACACTTGCACAGCACAGCAGCAGCCTGTCTGTCCCAGTTACCACTGGATGCATCTGCACACTTCAGTCACACCTTCTTCTGCATGCAGGAGAGATGAAATCCTTCAAGGCTCAAGCAAGAAATAAGTGGATGTCTGGAGTGTCAGTAGCACAGGTTTAATGGGGCTAACGGTGGTTGTCTGAGCTTCTGCTACTTTGGTGCCTGCTTTCAGGAAAAGGGAAGCAGGGAAAATAATTTAAAATAAGCAGCTTTTATGGAGCAGACCATTGAGTATTTAATAATGCATGAAGTGCACGAGTTGCTTTACAAAATTAATAGACTTTGTTATAGAATTACAGCCAGTTAATGTGAACACATTCCTTACAGGCCATCTTCAGAAAAATCCAATATGGTGAGGGCTTCCTGTTACGTAACACTGCTCCTCACTATCAGCCAAGTCTGCATGACATCCAACCCAAACTTCAGATGCTCATACTCTAAGGATGAATATGACTTGCGAACGTTTGCCTCAGCAAGGAAGTTACTATTATATTTATAGATGTTTCAGGAGTTGCCTTATAAAATATGAAATTCAACAGCGGCTAAATTGTTGCTACTTCTACCTTCCTAAAAATGCACACAGGCTTGCAGTGCTTTTGCTGAACGAACAACAAATTGAACTGTAAGTTGTATGTGGAAAAAGTGGAAGATCTTTGTGTTTGTTGTTACCAAGTTGCTCATCTACCATTTTCAATAATACCAGCTAGGAATACTGTGCTGCGTGATCTAGTTGCTGATTGAAAACAACTATTTTTACCAAACAGTTCTCTTTCTAGTTTAATTTCCTCTGGCTAGAATGAGTAGGCATACACATGGATGTATTTGGTACTCTGCTGCCACCTGTCGTAGTGTTCAGAACATTACCTCAGTAGTCTGCTGTCTTTTCATAGCCATATTACAATATATATGGCCATGTTAAAAGAAGAAGAGGGCTTCTCTCACCTCTGTTTATTCAGGTATATATAAATCATAATCAAAATGAAATGTTTTCCAAAGTATTCTTTTCATGTCAAATCATTTTTAATATCAAGGCAAGAACATTACTGATAATATTTATCTTATCCAAATTTATTCACAACAAAAAGCTGATCCTCACAAGATTTTAATACATTTTAGATTCACTTTTTTGTAGTTTCCTCCTCCTTTGATAAGTTCTTGATGATCTCTTCTTTCTTAGCCTGGAGACGCTCTTCTCTGCGTTTGCGGGCTTCTCTTGTCTTTGTGCGCCGGGCCTCGGCCTGGTCACTGCAGGACAGAAACAAATTAATTTCAGTGTATAAATGTTGCTGCGCTTGGACTGAAATAATACAAGAAAAGAAGAAGGGGAAACATACGCCAGGAGCTTCTTGCGAGCCTTGTCAGCCTTTAATTTGTGGATGTGCTCCATCAGGATGCGTTTGTTTTTGAAGACATTACCCTTGGCTCTTAGGTAGAGACTGTGGTACCTGGAGGACACAAAACATTACTTATCTATCAATGAAACTGACATAACACCTTATTCATGATCAGTGAGTACATCAGTGATGACATTCACTCTTACATGTGCCTGTCAATTTTTTTGGACTCCCTGTAGCGACGAAGAAGACGTCGCAGAATTCTCATGCGCCGCATCCATGACAACTTCTCCGGCATACGAGCATTGGCCGTGCCCTTTCTCTTACCTGGAAAGAAAATTATATTACTGAAATAAAACTCCTATCTTACTCCAAGTTCATACTGAAACTACCACTACTTGCAGTTTCTATAAGCAGTCCTCAACATGTACACACCACTTGATTTTCTTTTCCCAAATAAGCAATTATTAGCCACATTATTAGTGAAAGCAAATTTGGGGAAAGATAACAATAACCTAACTACTCACCATAACCCGTGTGACGTCCCTTGCGGCGTGCCAGCGTGTTCTTGCGGCAGCGTGCACGGGAATGAACAGTCACAGGTTTTCTGATGATCAGTCCATCCTTTACCAGTTTTCGTATCTGCTGGCCTGTAGCCCAAATAAAATTCATTTAAATTAAAGCGTAAATTTAAGGAGCCCAGAGCCTGCTACATAAACAAAGGAAACAACTCACGAGAGTTTGCGTTGGCAATCTCATTGGTCTCGTTGGGGTCCAGCCACACCTTCTTTTTACCACAGCGCAAGACACTGGAGGCCAAGCGCTTCTGAAGCCTGAGCATGCTGGAAGAGCAAAATCATTATATAAGTACTGTAGGAAATTGTTTTTTAGTTTAATAAAAACTAACAAAAACCCCCAATATTACAGCAACAAGAAGTTTATCATTTGATTTGGTTTTATCTAGTTAAGTCCAGTGTGGATATAATTTAGTAATAGAATTTATTATTCTATTACTAATACTAATTCACTCTGGTAGTGACAGAAAACATACATGAAAAAATATGTCACATTCTACATTTCTGTAGTACAATCTTATTTGTTGAGATGGAATAAACTTTGCCTACCCATCACCATTCAACTAAGAAGCACTCTCGAGTGTGTTCATAAGCCATTTTTACTTCATACCTAATTTTTTATGCCTATACAAGAAGGTGTGACCTTGACCAGTCGAGCGCCTAACGCTAAATACCATTTAAATTATTTTCTTCGAGTGTCATAAACTGTTACATAAATGGACAAATCAGCTACTGAACTCCCATTTGAGTGTTTTTTGTTTTGTTTGTTTTTTTGATGAAAGGCTGTAAAAGATTGAAACGCCATTTGCTGACTTTTAGATGTGCAGTAAACTTGTTTGTTTACTGGTTGGTTTTCCACTTGGGAGAAGGAGATTGTAGCCCAAGTACCAAAACACATGACAACAAGTAATACCTCCACCTTGCCGAGATAATTGACTTTCATTATTAAATCTGTTTTATTTCACTCAATCCATTCCTCAGCTTGTTGAAAAAAAAGTCAAAACACTGCAGTCTTTACAGCTGATGCCTGGCTCAGTAGACGGGCTGTCTTCTAACATGTTGTGACATGTCTCATTATATTAGCACGGTTTGCTTACCAACACAGGCCATAAACGCATTCTGGTAGAAATGAGCGAATTCACTTAAAGTCAACTAGACAGTTCTCCCCGCTGTTTTAAATAAAAAATCTCTAACACTTCCTACACTCTGCTTAGAAATGAAAAGCTTAATTAAATTTCAAATATCCAGCTTACCTCATGGCTGCCGCTAGCTTGATAGAAACGAAGGAAATAGAACGTCTGTGACACTACCATTATAGCCATTGCCATGGGTGAGACAACTGTGGCTGTAATATATAGAAATGTAAATACAACAAATGTTCATGAAGTGACAGAATAGTTAAATAATTAACTAATAATTAATAACAAATAATTAATAATCTTAATATTTTGGCTTTGGTATATTGCGCCTTAAAATAAGCCACCGTAACTCTATTGATGTAGCACAGTGGTACGGTCCGATAAAATGCTTGTATCAATCCGCCCACTAGAGGGCGCGTTAACCCAATGTTTCAAAGACTGCATTTTTAAAACTTTTTTAAAACGCTTTGCCAAGATGACACATTTCCACATCAAATAAAAAAAATGGACAAAAAAAAAAAATACTAACGAACCTTTATATTAAGTGTTTAATGTTGTCAAATTGCAACGCAGAGTGGTCAAAGTGGCGTCGCGCTGCCCTCTTCTGGCTGGTGGCAGAGCGGCACCGCTGCTTGTACCAAAACAAAACCACCGCAAGTGGTCCTCCCTCCTGTCACACATCCCCGTGTGTCAGAGCTGTGCTGTCCGGTGTACCAAGGACAGTGGAGCTAGTGTGTTACAAAAGAAGCGCACCGAAATACTCAGCGGCCGGCTGTTTGTGGATAAGCTTACATTTTAGATATGACTCAGCGTAACACTGTTGTCAAGGTAAGTGAGAGTCCATTCTCGCGAGCGTGGCTGGAGAGCTAATGCTAACAGCTACATCGTTGCATTATTAGTAACTGTTAGTAACGCCGGTCCTGTCCTGTCATAGAAACAGTAACTGTGTCGTTAATATGGACTTGTTGACACGGTTGTGAGAGATAATTACTTATCATTTAGAGCCGTTTTTCACAGTAAAACACGACATAGTCGGTCAACTTTACTCTGACATTGAGTTCGAGACGACCCCCGGCAATGTGGGATTTGACATTTTTCCATGTCCCACCCGCACTGAGGTACACCGGGCTAATGCTAATCATTTAAGATTCAGACTAGATTAAGACATTGAGTGGAGGACAGGTTAAAGTCACTCCTGTCTTGGAGACCATCGTGAATACCGGCGTAATCTGTAAGATGAGATGTGCCTCATGAAGCTCGGAAGCATGCCATGCAGCGTGCCACAGACGGTCACGGAAGCTGCTCACATCACGTTTTAATAACTTTACGCAACAACATCCAAATGTACAAACTGGAGACTTTTCAATAATGTGTTTCTACGAGGTGTCGGCTGTAGCTTAACAGTACCGCGTTACCGCGGCCAAGCTAGACATGAGCATGGCTGGTTGGTACTATTGTTGTCTGATCAGCTAGTTATCTGAACTGACCATCTGTCACAAAGAGACCTCTCCTGTTTGACCTGCTTATTGCAAGGCAGGTCTGAGCCTGTCTGCCGGATTAACCCAGTGGTTTTCAGTGTGCATGAACAGGCATGATTTTGCTAAAGGTAAATAAAACGTGATTGTGTGGCAGATGGCCCGGGCCATACTTTGCCAGTGTAATTCGATAGTAGCGCCTCAGCGTGTTGTTTTTTTAAATAATTTCTTGATGATACTTCATTTTGAAATTACTGATTGAATCAAATATTTGACGACGTTATAACAGATAGTGGAAATTAATACAAACTAATGTAGATATATCCCATAAAAATTATTCAAATTAGTTTATAGGATTTGCATACGTTGAATGTTATTATCCGTGTACTCATTAAACTTTAATGCAGTGTAAGGGCTACCTTCACCTGTTATCTAATCCCTCAAGCTCCTCATTCTTGGAGGTCTTTGTTTTTCTGGAGTACTCTCGGCCATTGACCCCTTTGAAATCCCTGCTTCCCTCATCTGTGTGCACATCACCTACTACAACCACGACACCACAGGAGGACAATGTCACAATGTTCATTCATTCATTGAAGCTTGTTAGGCGGGGACATTTTTGTGAAGAGGCCAGTCTGCTGACAGTCAGACGTATTATTCAGAGAAAGATGGAGCAACAGTGTTCTTAACTGACACACATACTGTACAGTCTGTGTAAGCATTCATTCATAAAATGACTCATTTCCAGGCTAATCGGAGACATTCTCTTAATTACCTTTGTGCGATCTCTTCACATCTTCTCTCTTTCCTTACTGATGTCTAGCTATCCCCTTACCTTGTTTCTTCAGGAAGGTTCAGTGTTTATGTTATGTTTGGTTCATTGTAAAATCCTCCAGCATTGTGTGTTTACTGTAAATTTTGACTTTGTTTCAGGACGCTTACCAGTGTTATGCAGGACAACTGGTGTGTAACAAAAGCAAAGTGTCATTTGAGACACATTAGACAAATTATGTTTAAAATGCCAAAGAAAAGCTTCCCACTATGTTATTTTTAGATTGCTATTTTGTGTAGTGACTATTTCTACATAGTCACTGATAGGGATGCTCCAGTTGTGTAACTGTGAGCTGATACTCATGTTAAAATGGGCCTCTATAAAGCTTGACTTGACTTGACTTGACTCTGTCAGACATCATGGTGAACTGGTGACTTGTCAGATAGCACTGTTCAGCCAATAAATCAGTGCATACATAGTAGTTGATGTTGTTACTCAGTCTAACTGCAGGCCTTTGATAAAATGATAATTTTTCTGTGCCATAAACCTGCTGCTTCCCAAATTAAAGGCTTTATTTGGTTCCCTTTTTTGTTTTTTTCCATTGTCAGATATTTAATGTGTGCATTAAGCCAAACCAAAAAAAGAGCAGCGTAGTTTGGCTGCATATATCTGAGTTTGTGCATTTAATTTAAGGTTCTTGTTAGCTGGAGTTGAGTACAACAGCTGTGTCTTGAGAGCAGATGATGATCTCAATTTACATCTTTAGAAGTGCATTGTTTGGTGTTTGAAAATGTGTGTGTTTTCTAAAATGAGGAAGTCTTTGCCCCATCTGTGGTCACACTGCTATTTAAAATGGCTTACTCGCATATCAATTAAAGAAGTAAAACTTTGACTTCTCTGTTAACTAGTCCCACCAGACTGCATTTGAGATGTTGGAGTGATTAATGTACATTATTACCCGCTGCATCTTGTTGGTTTTGCCAGTATAACTTCCAACTTTTCTTAGAAAATCAGGTCTAACCGGAGCACGCCAGCGTTGACTGAACCTGAATAGCACAGAGATGCCTCATGTGGGAGGTGCTGACTTTTGGCTTTAAAGTTGAAAGGAAGCTGTTAACATCTGGTTGTTCACCATCATTGCTCATGCAGTCAAAATGCTGAGCAGAGGCAGCTTGTGAAGGCGAGCTAAGCTATGTCGCCCACTGTAGCTTAATACATTGCTGCAGTGAGGGTTGTATTTTTCCACCAGCTGGATTTAAACGCTGTGCATTTTCTTTGTGCTACTCTCTAATATTCATTGATCACTTAAATTAAAAAAAATGTAACTGTATAGTATTTGTGTGTGCTGTCAGCTTGCCAGCTAGTGGTGTGTGACGAGGAGGGAGAGGAAGGAGACAGCAGAGAGCATGGAGCTGTCAGATGGCTTGCTGCTGCAGGTCAACAATGGAGAGCAGTGGTGTAACCGCTGGAAACATCCCAATGAAGAGTCGGTAAGCAGCAATTAAGTTTTTTTTTCTTCATTGTACATTCAGAACAGATCCATGCATCCCCCCAAGATCAAAGGCGATAAATCCCATCTTAGCACACACTGTCCTTTCATGTGATGCTTTTGCTTCATCCTAATCAATCTTTTTTTCATGCATTTCAAGGACCGCAGCACCAGAGGATCCCTTCAGTCCTGCGTAATGTCGCCAGCACGTGGAAGGAGGGTCTGCTGAACAGAAAGAGGCCCTTTGTGGGGCGCTGCTGTCACTCCTGTACACCACAGAGCTGGGTAAAATTACATCGCAGCTAATTAACTGTGACTTGAGTTAATTTGCTGATTTCTGGTCTTTTTGTAAAGAAATTGGCCAGCATGTGGAGTGGACAGTTCCTGCTAGACTCGATCTATCCTGGCTGTTCGAAAAAGCAAGCAATCCTCTTAAAAAAATCAAGATTAAAATTAATTTTAGATAAGTCATTATTATTCATATAATGCATTCAAATGTAATTTGATTATTTAATTTTATTTAAATTATATGTGGGATCTCAGGTTGTCTTCCTGTGTTTATATGATATGGGTGAAAATCTGAAAAGTGGTTACAAGGCATTTTCTAGGAATGTTTTTTTTAGACATAAATCAATACTTAAAACACCTAATATTGGGTTTAGTGCAATAATATAAAAATTAGCTATTAGAAAAAGACATTCTAGTTAAATTTATTTTCTTAACAAGAATTAAAGCATAACAAGCTATAAACTAACGCAAAACAAAACTAATTCGAGTTGCTTTCTCATTGTTTATCTTTTTGTTCCTTGCAGGAGAGACTGTTCAATCCCAGTATTCCATCTCTGGGTCTGCGGAACGTCATCTACATAAACGAGACCCACACTAGGTAAACAGAGCTTATCGCTTCCCTTCCACTTTAGGAACATTCTTCAACTGAAACTTCACGTCGTGCTTTGGCAGAACAGGAAAGTCTCTACTTGCCTTGTCAGTCCATTCCCACCAAATGCAGTTCAGATTGAGGGTGAAATTCTTAACAACCAGTGTAAAATAACTGGATTTAAGAATTACTCTCTGGAATTGTGGAAAGGTCGACAGATGAATAATTTACGGTGTTTGTCAATGGACACCAGACACATGCACCCAGTGGCTGGCTTTTGTTGACAATACTCAGTAAGATATATGCCACCATGCTCCAAACTGAATGGGGAAAGCAGAAATAAGTTAATATCTAGTTCTATTAGCATGTAAACAGAGATAATGATGTACTGTACTCAGCATGGTTGGGTTAGCATAGTTTGCTTTGCCCTGACACAATCAGTATTATGTTACTTAAAAGCTCATCAAGGTATAGCAAACCCAACCTGTAACACAGCTGTTGATGATGAAGCTGTGTGTTTGGGTTATTCAGGTTATGCATTGTTCTGCAGTTCCTGGAAATGTGATATTACCATGAAAAGTCGTGCAAGTCTTCCTGACTGTCCCTTATCTGAAAGTTGATTTATGTCTTTAATTTATCTGTTTTTGTGCTAAAGGCTAGGCTCATGTTTATAACACAGCTTACAGCATATATCAGAGTATATTTGAGAATCTCTTCTCGTATGTAAATATGTGTCATTTTTGTGGTTTTATGCAAGCGTGTTTCTGTGCGTGCTCATGCAGACAGCGGGGCTGGCTGGCGCGCAGACTGAGTTATGTGCTTTTCGTTGTGGAGAGAGATGTCCACAAGGACATGTTCACCAGGAACGTGGTGGATAACGTGCTCAACAACAGCAGGTAAAAGTCAGGATACAGGAACTGCAGCCCACATCAAACTTTATGTTTCAATCGTAGCTAAATTTGAGATATGGTGGACATAAAGAAACCATTTTTTTAGAGAAATGGAGACAATGCGTTGAATGTTAGAAGAGGCAGCTTTATGTTTGTGTTCTTCTTTTGTTGATTGCAGGGTGGAGAATGCTATTGTGACAGTAGCAACAGACTTGGATGCTGCAGCCAGCCAGCCTGGCCAGGAGCACAAAGCTGTCAGCAAAGTAAAGCAGAAAGCCAGGGCCTTCCTCCAAGAGATGGTTGCTAACATTTCCCCAGCCTTTATTAGGTATTTGTACTTTTTAGTTTATGACAATATTGTAACGCCTTAAGTAGTCCCTCTATGTATTGTTCTGTTCTACATCTTAATTTTTCTTTTGGATCAGGCTAACTGGTTGGGTGCTTTTGAGGCTGTTTAATGGCTTCTTCTGGAGCATCCAGATCCACAAAGGACAGCTGGAAATGGTGAAGAAAGCTGCTACAGAGGTGAGGGGCAAATACACACATGAGAAACTGTCTCAGCACAATCTGCTACACAAAATGAGTAGGACTGTGTTTTCCATTAATATTGAAAACTTGTTTATGATTGCTGAAAACGTTAACAGCTAAACCAGTAAAGCTCAAAAACTGATGTAGTATTTCATGTACATGGTCTTCTTCACTGATTGCTGTGTCTCGATCAACTAGCGAAGCAGCCTTTATTTCTGACCACTGAAGAGGCTTTGTGAATGTAAATGATTGATAATTGTAAATATACATAAACTAGCACTATTTAAATACACTCCACTTTATTAGGTACACCATGCTAGTACCAGGTTGGACCCCCTTTTGATTTCAGTACTGCTTTAATTCTCTGTGGCACAGATTCAGCAATGTACTAGGAACATTCCTCAGAGATTTTGAACAATGTTGACATGATAACATCACACAGTTGCAGCAGATTTTTTGGCTGCACATCTGAGATACAAATCTGTCGTTCCACCACTCTGTAAAGGTGCTTCATTTGATTGAGATCTGGTGACTGTTGAGGCCATTTGAGTACAGTGAACTTGCTGTCATGTTCAGGAAACCAGTTTGAGATCATTTAAGCTTTGTTACATGGCGTGATATTTACACTGGAAGATGGGTACAGTGTGGCCATAAAGGGATGGGTATGATGAGTAGCAATACTCGGAGCTAGGTTCTAGTGTTTAAATGATGTTCAGTTGCTACTACGGGATCTTGACCTTACCATCCAAATCTTGCAGCAGTAATCAAGTGTTCAATTCAACTCAAAGCAGTCTGCTCATTTTTCTCTGGCCTCTGACATCACCAAGGTATTCTCACTCAAAGAACTGCTGGATGTTTTCTCCTTTACAGGAAAATCCCAGTAGATCAGCAGTGTCTGAAATACTTAGATCAGCTCATCTGGCACCAACACTTAGGTCATTTAAGTGATTTTGAATGTGGCTTTTCTTCCCCATTCTGATGCTCGGTTTAAACCTCAGCAGTTCATCATGGCTGTGTTTACACACCTAAATGCATTCAGTTCCTGGGCTGTTATTGGGATTGGCTGATTAGACTTGTGAGTTAACAAGCAGTTGAACAAGTGTACCTAATAAACTGGCTGTTTAGCTGAGTGTTTAGTTGCTTGCTTGTGATATTTACAAGGTGTTTTCTGTCATTGCACATTTCTCATAGATACTAAAAGTGCTCAACATTGATCGTATACAGACTTCTTAAAAACGTGTTAGGAGAAATTGCTTATTTCTCTTTTCTTTGCAGCAAAATGTGCCGATGGTCTTCCTCCCAGTTCACAAATCCCACATCGACTACCTGCTCATCACGTTGATTCTGTTCTGTCATAACATCAAAGCCCCGCACATCGCTGCTGGAAACAACTTAAGCATCCCCATCCTCAGGTAAACATGAGGCCTTGTGTGAAGATTGATCTGGAAATAAGGTGTACTTATGTTTAACTCAAACAATAAAGAATTCCCTGGAAATATGTTCGATAGTTAAATCTTTTTTATAATCCTGCTTCAAGTAGCATTTGATGGTTCAGCACTGATCCTTTTGTACTACATGAGTATTTACAACATGGGTTCCCTGAAGTGTCAGGATGAGTCATCCTTATATTTTAAGTGCTTCGGTATCAAACTGTCCTCCTTTTCCATCATAGTCACACCTTAATCCAAATTAGTACCTTGAGGAAATTACTGATTAAAACTGTATTTGCTGACAGCTGTGGAGTTTGTGTTTGCTGTTGCTGCCCATTCAAAAGCTTGGAAACTACTTGATAAAACTTTTTTGTTTTCAGCACCCTGATCCGTAAACTTGGAGGTTTCTTCATACGACGAAGAATGGAAGAGTCTGCAGATGGAAAGAAAGACATTTTGTACCGATCGCTTTTGCACGCAGTAAGTCTGCAGAGAGGGTTTTCTTCATGTTTTCTCCTCTGTGTGTTCTTTTCTATTGAGTAATGAGAGAGTGAAATGTTTTTGTTATTTAAGCCTTGTCTTTTTTTCCAGTTTTACTTTGTAATTAGCATTATATCTTCTAAAGAACTTATTTTGACTCTGCTACAGTCCTGTCATTTCTAAGCCCAAACTAAATTTTTGGGTAAAAGTAACCTGCTTTCCTTCATTGTAGTGACCCATGTGTCATCGGTTTCGCTCTCTAAGCATATTGGGTGGGCTTATACATCATCTAACCTTTTATTTACAGGTTGTAACCCAGTGTTAGTGATTATAGGTTTTTCTGTATCACATGACGAGTAGATGTTCAGGCCTGTGTTGCAGATTCATAGGTTTTTGTTAGTGCTTCGCCATCAAAAACTACTTGGAAGATTTTCAGTGTGTTTTCTACAAAATAGCGAGGAAACTTAGGTGGTTTATTTAATTGCATGGGTTGATCTGAGTGGCAAATTTTCTTCGTTTGTATCTTCAGAAGGGGTTGGCAATAATTAACAGTGTATTGTGCTTGTAAGATAGGTTCGTATTGTGTCCTTAAGATGAGAGTTATCAGCTCAAGACATGAGCAGCTAGTAGAAATGATGAGCTGAAATTCAATCCTGTTATACAAGCAATATTTTATCTCTTTTTCTTGCTAAAGAGTGCACAAGTTGCAGCTGTAATTATTCAAAGTGGTCTAAGTAATTTAATTTGCTAAAAAGTGAGATTTTAATCTGGCACGCACGTGTCACTTACCAGAATGGAATTAACTTTCACAGGCGAGCTGTAGAAAAAGGTCACATGCTGCTCCAACTCCAGTTGCTCCCATGAAAACTGAACCTAGACGTCCCGGCTTACTTTGAATGCCACGGACTGGAGTTTATTTCAGGACAAAGCTTCTATTCTCAAAAGTGTCTGCATAGTTAAGACAGCTGTGTACACACTGTACTCAGGAGGATATCATTATACAGCAAAGCTACCTCAGCATGCACCCGATTTCCTACACTTTGAGTCAAATTGTTGTTGCTGCTATTCATGTTTAACCTGCTTACCACAGTACTGGCATGGCCTTGACTTTACTCAACTGTCACCTTGTTATTAAATGAATTTCCTGCTTCGGGACGTCAGCAAATTATATTTTCACCAAAAATACTGTGACCTTTACATGCAGTTTTTTTCTCATTTGTCTGACACAAACCTTTTCTGTATTCACCTGATCATTTCCTTGTTTCGTCATTGTCGTAGTACACAGAGGAATTGTTGCGGCAGCAGCAGTTTTTGGAGGTCTTTCTGGAGGGGACTCGGTCGCGCAGTGGTAAGCCATCTCCAGCACGTGCAGGCATGCTGTCCATCGTGGTTGACACAATGTGCACGGGGGCCATCGGAGACGTGCTGGTGGTGCCAGTTGGCATCTCCTATGACCGCATTATTGAGGGAAACTACAATAGTGAGCAGCTGGTGAGTGTCTGGATGACGTCGGTGGCAACAAAGGTGTTTTTTTTTTTTAATCATGCCCCAAAAAACAAACAAAAAAATACACAGAAAAATAAATTACTTGGATTTTGAATTTGTGACTGAAGAAAATATATGTATTTCTGGTGGTAGAGCCAAGCATGTTTTGACACAAACTGCTTCAGCTGTGTCCTTATAGCTATATTTTTGGAAACTTTCAAGTCTGTCTTGTTCTAGGGCAAGCCGAAGAAGAACGAAAGCTGGTGGGGAATAGCATGTGGTGTGTTCAGGATGCTGAGGAAGAACTACGGTTGTGTCCGCGTTGATTTCAACCAGCCCTTCTCCCTGAAGGTGATTAATCACACTAAAAAGAGCTGAAAATCTTCCATGTTTGTTTTTTAAATTGAATATATATTTATGAATACATATGTCACATTTATGTCAATTATAGGAGTACTTGGACACCCAGAGAAGCCGTCATAGTCCACCACCTGTATCTCTGGAACATGCTTTGATGCCCACCATTATTTCTGCAGAGTTAGTACAAATATACACACACGCTCACTCCGTAGTCTCACATGTCATGACCTTCCTGGACAATCTTCATGTCCAAGCTCTATACCTCCCTCCTGCTACTTCATGGCAGGCTCTGTGACATTCGAGAACGGGTCGTTAGTTAGCCCTGGCAGGGGTCAGATCAGTTCAAAGCTGTCTCTTCATAGTAAAAATGAGCGATAAAGCACTGTTGCTGGGATGATTACAGTCTGCCCCAGCTGGTCTACAGTCAGTTTCAAAACTTGTGCCAACAGTGGTGATTAACAACCATCTCAAATCTTTCGAGACAGATTGTATGGAAGACTCTTTTCAACACTCACGTGAAATAGTGGCATATCACGTTTTGCTAATGGCATGGTTGGATGAGACATGCAATGACTCTGGCAAAAGCCAGGAAGTAAAAGAGTAAGATAACCACCCCGAGGTCACGTTAGATAAATGATGGCAAATAATTGGTAAGCTATTAACTTGAGATCAGATGAGTACTTTTTTAACGGCAGGGGCAGATTGTTTGTAGAGAAGTCGGACACAGGGCACTCTCACGCCACTTTGTTCCTCTTTTGTCTGTTTATTATCATTCATCTATGTTTATTTGGGTTTTAAATACTGTATCCCCGTGTAGTGGCTGTATATTCTAATGTGTATTACATTTTACAGTACCTAATATTATTATATTCTTACATTATTGGGGGTTACGTACACTGCAAGCTTCCAAAAATGGAAGTGAAAGATGTCAACTGACATCTTAAATTATGTATACTGTATGTGACACAGTAAAAAAACATGTTGGCTTGTTGTTATTATCCTTCCAGGCCTGATGCTCAGCTGTTTGATGGACAGGAGGAAGAGCAGGTGAACAGAGAGCTGCCTGAGGACATCTCTAGACGACAGCTTATCAACAACCTGGCCAAGCACGTTCTCTTTAGTAAGAAAATCACAACCCGCAGATGGTGGGTTTACTACATGCATGATGACTAGGAATCATAATTTAAAGTCTTCAGTAAGCCCCCCTGCCCCTTTAATAAGCACATAAGTCTCCTTTTCATCCTGTGCTAAAGGTGCACCTGCTCACAAAGGCAGCACTCATGAAATACAGCACAGCACAGCATCAGTCCATCCGCTTCACATCACTCTGGGTGTTTTGCCCTGGGATAGCACTCCAGAAACCGGTTCTCCCCAGCTCATTCAGCTGCATTCTCCTACACTAGCTTTTTTTTCCTTTTTTTTTTTAAACCAACAGCCTATCACAGAGCCACCAGCTGGATGGCATGTTGTTTTTAGCCAATAAGGTGAAGGGGAGGATGGAAGCACAGGGGAGGGGGAAGAATGCAGTACCAGCTTAGCTGTTCATAAATGTCCTGCACCTCTAGGCTTGATTACTACTTGAGGTGATCTGTAGTAACCCTGGTCTTTACACGCTCCCTCACATACTCTTTCTTTCTGCCTTTGAGTGCTATCAATATAATCAGCTCTTTTGGGCCTATTTAATATTTTGTTTTTAGTAAGTCAAACTCTGATGAATTAATTAAAATTATATTTTAAAAAACACAAGTATATAGCTTTTTTACATCCTTTCTCCCCAGCCTATTAAATCAGACAGCCACCCACCTTCAGTTGGGTTCTGTCTGAGGTTTCTTTATGTTAAAAGACTTTTTTTTTTATGTCAACACTTAATCAGGCTCAAGGTTGAATTGTCTCTGTAATACTCTGTAAACTTTCCTGACTTGATATCTGCTATGATTGGATGCTATACATATATACACATACATACATATATAAAAAGGAACTGAACACAGCTTAGTTTGGGGCTTACAGCATTGTAGTCTTGCTTTCTGTTGTGTGTTGCTTATTATACCCTTTTTGTATCTCCTCCTCATAGCGGCCAATAAATCGTCAGCAATCATGTCAACCCACATTGTGGCTTGTCTACTGCTGTATAGACACAGACAGGTACGTATAGCTGTTGCCTCCTCTCTCTCGTGTTCTGTCACTGCCAGATATACCAGCTCACATTTTTTAAAATCCTGCTATTACTACCCCTTCTGGTATTTTGCTATGTTTTTTTCCCTTGTTCCTCTTCCGTTTAGCAGGTATGCACCTTCCTGGGCATGGCACTTAAGTCATAAATATAGGAATAGATAACTCTGTTAGAAAATCGTATTTCTTCCTGCATTCGCTTTCATCGCCTCTTGCATTAATTGTGAGACTCTGCCCTCTACAGACACACTAATGTCATGACATCTGCTCAGTGCTGCGTACAACCCCAAAAGCCCTTTTGTAGTTTTTTTGTTCGTTTCTTGACTTTTATTATTTTGAAGTGAGCTTATTATAATTCACCAATATTCTTTTTTTTTTTTAAAGTTTCTGATGTTGTTGTTTGTTTGTTTTTTCTGCTCGTTTTGTGTCAGGGGGTGGTGTTGTCCAAGCTAGTGGAAGACTTCTTCAACATGAAGGAGGAGATCCTGTCACGAGACTTTGACTTGGGCTTTTCGGGGAACTCAGAGGACGTGGTTATGCGTGCGCTCCACCTCCTGGGGAACTGCCTCAATGTGACCAGCAGTTCTAATCGCAATGGAGAGTTTACCATCGCACCTACTCAAACTGTACCGGCGCTTTTTGAGCTCAACTTCTACAGCAATGGCCTTTTCCATGTATTCATTTCTGATGCAATCATTGGTAAGTTATGCCAACAGTATTATGTGCTGTTTTGGTACATCATTGTGGTTATTATTTAAGATAAAAATACTGAACGTGTAAAGAAAGCTTGAATAATTAATTTTTTTAAATAGTTAGTTTAAATTGCTGTTTGAAGTTAATGTGATGTGACAGTAAATCTACGTTCAGCAGTCCTAAACACACCTCTACCTCCCCAGCCTGTAGTGTCCTGTCGCTGCAGCGAGAGCTGGTCATCGAATCAGAGTCTGCTCGCCAGCCTGGCAATCCCAGTAATCTTCTTCTAAGTCAAGAGAGACTCATCCGCAAGGCCGCTGGTCTCTCCCACTTCCTTATCAATGAGGTGGCTGTAGCACCAGTAAGTCCTGCATATTCCATCTTTATCACTCCAAATGTCTGCACACATTTTACATAAGCATCCATGATATTATGACTACTGCTGTTATCCACCTCATGTCCACTTCCTCATTTCTTCAGCAGTGGACATGTTTACAATCAGAGTCCTTTTATATATGCCAGACATTGTTTTGTGCAATTGTGACAAGATAAT
Source organism: Oreochromis niloticus (assembly GCF_001858045.2). Classification (NCBI taxonomy): domain Eukaryota; kingdom Metazoa; phylum Chordata; class Actinopteri; order Cichliformes; family Cichlidae; genus Oreochromis; species Oreochromis niloticus. The sequence goes on from NC_031973.2 coordinate 13,691,394, forward strand.
TAACCTTCACTTTATCTCTGTGTGTTCATTGTTCATCTGAATATAAGACATTCCTGTCACTGTAATTAGTAACTGTAAACTACGCTGTTTATAAAGATTATTTACAAGGTTTGCATATTAGTTTACACTAGTACTGATGGAACAGGTTTGTTGACAAGTAGTTGTTTGTAAAAGTACATTTTCAACTCCTATGTGGTTTCATGTTTTAGCGTCTCTGCATCTCTCCTGTCTGTCCCACAGCCCTGCCAGACCATTTACCAGGTTTTCCATGACACAGTAACCAGGCTGATCCAGTATGGAGTTCTTTATGTGGCAGAGGTGAGTTTACAGGTCGTCAGCCGCTGGACAAAAATAACAGATCATGGCGGCTAATGTCAGAAGTTGAATGTTTTGGGAAGGACTCTTAGCGATAGTTGCTATTGGGTAATGAAACTTTCAGATCATCTGATCTGTTTTTGTGTGTCAGGAGGACCAGGAGGAACTGAGCCCAAGCCCCACAGATGAGCCGTGGCCCAAAAAGTTTGCTGAGCCCCTTTCCTGGAGAAGTGACGAAGAGGATGAGGACAGCGATTTTGGAGAGGAGCAGAGAGATCGCTACCTTAAGGTATACTTACGTGCACCATTTGGAATTTTACAGCCAACACAATCGCCACAGCATTCACATCCAAACATCCACTGTTCACCATCAAAAATGACTTTATTTGACTTTTGGTCTGTTTGTGTTGTCTTCCAGGTGAGTGTTTCTGCAGAGCACCAGGAGTTCTTTGTCTTCCTTCAGCGGCTGCTCAGCCCGGTGCTGGAAGCCTACAGCGGGGCCGCGATCTTCGTCCACAGTCTGAGCCAGCCCATGGTCGAGTCCGACTACACCCAGAGGCTCTTCAGATACCTGCTCACACGCACAGAAAGAGGAGTGGCTGGTTATGGTAATATCCTAACATCACCCACATACTCCACAATGTAGTGTGTTACGTCCCACTTGGAATTGAGAAAATTGCTAAAAAATGAGAAAATGGTTATTCCAGTCATGATTTTTTAGGTGCTGGGAATAAAGTCCAAAAGTATAAGTAGTATTCACATGAAAAATAAGAAATTATCAGCAGATTAAAGAAGGATTTAGCTAGTGACAAATTTTAAAAGTAAGATCCTGTCTCTGGTTTATGTATTTCAAGCACTTCATAATCTTATTCTCATTTCATTCAGGTGAAAGTGCAACTCATTATCTGGTTAAGAACACCGTGAGGACATTCAAGGAGCTCGGGGTAAGCATGTGTGCGTTTGTTTGTGTGTATTTGGGGTATGTGCAGAGTCCTCCAGCTGAACCTCCTGTTTTCTGTTTATTCTCCAGGTCCTAAAGGAGAGGAGAGAAAACAAGGTGACGACTCTGGAGCTAAGCAGCACCTTTCTACCTCAGGAAAATCGGAACAAACTCCTGCAGTACATCTTAGGTTTCACTCTGCTGTGACCGCGTCGTGCATCACCCAGCTCGGACCCCAGGCTCCTTCCAATAAAGGGCTTCTACTGGTTACTTCTAAACAGTCCCAGGTGCTACTCTGTGGAAAGCTTTACCAGGAAGTGCCTTCACGTAAAAGCAGCTAACTATCAGCTGTTAGTCGGAAGAGACTTGAAGCCAGTCTTCCCTTTCTTCTTTTTTTTTTTCTTTGTGTTTCAGTCTCTGACTCCCTATGTTAGAACCGCACAGCTGATTTAACACGTGTATTGAAGGGGTCCCTCTAGGAATCGTTCGTTGTGAACTTTGCAGGAGAAGTCAAAAGGTTTTAATATGAAAAAAAAAAGTTTAACCGTGCAGTCTGAACAAAGCAAAGCTGCCTTTTGTCTATACAAGTGAACAAGTAAAATATGCATATAAAATAACTGTAAACATAACCAACAACAGAGGCATTTTTATGTTAACTCTTTGTGCTTGTTTAAAAAGTTGCCGTATTCTCTCCAGTGCACTCTAATATCTTACAGTTTAAAATGTGTTTCCTGTACATAGAGCGTAGAACAACTTCATTTATAGTGCACTGAAATTATTGCACTCTGGTGTAATCAAAGATAAAAGTTCGCTGTTCTCAGAGAGATACAGTGCCCCTGCAAAATGTGTACATATCCAAGGTTTCAGTGGCAAAATGTATGAATTTAAATCTCCATACAGCGAAGGTCAGTTATTTCTAGTTGCTGTTTTTTTTAGATAAAAACAATCAGTGTGCAGTTTGGCCCATGAACAATATTTACTTAGTGAATGCAATACGTACCTGTTGAAAGTCTGCCATAGTTGAGGCCTAAAATAACGTCCACCCACAGTTAAGTGCATTCAAACCACTAATATCTAAGTGCATTCACTTACACTTTTCATATGAAAAGTGACTTTGATCTCTTTTCTTTTTGCAGAACACCTCACTTTTCGATGAATGTTACACAGCACAGCACTTAAAGTAATGAATACCAGCCATCACACCCACTTTTATTCTAATAACAACACGCTCAGACACTCTGTGGCATGCCTTTCAGGGAAAGCAGATATTTGGGATTACCACCTTTTTTTTGTTTTGTTTTTTGTTGTATCATTAACACGCTGTATAGCCTTTATAGCATTGCTGCTGAAAGAGCAATAGTTGGGCATTTGTGAGATAAAAGTGCTGCATAGTGTGGTAAAATAGTGCAGTTCTTTTGAACAGTTGGCTAATTGTGAGTGCAGTATAGTGTTCTCTTTACAGACCTCTGTAAGGTCAAAAACAAACAGGAAACAGGAAAAATGCTGTCATCCGAAACTTCCAGGTTAAATTATTCTTTTTTCATGTTAGATATAGCAGTGGAATTTTAAATTCCATCATTAGTTACATTCTTTAATAAAATCAATCTTACACTGACTTACATTATGATAGAGTTTAGGCTACCAGTAAGTAGATATTACCTATTCTTCTTCCTATTATTATTGTTATAGTTGCAGTACATTTAAGTGTTTCAGTGTTGGAATCAAAAAGTCAGATATGCCTGACTGTGAAATTTTAAATGAACAAAAAGCAAAGTGGCTGAAGTTAAAGTACGATGGTGAAACAACAGCATTGTGCATTTGGCTGCGAGTTTCTAATTCTGTTGTAAAGTAACTTGATAACACAAAGTCGATCATTAATATTAAGTCAATATTAAGTGTGTCTTTCAGTTTCAGTTTGCAGTGAATATGAATATAAACGTAAACCGCTCCTCTTCTTGATGGCAGAAAAAAGAGGAAGCAGCAAGTTTGAAAGCGTGGGAGGAAGTGTAATGAATTGCCATCATTATTGAATGATCGTGAGGACATTGTTGATGTGTCAGGGCAATAGAAGAATTGGGACCTTTAAATAAATATTTCTATTGGGAAATACGTGTGATAGCTCAACACTTCTTGTTACAGGTCATTGTAATGTTTATTTTTCATATTTTTCTAAACTTGTAAATGAAAAAAAAAAGTTACATATTGGTGAAAGACACCTAAAGCATGTGGAAGAACAGAAGAGTATGTTACTGAAACAAGAATGTGCTCTGAGAGTGTCACGAGCTTTCTAGCATTTCTGAGCCCTCGGTCTGTACAAGTCTCCTCACCAGGGGACCCATCTGCCATGATCCAACCACTATACGTACTGTACTGCATGTTTCCTCTGGTCGCCTTTAATCATCGGCACTTCAATGTGAACTCTGCTCAACCTGATAATAATGGTCTTTTACAGCCTTACCGCTGTGTACGTCGTGTAAGTTGTGTTGATGAAAGCGAGCTGTATGTGTAGAAGATTAATTGTGTTACCTCTTGAATGTTATCTAAAAAGGTCATTGTGATATTGTCAAATACTCGATGGATGTGGTACAGATTTATAGTTTTTAATGAACTGCTTGTGGGATACTGAAGCTGCATTAACCACATCCCACTACTCTGTATAATGTAGGATAAATGCCTGTATCTGGGAAGCAGGTGCCTTTTTAATGCACTGTAGTATTCTTTTGTTGTTTGTTTTTCTTGTTCTTTTGTGCATGTTAATAATTTTGGGAATCCAAAAGAACACTGTAGATGGTAACTTGGAAAAAAAATACACAAGTTGAGAGAACATGTTAGAATCACCAGCTACTAAAAATATGTCACTTTTCTTTTTGCTTTATCGAAGCAAAGCACAATTGGCATTGTTAGATTTTGTTTTTAAATAAATTAATGATAGATTAATGATGGTGTTGCCTTTTTATTTCTTCTATTATATCTAAAAAGCAGTTTATCAGTGGATTATTTTTCTGGTGTGTGAAAGGAGTAAAAGGTTATAGTTAACTAATGCTTAAATAAAAATGAGTTAGGAATGGTAACTACAATGAAAAATTAAATAAGAATAAACTATAGTCATGTTAAAGAGAGAATACACCATATTTCAGTTTCAAAGTTCAACAGGTCAATTATTTAAATACAACCTCAGATGAACAACAGCGTGACTTATTACACTGTGTATGAAACACTAAGTATATCCCATCACTCTGTAGCTTGTAGAACAAACTGTAGGTGGTAGGTTTTTGTTCATTACTGTACTTCTAACAGCTGCTTCTGACATCCCAATTTCTCTCTGCAAAACATTCATATCTTTCAGTTTTCTGTAGTATTTGGAGTGAACATAACTCACAGTATGTCCAAATAAGTAGAAGGCGATCAAATGATGCAAACACATTATTAGCACATTAGAGCTAATTTTGTTTATTTATGTCTAAAGAGATCAAACTGCTAAATAAATACATTAAATTCTCTGGTTGCAGATCTGGTAATGTGAGGACTTTTGATGCATCTGTCTGTTTGTATAGACGTCATTATGTGTCAGGCTGAAGGAGGAGGCAGGCTTGCTTTGTTGGGCCTGTGGGAGGATGCTAGGAGGATATATAGTGGATCGAGACCATGCGAAGCCTAGTGGCAATGAGGACCAAACAGAGACGACAGGTGTGCGTTCTTCTACCGAACAAGCAGCACCTGGATTGTGCTGTCACGGTGAGTGACCACAGATCCTTTCTGTAGCATATTTTCTTGTTTGGTATTTCACTGTGACACGTCACATGGACACAGAAACCGAAATTACACTCGTTAAGATTGCATTGATCTGTCAGTGGGGTATATTTATTTTTAAAGCAGTGGAAGAGTATTTTATTAGAAAAAAATACATATTAGCAACAAAGCCAAAACACTGAAAGCATGGACTCTCAATATGTTTTATGTTTTCTTTCTTCTTCCTGTGTGTTTATAGGTAAAAGCCAGAGGCCATGAGGTGTTGAACAATGTGTTGAAGCATCTTGGTGTCAGTGATCTCCAAGTGTTTGGTCTGGCTGTTATGAAAGGTCAGTTAGTTTCTCTGCGGGAGTTCAGGAGCAAATGTTTTTTATTCATTAACTTTGGAACGCTGAGATTCTGGGAGGCTGCTGATAGTGAGTGAACCTGCTGTAACATATAATACATGGAAAGCCATCTCCTATCAGCCGTAAACAGCATTACTGAGCGCCATCAAACATATGGTTTACAGGACAAATATGGCCAAAACTGAGTTACTTTACTTGAGCGTGCAAGTTATGTCGAATTTTTTCTTCCTATTTTTTCACTCTTTCCTGTACAGCATGAAGTGTTGTGACAGGAGTTAACCTGCCTCAACTGTTAATTTTGCCGCCCTACCAAGAAGTGTGAAATATGGTCAGTTTCATAGCTGTTCATAGATGCGGTTCTTTGATTAAGACAGTTGCATTTCTTTTTAATGACAGTGGAAAAACTGAGACATATTGTTAAAATTGCACTCATTATTTAAGACACATCAGCTTGTTTGTGATCCCATAAGTGTGAATGTTTTAAAAATGTATTTGTTCTTCTTCAGAACAAACGCAATGGAAACAAAAGGCCTTTGTACTGATAGGTTGTTAGTCAATATTTTTACTTTTCTGGGCCACATGCTGTGAAACTGAGCCTGACATCTCTGATTGAATGTGTGCTTTTTTTCCTTTTTTTAAGATAATGATTATCTGTTTCTTGATTTGGACCAAAAGCTGAGCAAGTACTTTGGGAAACGATGGAACAAAGGATCTTTAATGGTTAGTTTTCCATTTCTTTTTTTGGTGTAGTGTTTGCACTGTTGAAACAGAAATCACCAGATTTACAAATGGCTTCTGTGCTGTAATGGCAACACTGTGAAAGCTGAATTTAATGATGTCACTTCAAATTTCAGGTTTTCCTGGTTTTATTGGCAGTCATGATGATTTGCATATCAATGATCTCAAGCACATCTTGTGGCTCATTGTTATGCACCGGTGCTGGTTTCAGTAGTTGTGCAACTTTGCGACTGGGGAAACCTGCGACAGATAAGACTGTATGAGTACTAAGATGTTTCTCCCAGTGAAAACACTGCATCCAGATAAAGTCCACCATTGGACTAACATGTCAAACATATTAGAAAGATCTGGCTTATTTTAAAAGTTCTTTTATGTCCGTGGGTTTTTTTTTTTTAATGATTTATCATATTGGTCAAATATTACCTAGACTGTCTAATAGCAGAAACGATAAACTGAGTACTCTCTTTACTGATCCCACCTTTCCAGGTCCCATTTATCTTATTTCTGAGAGTCCAGTATTATGTAGAAAGTGGGCTGCTAATTTTGTAAGTTTGTTTTCCATTACCTTCTTTTTCCAAGATTAATAATTTCCACTATAAGTGTTGTTTAAGTTTGTGAAAATATTTGTGGAAAAACTAGACAGCTGACTCAACCTGACAGACTTCATAACAGGAAAAGAAAACCTCCCTGTTTCTTGCAGGAGCACCACAGTGCAGCAGCTCTACTACACTGAGCTGAGGCAGAAGGTGCTGCGTTCACAGAGCCACCATCAGGAGGCTTTGTTCTTCCAGCTGGCAGCCTCTGCCCTCCAAGCTGACGTCGGCGATCTGGCACAGGGAGAGGAGACCGAGGAAGACGGAGAAGAGAAGAAGCAGGAGAGAAAACACAGATGCTACTTTCTCCCTGAAGATTACTTCCCCTCATGGGTAAAAAAAAGAAAGAAAAAGAAGTGTAGTCTAACCTTGACAGAAATACTATTATATATATATCTCTGTGTGTTCATCTTCTCAGCTCATAAAGCACAGAGGGAGAGAGTATTTACTTCAGCACAGCCCAGTGCTGCATGGTGAGCTGAGGGGGGTGTCTCGCAGGCAAGCCATCCTGCACTTTATAAAGGAAGCCAACGGGCTGCAGGATGGACCTGTCACATTCTACAGGATGAGAGAGGTCAGACAGTGTTTCAGTTAAACAAGGACAAACTCTGATGTAAGGATGTCTGTTTCTTAGTTTAAGAGAGACTAACTAAGAAACTCCTGTCCTGAGATGTTGAATATGGAGCTATCAGGCAGTTGAAAGGAAAAGGAAAAGAGGTCACATATATCAGACACTCCATAAACTCGTACATTTCAGAAAATCTTCAGAAAAATGTCCTGCAGTGTGAAAACTGTTACAGATCTCGTAAAAAGCCCCAGTAATAATCCTTTGGCATGCTCTAGTATTATTTGTCTGCCTTGGTCATTTTAGAGAACTCTTTGTGAGTCATGTTTGTTATGTGAGCCCATGGCTTTGTTAAAAAAAACTGCTTTATCAACTATTATTTTACACACAGGAGGAAAAACAGCCGAGGAGTTTAATCCTCCTCGGTGTGACAGTGAAAGGAGTCCATATTTGCCAGGTGAGTCGTTTTCAATGACAGTCTCACACATAATTTTAAATAAAGTTTATGAACTTATTTTCACATGTACATATAGATTCTTGATCTGAATTTGTGTTTTTTAAGGAGGTGGAAGGGAAGCAATCTTTGTTGTATGATTTCTCCTGGACAGGTATTGATCGCTTCACCTTTCAGGTTAGGTTCTAAAGACTGCACTATAATCAAAGTATACATACATTAAAGGTCACATTGACCTGTATGTAGCTTTAACCGTACCACACGAGCTCATCCTCTTTATGTATGCCTCTTACTTTTCAGGGCAACAGGTTTGAAATCACTGCTGTGGGCTCTTTGTGCCTTCCTAAACTGGTTTATTACACTAAATCGGCTTTCCACTCTAAACACATCCTGAGGCACCTCCGTGACAGTCACCAACTCCACATGAACACCAGAGATGCAGTCAGTTACATCCAACAGCTGGAAAACATGGGTAGTATGTAAGGCTTTACTTTACTACAACTTATCTAAGACACGACTGAGTCAGCTATCTTGGTCTGAAACCAATATCATGTAATAATAATAACAATAAGTCTTGTAAGTGATTTTAAAAGATTTGAGATCACAGTCTCTTACACAGTCACACTCCAAAGGTGCTCTCTTTTCTGTCTATCTTCAGCCAAAGAAGCCTACATCTGTGACACAGAGTGCCTAAGAAAGAGTCTCCAGTGCGGCAACCTCACATCTTCAATGTCTGACTGCAGTGATACATTGGAAACAGCTACTGCCTGGTTTAAAGAGGAAAAGGAGGAGGATGGAGGCTCTACAACAGGTCTGCTAATGGTTGAAATGTTTGTGTAGATGGTGCAACATTTGCCACTCAGACAACTTGTGAGTGCATTTATGTTTTGAAACTGGTAAAAACACGTTTAATTCTACCCAGCAATGGTTTACAGCAGTAAGTCTGCAGACCTAATGAAGGAAGAAAACAGCTGATGTTGCTGAAATGACCGAGAGGGAAAGTTTAAAAGCTCATTAGGCAAATGAAAGCAGAACTACTTTCTTAACTTACTTGTCGTACTTTTGCCTTGAACTCAAAAGCAGTTGTTTGTTTACACGGATGCCAGAGTCTGAGCTGTGGTTGGACGAATCAGAGGAGTTGTTTGTTGATGATCCAGCTGAGGTGTCCTGGCTGGCTGAGCTGCTCCATGGTGTGTCTGTTGACGCTCCTTTGATGTTACCCTCTTTTTGCTGGGCAGGTGAGTCCAAAAACCACTATGACCATTCTAAAATAACAGTTTAATCATGTGTTAGTTCTGTGTAGCATGTGATATTGTGTCCTGTTTTATCAGCTGTCACCATGGAAATGAAACAGGTGAGCAAACTGCAGGTCTGTCTGTTTGAACATTTCCAGCACGATCCTGCATCAAAGCCAACATCCTTCTCTGTGATCTTCAGGTTCTGTGGAAGAAAACTGATGAAGGGATGTCTGTGGACTAATTTAGAGTCAGAGGATGCAGGGATTCATCACCTGTTCTTCATCTCATGACAAGGAGACACCTGTTGGAGTTTGTTGTTATGGAGCGAAAATGCTGAAAGGATACAGCTGAGTGTTATATTTTGTTTGCTTAGAGGAAACCTCATTATATGTGCTAAAACAGAAGCCACATAGTGACCTGAGTGCAGCCCAAAGTTGCAGTAATTACACTTCAGAGATCGATGTATACAGACTAAATCTTGCCCACAAAGAGGTATAATATTGTTTTAATACATATTTACAAACTAAATGTATTAATATATCAATAACATAATAAATGCAACACTTGGGACATTTTTGTCATTCTTTGAACAGTGCTATTAAAATCAATGCTGACTTCTGTTCATTTGCCATTATAAGCATTTTACAATTAAAAAAATGTTTAAGTTAATATGTCAGATTTTATTCTGTTTTATGATTCAGGTGAAATTATGTTGTCAGGCTTCCACAGTGTGGCATTATTTCCAAACAATCAGAGTCCATGCCATGATGTGAGAGGTCTAAGGTGCTGTGTTAAGGGTGCACTCTCCTCTGGAGGTGTGGGTTCAAGGCACACTCCTGTTGTTGCATTAAACCAAACAGATATAAAGGAGCTTTTCTGAAAAAAAAACAACAACCTAAAGATCTGTGTACAATATCAGAAGGTTAGTAGCAAAATAGGAGAGCAATGCACTGTGTAGGACATATGGAAGTATAGTGCTGAGGACTCATCTCCCTCAAAAACACAATGATAAAACCCTGCCTAATACTAAGCGCTCAGAAGATTGTTTCACTGTCAGTATTGACAGCTCTGCACATTGACTGCTGGGTGAATCCCATCTAGGGCTCTCCTTGGCTCTCTTCTAGTTGGGTGTAACGATTGCCCCTGCGGTGATCCTCCTGGGGCTCTCGTGCTCTGGGGGGCCTCTGGATGTTTGGGGCCCAGGTCTTCTCTATGCCTGCTTCATGTCCTTGGGGGCAGGCTGTGGCTCCCCACACCTACCTGTTAAATAGTTGAATTGAGTAACCTTATGAACACAAGCGTGTTCACACAAGTGTACAAACAGGTACTCACTATCTTGGTCGACTGCTGCCTCTAAACATGTATCATTAATACTGTGTGCTGCTCAGCATTTTTTTTCTTCACTCCCTCTTCTTCTCTATTTTTATCTCCCCCTTCTTCTGTTAACTTTCTCCCCAACTCCACTCCCCTCTTTCTTTCTTCTCCCCTTTCACCCATATTGTCTGTTCTGAGTCTACTAAGTCAAAATAAAAAAAAATCCTAATCAAATTCTAATAAAATATGACTATAAAGTGGACCAGTATAGCAAAAGCCGCAATGGTCCACTTGGGAAATCTGTTGGGCGTTTTGCCTGATTGCTACACTGAAAAAACTGAAAAATAGACAACAAAAATACAATATCAGCATTTTACCATTAAAATATATTTTAATCACTTATTAAAACTGTGTTTTAGTTTGCTTTCATCCAAAGCATCTTACAGTTTTATGCAGAATTTCATTTGACGAGATCACATTGTGTGGCTTCCAAAATCTGTCTGTAAACTTTTCATGTTGTGGGTCCCATGGTGTAATGGTTAGCACTCTGGACTTTGAATCCAGTGATCCGAGTTCAACTCTCGGTGGGACCTCATGCATGTTTTTTGTAAGCTTTCCTTTCCTTCTTCACATCACCTGCTACATGTTCAGTAGCAGTTGATTCATTTAGGTGGTGAGAGGATCCACTTGTTAGTTCCATAAAACATCCAATGACAGTTGTCTTCTAGTCCTGAGCGCACAGAAAGCATACATGTTGTCGGGGGTGCAGGTTTGTCAGCATTTGTAAAGAACTATACTACAGAGTATGTGTTCATTACATAACCAACTTGGATTCCAGTACCCAACACTCCTGGATACGCTAGTATTCACTGACAGCAGTTGTATAGAGGTATTTTAGCATGAGTATGAGTATTACATGTCATTCAAACACTTACTGTCATAAAATAAAACAGTTTCCTCTACAATATCTTGAACAAAGGTAACATCTTCACTAACTGTTGGCTGTTACCTTCTCGACTTAAGCTGTTTTGTGAATGGTTGAGTCTTAGGCGTCAGATCATTCGAATGCTTTTTTTGTTTGTTTGTTTAGTTAGGATAGCCGAGTGTTCTAAGGCACTGTGTTAAAATTAGAGTTCCAATCCAACTCCTGACAGTTGGATTTTATCTTCAATAAAGGTTTTCGTCCAAATCTGCTTGCAAAATCTGTCTGTAAACCCTTTACGTTGTGGGTCCCATGGTGTAATGGTTAGCACTCTGGACTTTGAATCCAGTGATCCGAGTTCAAATCTCGGTGGGACCTCATGCGTGTTCTTTGTCAACTGCTACATGTTCAGTGGCTATTGATTAATTTAGGTGGTGAGAGGATCCACTTGTTAGTTCCATAAAACATCCAATTTTAACAACAGTTGTCTTCTTGTCCTGAGCACACAGGAAGCACACATAATATAAACATTAAATTCTGTTTAACACTAAACACTAAAACTGATTTCTGACTGGTATACAGCAGTGACAATTGCTCAACACAAAGAAACAAAGTACAAAACTAGAAATAATGGGTTCTCCAAGGAAACCCACTGAAGAACAGTAACACTAAGAAACAACAGAAAGCTGAACTTAACAAATATCATTGTTCCGTGATGCGCAACATGAGCTTTGCACTTTTTCAGAGTTTCCACAATCTCTCTGTAAATCCATGCAGTAGGGGTTCTGCTGGAGATTTCTCCCTGACAAAAGGAAGTTTTTCCTCCCCACTGTTGCCAAGTGCTTACTCAAAGGTCTTTTGGTTGTTGGGAATTTCATTCATTTATTACAGGTTTTTAAATGACAATATAAAGCACCACGAGGTGACTGCTGTTGGAATTTTACGCTATATAAAGAAAACTTGCAGGAAATGTTTTTGACCACTGAAATTTGAAATGAGCACACGGAATATTCACAAGACAGTGTCTACACTGGTTGTATCGGTATTGGGATACACCTGCAGATGTACTAACTGAGGCTACTGCATGATTATGCAATTCACTCTAAATAATGATGCTGTGTCAAAGCTTTTTGTGACAATTAACTGTCTTTGGATGGGTTTTTTTTGCATTTGCCACTGAAATTACCACTCTTGTGTGATAGGGTTGCATGACTGCTTGTCATAAAATGAATAATAACAATGAAATCATCTCCTTTACTTTTTTAAAATTCATGGACTTCTTCCCAGTTTTCTGACACTTTTATTTTACTGTGTAAAAATGTGCAGGTGTGCTTCCCGTGTGACTGTTTCATTCCCAAATTTTGGCTCCTGGGACAATTGATTTTGTGAAACATTAAAACTCTGACAGATGCATGTCACAGATATATGAGGTCAGTACTTTGCACAAGGATATTTGGCATGTAAATCACGTAACATTTCAGTCTTATGTGTAATAAGCAAGTGATATCAGGAGTGGGATTTGAACCCATGCCTACTTAACATCTAAAGCACATTTGTGAGGTTTTAGGTTTAGATCTATGAATTTTTGCAGGCTGAGATCCACTTGGTGAAGGAAGTTGTAATGGATGTCTGTGAAGGTTCTCAGTCATCCAGGTGATTGCAGTCTAAGGAGCTTGGAAACTTCTTTAAGTTGCTTGAAGACATTTCACCTCTCATCCGAGAAGCTTCTTCAGTTCTAGGGTCAAATGGTGGAGAGTTCCAGATTTAAGGCCTATGGGAGCGTCCGCCCAAGATGGACGAGGGACCCCTAACGATCCTCTCTCTAATGACACGAGCCAAGGTGTGAAAACGGGTGTAGGTCACAATCAGCCAAGGATTTGGGTGAGCTCGTTGTGAAACCTAGCCCTAACCTATCATGTGATTTCCTGAGGTCAAATGGCCCATGATGTGAGTGGGCGTTAAGGCTTCTGGGAAGGTATCTCCACACTGGATTATAGATGTCAGACAGTTGGTGCCCTATGCCACCACCTCTTTTCAAAGATGGTCATTCACCGTGGACATAGATGTAACGGAGCAGTCTGTATCTGGAGTGAATTTGGCTGTGTGGAACAATTGATTTTGCCGAACATTCAGACTCCGATAGACGCATGAGAGAGGTACTTGAGGATATTTGGCATGTAGATTAAAGCTTACAATCACCAACCAGGTAGGCGACCCCCAACACCAACTAAACCAGATTTCAAGTTGATAATTTATCAAAGCAGTTGCCATCTAGTGGCAACTTCTTTATTGAAGGAAGACATCACATAACATGTCAGTCTTATGTTTAATAAGCAAGTGATGTCAGGAGTGGGATTTGAACCCACGCCTCCAGGGGAGACTGCGACCTGAACGCAGCGCCTTAGACCGCTCGGCCATCCTGACACATTTGCACTTGTTCATACAGAATCCACATGACAGGCTAGCAGATCAAGACACCTTTACAACTTATCATATTTGCAGACTATTACACCTCTGCCTTACCAACACATATTTTAAAAACAACGAGGGTGTCTACAGACAAAAACATGACAGTGTTGGTCTTTATGCAAATGTCCTGCTTATAAGGAAACCTGCATTCAGCTGAGATTGAAGAAGTCACTTGGATGAGTGATGAGACATTTCTTCAACTATCTGATAAATGAATGTGACCAAGTTGCAGTACGGAAAGGAAATGACTTCTAAAGCACATTTGTGAGATTTCAGGTTTAGATCTATGTATTTTTGCAGGCTGAGATCCACTTGGTGAAGGAAGTTGTAATGGATGTCTGTGAAGGTTCTCAGTCATCCAGGTGATTGCAGTCTAAGGAGCTTGGAAACTTCTTTAAGTTGCTTGAAGACATTTCACCTCTCATCCGAGAAGCTTCTTCAGTTCTAGGGTCAAATGGTGGAGAGTTCCAGATTTAAGGCCTATGGGAGCGTCCGCCCAAGATGGACGAGGGACCCCTAACGATCCTCTCTCTAATGACACGAGCCAAGGTGTGAAAACGGGTGTAGGTCACAATCAGCCAAGGATTTGGGTGAGCTCGTTGTGAAACCTAGCCCTAACCTATCATGTGATTTCCTGAGGTCAAATGGCCCAGGATGTGAGTGGGCGTTAAGGCTTCTGGGAAGGTATCTCCACACTGGATTATAGATGTCAGACAGTTGGTGCCCTATGCCACCACCTCTTTTCAAAGATGGTCATTCACCGTGGACATAGATGTAACGGAGCAGTCTGTATCTGGAGTGAATTTGGCTGTGTGGAACAATTGATTTTGCCGAACATTCAGACTCCGATAGACGCATGAGAGAGGTACTTGAGGATATTTGGCATGTAGATTAAAGCTTACAATCACCAACCAGGTAGGCGACCCCCAACACCAACTAAACCAGATTTCAAGTTGATAATTTATCAAAGCAGTTGCCATCTAGTGGCAACTTCTTTATTGAAGGAAGACATCACATAACATGTCAGTCTTATGTTTAATAAGCAAGTGATGTCAGGAGTGGGATTTGAACCCACGCCTCCAGGGGAGACTGCGACCTGAACGCAGCGCCTTAGACCGCTCGGCCATCCTGACACATTTGCACTTGTTCATACAGAATCCACATGACAGGCTAGCAGATCAAGACACCTTTACAACTGATCATATTTGCAGACTATTACACCTCTGCCTTACCAACACATATTTTAAAACAACGAGGGTGTCTACAGACAAAAACATGACAGTGTTGGTCTTTATGCAAATGTCCTGCTTATAAGGAAACCTGCATTCAGCTGAGATTGAAGAAGTCACTTGGATGAGTGATGAGACATTTCTTCAACTATCTGATAAATGAATGTGACCAAGTTGCAGTACGGAAAGGAAATGACTTCTAAAGCACATTTGTGAGATTTCAGGTTTAGATCTATGTATTTTTGCAGGCTGAGATCCACTTGGTGAAGGAAGTTGTAATGGATGTCTGTGAAGGTTCTCAGTCATCCAGGTGATTGCAGTCTAAGGAGCTTGGAAACTTCTTTAAGTTGCTTGAAGACATTTCACCTCTCATCCGAGAAGCTTCTTCAGTTCTAGGGTCAAATGGTGGAGAGTTCCAGATTTAAGGCCTATGGGAGCGTCCGCCCAAGATGGACGAGGGACCCCTAACGATCCTCTCTCTAATGACACGAGCCAAGGTGTGAAAACGGGTGTAGGTCACAATCAGCCAAGGATTTGGGTGAGCTCGTTGTGAAACCTAGCCCTAACCTATCATGTGATTTCCTGAGGTCAAATGGCCCAGGATGTGAGTGGGCGTTAAGGCTTCTGGGAAGGTATCTCCACACTGGATTATAGATGTCAGACAGTTGGTGCCCTATGCCACCACCTCTTTTCAAAGATGGTCATTCACCGTGGACATAGATGTAATGGAGCAGTCTGTATCTGGAGTGAATTTGGCTGTGTGGAACAATTGATTTTGCCGAACATTCAGACTCCGATAGACGCATGAGAGAGGTACTTGAGGATATTTGGCATGTAGATTAAAGCTTACAATCACCAACCAGGTAGGCGACCCCAACACCAACTAAACCAGATTTCAAGTTGATAATTTATCAAAGCAGTTGCCATCTAGTGGCAACTTCTTTATTGAAGGAAGACATCACATAACATGTCAGTCTTATGTTTAATAAGCAAGTGATGTCAGGAGTGGGATTTGAACCCACGCCTCCAGGGGAGACTGCGACCTGAACGCAGCGCCTTAGACCGCTCGGCCATCCTGACACATTTGCACTTGTTCATACAGAATCCACATGACAGGCTAGCAGATCAAGACACCTTTACAACTTATCATATTTGCAGACTATTACACCTCTGCCTTACCAACACATATTTTAAAAACAACGAGGGTGTCTACAGACAAAAACATGACAGTGTTGGTCTTTATGCAAATGTCCTGCTTATAAGGAAACCTGCATTCAGCTGAGATTGAAGAAGTCACTTGGATGAGTGATGAGACATTTCTTCAACTATCTGATAAATGAATGTGACCAAGTTGCAGTACGGAAAGGAAATGACTTCTAAAGCACATTTGTGAGATTTCAGGTTTAGATCTATGTATTTTGCAGGCTGAGATCCACTTGGTGAAGGAAGTTGTAATGGATGTCTGTGAAGGTTCTCAGTCATCCAGGTGATTGCAGTCTAAGGAGCTTGGAAACTTCTTTAAGTTGCTTGAAGACATTTCACCTCTCATCCGAGAAGCTTCTTCAGTTCTAGGGTCAAATGGTGGAGAGTTCCAGATTTAAGGCCTATGGGAGCGTCCGCCCAAGATGGACGAGGGACCCCTAACGATCCTCTCTCTAATGACACGAGCCAAGGTGTGAAAACGGGTGTAGGTCACAATCAGCCAAGGATTTGGGTGAGCTCGTTGTGAAACCTAGCCCTAACCTATCATGTGATTTCCTGAGGTCAAATGGCCCAGGATGTGAGTGGGCGTTAAGGCTTCTGGAAGGTATCTCCACACTGGATTATAGATGTCAGACAGTTGGTGCCCTATGCCACCACCTCTTTTCAAAGATGGTCATTCACCGTGGACATAGATGTAACGGAGCAGTCTGTATCTGGAGTGAATTTGGCTGTGTGGAACAATTGATTTTGCCGAACATTCAGACTCCGATAGACGCATGAGAGAGGTACTTGAGGATATTTGGCATGTAGATTAAAGCTTACAATCACCAACCAGGTAGGCGACCCCCAACACCAACTAAACCAGATTTCAAGTTGATAATTTATCAAAGCAGTTGCCATCTAGTGGCAACTTCTTTATTGAAGGAAGACATCACATAACATGTCAGTCTTATGTTTAATAAGCAAGTGATGTCAGGAGTGGGATTTGAACCCACGCCTCCAGGGGAGACTGCGACCTGAACGCAGCGCCTTAGACCGCTCGGCCATCCTGACACATTTGCACTTGTTCATACAGAATCCACATGACAGGCTAGCAGATCAAGACACCTTTACAACTGATCATATTTGCAGACTATTACACCTCTGCCTTACCAACACATATTTTAAAAACAACGAGGGTGTCTACAGACAAAAACATGACAGTGTTGGTCTTTATGCAAATGTCCTGCTTATAAGGAAACCTGCATTCAGCTGAGATTGAAGAAGTCACTTGGATGAGTGATGAGACATTTCTTCAACTATCTGATAAATGAATGTGACCAAGTTGCAGTACGGAAAGGAAATGACTTCTAAAGCACATTTGTGAGATTTCAGGTTTAGATCTATGTATTTTGCAGGCTGAGATCCACTTGGTGAAGGAAGTTGTAATGGATGTCTGTGAAGGTTCTCAGTCATCCAGGTGATTGCAGTCTAAGGAGCTTGGAAACTTCTTTAAGTTGCTTGAAGACATTTCACCTCTCATCCGAGAAGCTTCTTCAGTTCTAGGTCAAATGGTGGAGAGTTCCAGATTTAAGGCCTATGGGAGCGTCCGCCCAAGATGGACGAGGGACCCTAACGATCCTCTCTCTAATGACACGAGCCAAGGTGTGAAAACGGGTGTAGGTCACAATCAGCCAAGGATTTGGGTGAGCTCGTTGTGAAACCTAGCCCTAACCTATCATGTGATTTCCTGAGGTCAAATGGCCCAGGATGTGAGTGGGCGTTAAGGCTTCTGGGAAGGTATCTCCACACTGGATTATAGATGTCAGACAGTTGGTGCCCTATGCCACCACCTCTTTTCAAAGATGGTCATTCACCGTGGACATAGATGTAACGGAGCAGTCTGTATCTGGAGTGAATTTGGCTGTGTGGAACAATTGATTTTGCCGAACATTCAGACTCCGATAGACGCATGAGAGAGGTACTTGAGGATATTTGGCATGTAGATTAAAGCTTACAATCACCAACCAGGTAGGCGACCCCCAACACCAACTAAACCAGATTTCAAGTTGATAATTTATCAAAGCAGTTGCCATCTAGTGGCAACTTCTTTATTGAAGGAAGACATCACATAACATGTCAGTCTTATGTTTAATAAGCAAGTGATGTCAGGAGTGGGATTTGAACCCACGCCTCCAGGGAGACTGCGACCTGAACGCAGCGCCTTAGACCGCTCGGCCATCCTGACACATTTGCGCTTGTTCATACAGAATCCACATGACAGGCTAGCAGATCAAGACACCTTTACAACTATCATATTTGCAGACTATTACACCTCTGCCTTACCAACACATATTTTAAAAACGAGGGTGTCTACAGACAAAAACATGACAGTGTTGGTCTTTATGCAAATGTCCTGCTTATAAGGAAACCTGCATTCAGCTGAGATGGAAGAAGTCACTTGGATGAGTGATGAGACATTTCTTCAACTATCTGATAAATGAATGTGACCAAGTTGCAGTACGGAAAGGAAATGACTTCTAAAGCACATTTGTGAGATTTCAGGTTTAGATCTATGTATTTTGCAGGCTGAGATCCACTTGGTGAAGGAAGTTGTAATGGATGTCTGTGAAGGTTCTCAGTCATCCAGGTGATTGCAGTCTAAGGAGCTTGGAAACTTCTTTAAGTTGCTTGAAGACATTTCACCTCTCATCCGAGAAGCTTCTTCAGTTCTAGGGTCAAATGGTGGAGAGTTCCAGATTTAAGGCCTATGGGAGCGTCCGCCCAAGATGGACGAGGGACCCCTAACGATCCTCTCTCTAATGACACGAGCCAAGGTGTGAAAACGGGTGTAGGTCACAATCAGCCAAGGATTTGGGTGAGCTCGTTGTGAAACCTAGCCCTAACCTATCATGTGATTTCCTGAGGTCAAATGGCCCAGGATGTGAGTGGGCGTTAAGGCTTCTGGGAAGGTATCTCCACACTGGATTATAGATGTCAGACAGTTGGTGCCCTATGCCACCACCTCTTTTCAAAGATGGTCATTCACCGTGGACATAGATGTAACGGAGCAGTCTGTATCTGGAGTGAATTTGGCTGTGTGGAACAATTGATTTTGCCGAACATTCAGACTCCGATAGACGCATGAGAGAGGTACTTGAGGATATTTGGCATGTAGATTAAAGCTTACAATCACCAACCAGGTAGGCGACCCCCAACACCAACTAAACCAGATTTCAAGTTGATAATTTATCAAAGCAGTTGCCATCTAGTGGCAACTTCTTTATTGAAGGAAGACATCACATAACATGTCAGTCTTATGTTTAATAAGCAAGTGATGTCAGGAGTGGGATTTGAACCCACGCCTCCAGGGGAGACTGCGACCTGAACGCAGCGCCTTAGACCGCTCGGCCATCCTGACACATTTGCACTTGTTCATACAGAATCCACATGACAGGCTAGCAGATCAAGACACCTTTACAACTGATCATATTTGCAGACTATTACACCTCTGCCTTACCAACACATATTTTAAAAACAACGAGGGTGTCTACAGACAAAAACATGACAGTGTTGGTCTTTATGCAAATGTCCTGCTTATAAGGAAACCTGCATTCAGCTGAGATTGAAGAAGTCACTTGGATGAGTGATGAGACATTTCTTCAACTATCTGATAAATGAATGTGACCAAGTTGCAGTACGGAAAGGAAATGACTTCTAAAGCACATTTGTGAGATTTCAGGTTTAGATCTATGTATTTTTGCAGGCTGAGATCCACTTGGTGAAGGAAGTTGTAATGGATGTCTGTGAAGGTTCTCAGTCATCCAGGTGATTGCAGTCTAAGGAGCTTGGAAACTTCTTTAAGTTGCTTGAAGACATTTCACCTCTCATCCGAGAAGCTTCTTCAGTTCTAGGGTCAAATGGTGGAGAGTTCCAGATTTAAGGCCTATGGGAGCGTCCGCCCAAGATGGACGAGGGACCCCTAACGATCCTCTCTCTAATGACACGAGCCAAGGTGTGAAAACGGGTGTAGGTCACAATCAGCCAAGGATTTGGGTGAGCTCGTTGTGAAACCTAGCCCTAACCTATCATGTGATTTCCTGAGGTCAAATGGCCCAGGATGTGAGTGGGCGTTAAGGCTTCTGGGAAGGTATCTCCACACTGGATTATAGATGTCAGACAGTTGGTGCCCTATGCCACCACCTCTTTCAAAGATGGTCATTCACCGTGGACATAGATGTAACGGAGCAGTCTGTATCTGGAGTGAATTTGGCTGTGTGGAACAATTGATTTTGCCGAACATTCAGACTCCGATAGACGCATGAGAGAGGTACTTGAGGATATTTGGCATGTAGATTAAAGCTTACAATCACCAACCAGGTAGGCGACCCCCAACACCAACTAAACCAGATTTCAAGTTGATAATTTATCAAAGCAGTTGCCATCTAGTGGCAACTTCTTTATTGAAGGAAGACATCACATAACATGTCAGTCTTATGTTTAATAAGCAAGTGATGTCAGGAGTGGGATTTGAACCCACGCCTCCAAGGGAGACTGCGACCTGAACGCAGCGCCTTAGACCGCTCGGCCATCCTGACACATTTGCGCTTGTTCATACAGAATCCACATGACAGGCTAGCAGATCAAGACACCTTTACAACTGATCATATTTGCAGACTATTACACCTCTGCCTTACCAACACATATTTTAAAAAACGAGGGTGTCTACAGACAAAAACATGACAGTGTTGGTCTTTATGCAAATGTCCTGCTTATAAGGAAACCTGCATTCAGCTGAGATGGAAGAAGTCACTTGGATGAGTGATGAGACATTTCTTCAACTATCTGATAAATGAATGTGACCAAGTTGCAGTACGGAAAGGAAATGACTTCTAAAGCACATTTGTGAGATTTCAGGTTTAGATCTATGTATTTTTGCAGGCTGAGATCCACTTGGTGAAGGAAGTTGTAATGGATGTCTGTGAAGGTTCTCAGTCATCCAGGTGATTGCAGTCTAAGGAGCTTGGAAACTTCTTTAAGTTGCTTGAAGACATTTCACCTCTCATCCGAGAAGCTTCTTCAGTTCTAGGGTCAAATGGTGGAGAGTTCCAGATTTAAGGCCTATGGGAGCGTCCGCCCAAGATGGACGAGGGACCCCTAACGATCCTCTCTCTAATGACACGAGCCAAGGTGTGAAAACGGGTGTAGGTCACAATCAGCCAAGGATTTGGGTGAGCTCGTTGTGAAACCTAGCCCTAACCTATCATGTGATTTCCTGAGGTCAAATGGCCCAGGATGTGAGTGGGCGTTAAGGCTTCTGGGAAGGTATCTCCACACTGGATTATAGATGTCAGACAGTTGGTGCCCTATGCCACCACCTCTTTTCAAAGATGGTCATTCACCGTGGACATAGATGTAACGGAGCAGTCTGTATCTGGAGTGAATTTGGCTGTGTGGAACAATTGATTTTGCCGAACATTCAGACTCCGATAGACGCATGAGAGAGGTACTTGAGGATATTTGGCATGTAGATTAAAGCTTACAATCACCAACCAGGTAGGCGACCCCCAACACCAACTAAACCAGATTTCAAGTTGATAATTTATCAAAGCAGTTGCCATCTAGTGGCAACTTCTTTATTGAAGGAAGACATCACATAACATGTCAGTCTTATGTTTAATAAGCAAGTGATGTCAGGAGTGGGATTTGAACCCACGCCTCCAGGGGAGACTGCGACCTGAACGCAGCGCCTTAGACCGCTCGGCCATCCTGACACATTTGCACTTGTTCATACAGAATCCACATGACAGGCTAGCAGATCAAGACACCTTTACAACTGATCATATTTGCAGACTATTACACCTCTGCCTTACCAACACATATTTTAAAAACAACGAGGGTGTCTACAGACAAAAACATGACAGTGTTGGTCTTTATGCAAATGTCCTGCTTATAAGGAAACCTGCATTCAGCTGAGATTGAAGAAGTCACTTGGATGAGTGATGAGACATTTCTTCAACTATCTGATAAATGAATGTGACCAAGTTGCAGTACGGAAAGGAAATGACTTCTAAAGCACATTTGTGAGATTTCAGGTTTAGATCTATGTATTTTGCAGGCTGAGATCCACTTGGTGAAGGAAGTTGTAATGGATGTCTGTGAAGGTTCTCAGTCATCCAGGTGATTGCAGTCTAAGGAGCTTGGAAACTTCTTTAAGTTGCTTGAAGACATTTCACCTCTCATCCGAGAAGCTTCTTCAGTTCTAGGGTCAAATGGTGGAGAGTTCCAGATTTAAGGCCTATGGGAGCGTCCGCCCAAGATGGACGAGGGACCCCTAACGATCCTCTCTCTAATGACACGAGCCAAGGTGTGAAAACGGGTGTAGGTCACAATCAGCCAAGGATTTGGGTGAGCTCGTTGTGAAACCTAGCCCTAACCTATCATGTGATTTCCTGAGGTCAAATGGCCCAGGATGTGAGTGGGCGTTAAGGCTTCTGGGAAGGTATCTCCACACTGGATTATAGATGTCAGACAGTTGGTGCCCTATGCCACCACCTCTTTTCAAAGATGGTCATTCACCGTGGACATAGATGTAACGGAGCAGTCTGTATCTGGAGTGAATTTGGCTGTGTGGAACAATTGATTTTGCCGAACATTCAGACTCCGATAGACGCATGAGAGAGGTACTTGAGGATATTTGGCATGTAGATTAAAGCTTACAATCACCAACCAGGTAGGCGACCCCCAACACCAACTAAACCAGATTTCAAGTTGATAATTTATCAAAGCAGTTGCCATCTAGTGGCAACTTCTTTATTGAAGGAAGACATCACATAACATGTCAGTCTTATGTTTAATAAGCAAGTGATGTCAGGAGTGGGATTTGAACCCACGCCTCCAGGGAGACTGCGACCTGAACGCAGCGCCTTAGACCGCTCGGCCATCCTGACACATTTGCACTTGTTCATACAGAATCCACATGACAGGCTAGCAGATCAAGACACCTTTACAACTGATCATATTTGCAGACTATTACACCTCTGCCTTACCAACACATATTTTAAAAACAACGAGGGTGTCTACAGACAAAAACATGACAGTGTTGGTCTTTATGCAAATGTCCTGCTTATAAGGAAACCTGCATTCAGCTGAGATGAAGAAGTCACTTGGATGAGTGATGAGACATTTCTTCAACTATCTGATAAATGAATGTGACCAAGTTGCAGTACGGAAAGGAAATGACTTCTAAAGCACATTTGTGAGATTTCAGGTTTAGATCTATGTATTTTGCAGGCTGAGATCCACTTGGTGAAGGAAGTTGTAATGGATGTCTGTGAAGGTTCTCAGTCATCCAGGTGATTGCAGTCTAAGGAGCTTGGAAACTTCTTTAAGTTGCTTGAAGACATTTCACCTCTCATCCGAGAAGCTTCTTCAGTTCTAGGGTCAAATGGTGGAGAGTTCCAGATTTAAGGCCTATGGGAGCGTCCGCCCAAGATGGACGAGGGACCCCTAACGATCCTCTCTCTAATGACACGAGCCAAGGTGTGAAAACGGGTGTAGGTCACAATCAGCCAAGGGTTGGGTGAGCTCGTTGTGAAACCTAGCCCTAACCTATCATGTGATTTCCTGAGGTCAAATGGCCCAGGATGTGAGTGGGCGTTAAGGCTTCTGGGAAGGTATCTCCACACTGGATTATAGATGTCAGACAGTTGGTGCCCTATGCCACCACCTCTTTCAAAGATGGTCATTCACCGTGGACATAGATGTAAGGAGCAGTCTGTATCTGGAGTGAATTTGGCTGTGTGGAACAATTGATTTTGCCGAACATTCAGACTCCGATAGACGCATGAGAGAGGTACTTGAGGATATTTGGCATGTAGATTAAAGCTTACAATCACCAACCAGGTAGGCGACCCCCAACACCAACTAAACCAGATTTCAAGTTGATAATTTATCAAAGCAGTTGCCATCTAGTGGCAACTTCTTTATTGAAGGAAGACATCACATAACATGTCAGTCTTATGTTTAATAAGCAAGTGATGTCAGGAGTGGGATTTGAACCCACGCCTCCAGGGGAGACTGCGACCTGAACGCAGCGCCTTAGACCGCTCGGCCATCCTGACACATTTGCACTTGTTCATACAGAATCCACATGACAGGCTAGCAGATCAAGACACCTTTACAACTGATCATATTTGCAGACTATTACACCTCTGCCTTACCAACACATATTTTAAAAACAACGAGGGTGTCTACAGACAAAAACATGACAGTGTTGGTCTTTATGCAAATGTCCTGCTTATAAGGAAACCTGCATTCAGCTGAGATTGAAGAAGTCACTTGGATGAGTGATGAGACATTTCTTCAACTATCTGATAAATGAATGTGACCAAGTTGCAGTACGGAAAGGAAATGACTTCTAAAGCACATTTGTGAGATTTCAGGTTTAGATCTATGTATTTTTGCAGGCTGAGATCCACTTGGTGAAGGAAGTTGTAATGGATGTCTGTGAAGGTTCTCAGTCATCCAGGTGATTGCAGTCTAAGGAGCTTGGAAACTTCTTTAAGTTGCTTGAAGACATTTCACCTCTCATCCGAGAAGCTTCTTCAGTTCTAGGGTCAAATGGTGGAGAGTTCCAGATTTAAGGCCTATGGGAGCGTCCGCCCAAGATGGACGAGGGACCCCTAACGATCCTCTCTCTAATGACACGAGCCAAGGTGTGAAAACGGGTGTAGGTCACAATCAGCCAAGGATTTGGGTGAGCTCGTTGTGAAACCTAGCCCTAACCTATCATGTGATTTCCTGAGGTCAAATGGCCCAGGATGTGAGTGGGCGTTAAGGCTTCTGGGAAGGTATCTCCACACTGGATTATAGATGTCAGACAGTTGGTGCCCTATGCCACCACCTCTTTTCAAAGATGGTCATTCACCGTGGACATAGATGTAACGGAGCAGTCTGTATCTGGAGTGAATTTGGCTGTGTGGAACAATTGATTTTGCCGAACATTCAGACTCCGATAGACGCATGAGAGAGGTACTTGAGGATATTTGGCATGTAGATTAAAGCTTACAATCACCAACCAGGTAGGCGACCCCCAACACCAACTAAACCAGATTTCAAGTTGATAATTTATCAAAGCAGTTGCCATCTAGTGGCAACTTCTTTATTGAAGGAAGACATCACATAACATGTCAGTCTTATGTTTAATAAGCAAGTGATGTCAGGAGTGGGATTTGAACCCACGCCTCCAGGGGAGACTGCGACCTGAACGCAGCGCCTTAGACCGCTCGGCCATCCTGACACATTTGCACTTGTTCATACAGAATCCACATGACAGGCTAGCAGATCAAGACACCTTTACAACTGATCATATTTGCAGACTATTACACCTCTGCCTTACCAACACATATTTTAAAAACAACGAGGGTGTCTACAGACAAAAACATGACAGTGTTGGTCTTTATGCAAATGTCCTGCTTATAAGGAAACCTGCATTCAGCTGAGATTGAAGAAGTCACTTGGATGAGTGATGAGACATTTCTTCAACTATCTGATAAATGAATGTGACCAAGTTGCAGTACGGAAAGGAAATGACTTCTAAAGCACATTTGTGAGATTTCAGGTTTAGATCTATGTATTTTTGCAGGCTGAGATCCACTTGGTGAAGGAAGTTGTAATGGATGTCTGTGAAGGTTCTCAGTCATCCAGGTGATTGCAGTCTAAGGAGCTTGGAAACTTCTTTAAGTTGCTTGAAGACATTTCACCTCTCATCCGAGAAGCTTCTTCAGTTCTAGGGTCAAATGGTGGAGAGTTCCAGATTTAAGGCCTATGGGAGCGTCCGCCCAAGATGGACGAGGGACCCCTAACGATCCTCTCTCTAATGACACGAGCCAAGGTGTGAAAACGGGTGTAGGTCACAATCAGCCAAGGATTTGGGTGAGCTCGTTGTGAAACCTAGCCCTAACCTATCATGTGATTTCCTGAGGTCAAATGGCCCAGGATGTGAGTGGGCGTTAAGGCTTCTGGGAAGGTATCTCCACACTGGATTATAGATGTCAGACAGTTGGTGCCCTATGCCACCACCTCTTTTCAAAGATGGTCATTCACCGTGGACATAGATGTAATGGAGCAGTCTGTATCTGGAGTGAATTTGGCTGTGTGGAACAATTGATTTTGCCGAACATTCAGACTCCGATAGACGCATGAGAGAGGTACTTGAGGATATTTGGCATGTAGATTAAAGCTTACAATCACCAACCAGGTAGGCGACCCCCAACACCAACTAAACCAGATTTCAAGTTGATAATTTATCAAAGCAGTTGCCATCTAGTGGCAACTTCTTTATTGAAGGAAGACATCACATAACATGTCAGTCTTATGTTTAATAAGCAAGTGATGTCAGGAGTGGGATTTGAACCCACGCCTCCAGGGAGACTGCGACCTGAACGCAGCGCCTTAGACCGCTCGGCCATCCTGACACATTTGCACTTGTTCATACAGAATCCACATGACAGGCTAGCAGATCAAGACACCTTTACAACTTATCATATTTGCAGACTATTACACCTCTGCCTTACCAACACATATTTTAAAACACGAGGGTGTCTACAGACAAAACATGACAGTGTTGGTCTTTATGCAAATGTCCTGCTTATAAGGAAACCTGCATTCAGCTGAGATTGAAGAAGTCACTTGGATGAGTGATGAGACATTTCTTCAACTATCTGATAAATGAATGTGACCAAGTTGCAGTACGGAAAGGAAATGACTTCTAAAGCACATTTGTGAGATTTCAGGTTTAGATCTATGTATTTTTGCAGGCTGAGATCCACTTGGTGAAGGAAGTTGTAATGGATGTCTGTGAAGGTTCTCAGTCATCCAGGTGATTGCAGTCTAAGGAGCTTGGAAACTTCTTTAAGTTGCTTGAAGACATTTCACCTCTCATCCGAGAAGCTTCTTCAGTTCTAGGGTCAAATGGTGGAGAGTTCCAGATTTAAGGCCTATGGGAGCGTCCGCCCAAGATGGACGAGGGACCCCTAACGATCCTCTCTCTAATGACACGAGCCAAGGTGTGAAAACGGGTGTAGGTCACAATCAGCCAAGGATTTGGGTGAGCTCGTTGTGAAACCTAGCCCTAACCTATCATGTGATTTCCTGAGGTCAAATGGCCCAGGATGTGAGTGGGCGTTAAGGCTTCTGGGAAGGTATCTCCACACTGGATTATAGATGTCAGACAGTTGGTGCCCTATGCCACCACCTCTTTTCAAAGATGGTCATTCACCGTGGACATAGATGTAACGGAGCAGTCTGTATCTGGAGTGAATTTGGCTGTGTGGAACAATTGATTTTGCCGAACATTCAGACTCCGATAGACGCATGAGAGAGGTACTTGAGGATATTTGGCATGTAGATTAAAGCTTACAATCACCAACCAGGTAGGCGACCCCCAACACCAACTAAACCAGATTTCAAGTTGATAATTTATCAAAGCAGTTGCCATCTAGTGGCAACTTCTTTATTGAAGGAAGACATCACATAACATGTCAGTCTTATGTTTAATAAGCAAGTGATGTCAGGAGTGGGATTTGAACCCACGCCTCCAGGGGAGACTGCGACCTGAACGCAGCGCCTTAGACCGCTCGGCCATCCTGACACATTTGCACTTGTTCATACAGAATCCACATGACAGGCTAGCAGATCAAGACACCTTTACAACTTATCATATTTGCAGACTATTACACCTCTGCCTTACCAACACATATTTTAAAAACAACGAGGGTGTCTACAGACAAAAACATGACAGTGTTGGTCTTTATGCAAATGTCCTGCTTATAAGGAAACCTGCATTCAGCTGAGATTGAAGAAGTCACTTGGATGAGTGATGAGACATTTCTTCAACTATCTGATAAATGAATGTGACCAAGTTGCAGTACGGAAAGGAAATGACTTCTAAAGCACATTTGTGAGATTTCAGGTTTAGATCTATGTATTTTTGCAGGCTGAGATCCACTTGGTGAAGGAAGTTGTAATGGATGTCTGTGAAGGTTCTCAGTCATCCAGGTGATTGCAGTCTAAGGAGCTTGGAAACTTCTTTAAGTTGCTTGAAGACATTTCACCTCTCATCCGAGAAGCTTCTTCAGTTCTAGGGTCAAATGGTGGAGAGTTCCAGATTTAAGGCCTATGGGAGCGTCCGCCCAAGATGGACGAGGGACCCCTAACGATCCTCTCTCTAATGACACGAGCCAAGGTGTGAAAACGGGTGTAGGTCACAATCAGCCAAGGATTTGGGTGAGCTCGTTGTGAAACCTAGCCCTAACCTATCATGTGATTTCCTGAGGTCAAATGGCCCAGGATGTGAGTGGGCGTTAAGGCTTCTGGGAAGGTATCTCCACACTGGATTATAGATGTCAGACAGTTGGTGCCCTATGCCACCACCTCTTTTCAAAGATGGTCATTCACCGTGGACATAGATGTAACGGAGCAGTCTGTATCTGGAGTGAATTTGGCTGTGTGGAACAATTGATTTTGCCGAACATTCAGACTCCGATAGACGCATGAGAGAGGTACTTGAGGATATTTGGCATGTAGATTAAAGCTTACAATCACCAACCAGGTAGGCGACCCCCAACACCAACTAAACCAGATTTCAAGTTGATAATTTATCAAAGCAGTTGCCATCTAGTGGCAACTTCTTTATTGAAGGAAGACATCACATAACATGTCAGTCTTATGTTTAATAAGCAAGTGATGTCAGGAGTGGGATTTGAACCCACGCCTCCAAGGGAGACTGCGACCTGAACGCAGCGCCTTAGACCGCTCGGCCATCCTGACACATTTGCGCTTGTTCATACAGAATCCACATGACAGGCTAGCAGATCAAGACACCTTTACAACTGATCATATTTGCAGACTATTACACCTCTGCCTTACCAACACATATTTTAAAAACGAGGGTGTCTACAGACAAAAACATGACAGTGTTGGTCTTTATGCAAATGTCCTGCTTATAAGGAAACCTGCATTCAGCTGAGATGGAAGAAGTCACTTGGATGAGTGATGAGACATTTCTTCAACTATCTGATAAATGAATGTGACCAAGTTGCAGTACGGAAAGGAAATGACTTCTAAAGCACATTTGTGAGATTTCAGGTTTAGATCTATGTATTTTTGCAGGCTGAGATCCACTTGGTGAAGGAAGTTGTAATGGATGTCTGTGAAGGTTCTCAGTCATCCAGGTGATTGCAGTCTAAGGAGCTTGGAAACTTCTTTAAGTTGCTTGAAGACATTTCACCTCTCATCCGAGAAGCTTCTTCAGTTCTAGGGTCAAATGGTGGAGAGTTCCAGATTTAAGGCCTATGGGAGCGTCCGCCCAAGATGGACGAGGGACCCCTAACGATCCTCTCTCTAATGACACGAGCCAAGGTGTGAAAACGGGTGTAGGTCACAATCAGCCAAGGATTTGGGTGAGCTCGTTGTGAAACCTAGCCCTAACCTATCATGTGATTTCCTGAGGTCAAATGGCCCAGGATGTGAGTGGGCGTTAAGGCTTCTGGGAAGGTATCTCCACACTGGATTATAGATGTCAGACAGTTGGTGCCCTATGCCACCACCTCTTTTCAAAGATGGTCATTCACCGTGGACATAGATGTAACGGAGCAGTCTGTATCTGGAGTGAATTTGGCTGTGTGGAACAATTGATTTTGCCGAACATTCAGACTCCGATAGACGCATGAGAGAGGTACTTGAGGATATTTGGCATGTAGATTAAAGCTTACAATCACCAACCAGGTAGGCGACCCCCAACACCAACTAAACCAGATTTCAAGTTGATAATTTATCAAAGCAGTTGCCATCTAGTGGCAACTTCTTTATTGAAGGAAGACATCACATAACATGTCAGTCTTATGTTTAATAAGCAAGTGATGTCAGGAGTGGGATTTGAACCCACGCCTCCAGGGGAGACTGCGACCTGAACGCAGCGCCTTAGACCGCTCGGCCATCCTGACACATTTGCACTTGTTCATACAGAATCCACATGACAGGCTAGCAGATCAAGACACCTTTACAACTGATCATATTTGCAGACTATTACACCTCTGCCTTACCAACACATATTTTAAAAACAACGAGGGTGTCTACAGACAAAAACATGACAGTGTTGGTCTTTATGCAAATGTCCTGCTTATAAGGAAACCTGCATTCAGCTGAGATTGAAGAAGTCACTTGGATGAGTGATGAGACATTTCTTCAACTATCTGATAAATGAATGTGACCAAGTTGCAGTACGGAAAGGAAATGACTTCTAAAGCACATTTGTGAGATTTCAGGTTTAGATCTATGTATTTTTGCAGGCTGAGATCCACTTGGTGAAGGAAGTTGTAATGGATGTCTGTGAAGGTTCTCAGTCATCCAGGTGATTGCAGTCTAAGGAGCTTGGAAACTTCTTTAAGTTGCTTGAAGACATTTCACCTCTCATCCGAGAAGCTTCTTCAGTTCTAGGGTCAAATGGTGGAGAGTTCCAGATTTAAGGCCTATGGGAGCGTCCGCCCAAGATGGACGAGGGACCCCTAACGATCCTCTCTCTAATGACACGAGCCAAGGTGTGAAAACGGGTGTAGGTCACAATCAGCCAAGGATTTGGGTGAGCTCGTTGTGAAACCTAGCCCTAACCTATCATGTGATTTCCTGAGGTCAAATGGCCCAGGATGTGAGTGGGCGTTAAGGCTTCTGGGAAGGTATCTCCACACTGGATTATAGATGTCAGACAGTTGGTGCCCTATGCCACCACCTCTTTTCAAAGATGGTCATTCACCGTGGACATAGATGTAACGGAGCAGTCTGTATCTGGAGTGAATTTGGCTGTGTGGAACAATTGATTTTGCCGAACATTCAGACTCCGATAGACGCATGAGAGAGGTACTTGAGGATATTTGGCATGTAGATTAAAGCTTACAATCACCAACCAGGTAGGCGACCCCCAACACCAACTAAACCAGATTTCAAGTTGATAATTTATCAAAGCAGTTGCCATCTAGTGGCAACTTCTTTATTGAAGGAAGACATCACATAACATGTCAGTCTTATGTTTAATAAGCAAGTGATGTCAGGAGTGGGATTTGAACCCACGCCTCCAAGGGAGACTGCGACCTGAACGCAGCGCCTTAGACCGCTCGGCCATCCTGACACATTTGCGCTTGTTCATACAGAATCCACATGACAGGCTAGCAGATCAAGACACCTTTACAACTGATCATATTTGCAGACTATTACACCTCTGCCTTACCAACACATATTTTAAAAACAACGAGGGTGTCTACAGACAAAAACATGACAGTGTTGGTCTTTATGCAAATGTCCTGCTTATAAGGAAACCTGCATTCAGCTGAGATGGAAGAAGTCACTTGGATGAGTGATGAGACATTTCTTCAACTATCTGATAAATGAATGTGACCAAGTTGCAGTACGGAAAGGAAATGACTTCTAAAGCACATTTGTGAGATTTCAGGTTTAGATCTATGTATTTTTGCAGGCTGAGATCCACTTGGTGAAGGAAGTTGTAATGGATGTCTGTGAAGGTTCTCAGTCATCCAGGTGATTGCAGTCTAAGGAGCTTGGAAACTTCTTTAAGTTGCTTGAAGACATTTCACCTCTCATCCGAGAAGCTTCTTCAGTTCTAGGGTCAAATGGTGGAGAGTTCCAGATTTAAGGCCTATGGGAGCGTCCGCCCAAGATGGACGAGGGACCCCTAACGATCCTCTCTCTAATGACACGAGCCAAGGTGTGAAAACGGGTGTAGGTCACAATCAGCCAAGGATTTGGGTGAGCTCGTTGTGAAACCTAGCCCTAACCTATCATGTGATTTCCTGAGGTCAAATGGCCCAGGATGTGAGTGGGCGTTAAGGCTTCTGGGAAGGTATCTCCACACTGGATTATAGATGTCAGACAGTTGGTGCCCTATGCCACCACCTCTTTTCAAAGATGGTCATTCACCGTGGACATAGATGTAACGGAGCAGTCTGTATCTGGAGTGAATTTGGCTGTGTGGAACAATTGATTTTGCCGAACATTCAGACTCCGATAGACGCATGAGAGAGGTACTTGAGGATATTTGGCATGTAGATTAAAGCTTACAATCACCAACCAGGTAGGCGACCCCCAACACCAACTAAACCAGATTTCAAGTTGATAATTTATCAAAGCAGTTGCCATCTAGTGGCAACTTCTTTATTGAAGGAAGACATCACATAACATGTCAGTCTTATGTTTAATAAGCAAGTGATGTCAGGAGTGGGATTTGAACCCACGCCTCCAGGGGAGACTGCGACCTGAACGCAGCGCCTTAGACCGCTCGGCCATCCTGACACATTTGCACTTGTTCATACAGAATCCACATGACAGGCTAGCAGATCAAGACACCTTTACAACTGATCATATTTGCAGACTATTACACCTCTGCCTTACCAACACATATTTTAAAAACAACGAGGGTGTCTACAGACAAAAACATGACAGTGTTGGTCTTTATGCAAATGTCCTGCTTATAAGGAAACCTGCATTCAGCTGAGATTGAAGAAGTCACTTGGATGAGTGATGAGACATTTCTTCAACTATCTGATAAATGAATGTGACCAAGTTGCAGTACGGAAAGGAAATGACTTCTAAAGCACATTTGTGAGATTTCAGGTTTAGATCTATGTATTTTTGCAGGCTGAGATCCACTTGGTGAAGGAAGTTGTAATGGATGTCTGTGAAGGTTCTCAGTCATCCAGGTGATTGCAGTCTAAGGAGCTTGGAAACTTCTTTAAGTTGCTTGAAGACATTTCACCTCTCATCCGAGAAGCTTCTTCAGTTCTAGGGTCAAATGGTGGAGAGTTCCAGATTTAAGGCCTATGGGAGCGTCCGCCCAAGATGGACGAGGGACCCCTAACGATCCTCTCTCTAATGACACGAGCCAAGGTGTGAAAACGGGTGTAGGTCACAATCAGCCAAGGATTTGGGTGAGCTCGTTGTGAAACCTAGCCCTAACCTATCATGTGATTTCCTGAGGTCAAATGGCCCAGGATGTGAGTGGGCGTTAAGGCTTCTGGGAAGGTATCTCCACACTGGATTATAGATGTCAGACAGTTGGTGCCCTATGCCACCACCTCTTTTCAAAGATGGTCATTCACCGTGGACATAGATGTAACGGAGCAGTCTGTATCTGGAGTGAATTTGGCTGTGTGGAACAATTGATTTTGCCGAACATTCAGACTCCGATAGACGCATGAGAGAGGTACTTGAGGATATTTGGCATGTAGATTAAAGCTTACAATCACCAACCAGGTAGGCGACCCCCAACACCAACTAAACCAGATTTCAAGTTGATAATTTATCAAAGCAGTTGCCATCTAGTGGCAACTTCTTTATTGAAGGAAGACATCACATAACATGTCAGTCTTATGTTTAATAAGCAAGTGATGTCAGGAGTGGGATTTGAACCCACGCCTCCAAGGGAGACTGCGACCTGAACGCAGCGCCTTAGACCGCTCGGCCATCCTGACACATTTGCACTTGTTCATACAGAATCCACATGACAGGCTAGCAGATCAAGACACCTTTACAACTGATCATATTTGCAGACTATTACACCTCTGCCTTACCAACACATATTTTAAAAACAACGAGGGTGTCTACAGACAAAAACATGACAGTGTTGGTCTTTATGCAAATGTCCTGCTTATAAGGAAACCTGCATTCAGCTGAGATTGAAGAAGTCACTTGGATGAGTGATGAGACATTTCTTCAACTATCTGATAAATGAATGTGACCAAGTTGCAGTACGGAAAGGAAATGACTTCTAAAGCACATTTGTGAGATTTCAGGTTTAGATCTATGTATTTTTGCAGGCTGAGATCCACTTGGTGAAGGAAGTTGTAATGGATGTCTGTGAAGGTTCTCAGTCATCCAGGTGATTGCAGTCTAAGGAGCTTGGAAACTTCTTTAAGTTGCTTGAAGACATTTCACCTCTCATCCGAGAAGCTTCTTCAGTTCTAGGGTCAAATGGTGGAGAGTTCCAGATTTAAGGCCTATGGGAGCGTCCGCCCAAGATGGACGAGGGACCCCTAACGATCCTCTCTCTAATGACACGAGCCAAGGTGTGAAAATGGGTGTAGGTCACAATCAGCCAAGGATTCTAAATGATATGATGATGTTTGTTAGGCATGATGGCAACTATGATCATTGTAGTACCACTAGGACTTTCAAATTTCACAAGGTTACATTCACACATAGTTATTTTTTTCTCATATTACTATTTATTAGCTATGCATCCCATTTTCCCTTTGAATATACAGGGAGTGCAGAATTATTAGGCAAATGAGTATTTTGTCCACATCATCCTCTTCATGCATGTTGTCTTACTCCAAGCTGTATAGGCTCGAAAGCCTACTACCAATTAAGCATATTAGGTGATGTGCATCTCTGTAATGAGAAGGGGTGTGGTCTAATGACATCAACACCCTATATCAGGTGTGCATAATTATTAGGCAACTTCCTTTCCTTTGGCAAAATGGGTCAAAAGAAGGACTTGACAGGCTCAGAAAAGTCAAAAATAGTGAGATATCTTGCAGAGGGATGCAGCAGTCTTAAAATTGCAAAGCTTCTGAAGCGTGATCATCGAACAATCAAGCGTTTCATTCAAAATAGTCAACAGGGTCGCAAGAAGCGTGTGGAAAAACCAAGGCGCAAAATAACTGCCCATGAACTGAGAAAAGTCAAGCGTGCAGCTGCCAAGATGCCACTTGCCACCAGTTTGGCCATATTTCAGAGCTGCAACATCACTGGAGTGCCCAAAAGCACAAGGTGTGCAATACTCAGAGACATGGCCAAGGTAAGAAAGGCTGAAAGACGACCACCACTGAACAAGACACACAAGCTGAAACGTCAAGACTGGGCCAAGAAATATCTCAAGACTGATTTTTCTAAGGTTTTATGGACTGATGAAATGAGAGTGAGTCTTGATGGGCCAGATGGATGGGCCCGTGGCTGGATTGGTAAAGGGCAGAGAGCTCCAGTCCGACTCAGACGCCAGCAAGGTGGAGGTGGAGTACTGGTTTGGGCTGGTATCATCAAAGATGAGCTTGTGGGGCCTTTTCGGGTTGAGGATGGAGTCAAGCTCAACTCCCAGTCCTACTGCCAGTTTCTGGAAGACACCTTCTTCAAGCAGTGGTACAGGAAGAAGTCTGCATCCTTCAAGAAAAACATGATTTTCATGCAGGACAATGCTCCATCACACGCGTCCAAGTACTCCACAGCGTGGCTGGCAAGAAAGGGTATAAAAGAAGAAAAACTAATGACATGGCCTCCTTGTTCACCTGATCTGAACCCCATTGAGAACCTGTGGTCCATCATCAAATGTGAGATTTACAAGGAGGGAAAACAGTACACCTCTCTGAACAGTGTCTGGGAGGCTGTGGTTGCTGCTGCACGCAATGTTGATGGTGAACAGATCAAAACACTGACAGAATCCATGGATGGCAGGCTTTTGAGTGTCCTTGCAAAGAAAGGTGGCTATATTGGTCGCTGATTTGTTTTTGTTTTGTTTTTGAATGTCAGAAATGTATATTTGTGAATGTGGAGATGTTATATTGGTTTCACTGGTAAAAATAAATAATTGAAATGGGTATATATTTGTTTTTTGTTAAGTTGCCTAATAATTATGCACAGTAATAGTCACCTGCACACACAGATATCCCCCTAAAATAGCTAAAACTAAAAACAAACTAAAAACTACTTCCAAAAACATTCAGCTTTGATATTAATGAGTTTTTTGGGTTCATTGAGAACATGGTTGTTGTTCAATAATAAGATTATTCCTCAAAAATACAACTTGCCTAATAATTCTGCACTCCCTGTATTTTAGATTTTCAAATACATCTATATTTTTTTTTGTTTTTACAACTAGAGCAATGTCACATGCCACACCGAATGACAACCCTGAATTCCAAAAGCTTCCAGAGAAAAAACAAAAATATACTCAACTGATCAAGCTAGAAGTGGCTTATAATCATTAACTGTATATTAACTATATATCCATTAGTTCAGTTCTATTTAGAAATCTTAAGCTGAGCAATTCCACAGTTGCCCTGACCTCTTTATCACCCAAAGCCTCTTTGCAACCAGAGGAGTTGCCTCCTTATGGTCATTTGGCAGTTCTGCCAAATCACCCAGAAACAATATCTATTATAGTCATATACACATCAAGGTCTTTCATTAATACTTAGTTGCATCAGTTAATTTGACCTTTCCAGAAAATTTAATTTACAGAATGTGAGATAACATATGCAAATCTTCACAAATAAATAAAATAATGTTATTAAAACCTTCAGTGTAAGACCACTACATAACAGCACTAAAGAATTCCTCTGAAGCAACACCAATCTGCTCTTCAGCAGGGATAAGCACCATATATCTGTACAGAAAAAATAATTTTTACACATTTATGTTGTCATGTTTTTATCTCTTTAGCACCTCATCTCACTCTCTCTATAAATCACAGTTAAAATAAATTGTTTGGTTTTTGTGTGTTTTTAACATAGTGTAAGCTGATGAACTTTCTCTGCAAGAAGCTGTCATAATTTATGTTATCAGTACATTACATTCACTGCCCCAGAAAATGAAATAAAACCCCACGTCACGCACTGTCTCTGCAGTACGGTGTACATTTTTAGGACATCCTCAGGTCTCAGACAAAAAACTGTCAGGTCTCAGGTCTCAGACAAAAAGTCGTCAGGTCTCAGGTCTCAGAAAGTCAGGTGTCAGATCTCAGAAGTCAGGTGTCAGGTGTAAGGTGTCAGGTGTCAGGTGTAAGGTCTCAGGTGTAAGGTCTCAAAACACAAGCTATCAGACACAGAGAAGCCTCCTTCAGGTGGCGCTGTTGTCAGGTCCCAGCCAATGACTGTAGCAAACATGTACAACGCAACAGCAACTGTCAGGTCTCAGAGAAAAAGTCGTCAGGTCTCGGGTCTCAGAAAGTCAGGTGTCAGGTCTCAGGTGTCAGGTGTAAGGTCTCAGGTCTCAGGTGTCAGGTCTCAGGTGTCAGGTGTCAGGTCTCAGGTGTCAGGTCTCAGGTGTCAGGTCTCAGGTGTCAGGTCTCAGAACACAAGCTATCAGACAGAGAGAAGCCTCCTTCAGGTGGCGCTGTTGTCAGGTCCCAGCCAATGACTGTAGCAAACATGGACAACGCAACAGCATCACTAGTTTCCCGGATATCTGATGAACTTGGGTGTTTACACAAAGCTGAATTCTTTACAAAGGACTTGTTACTAAGAATTAGAGAATTGCAAATTTTCTCTTTTTATTGCAAGAAATCAGATCAAACGATTCCAAGTACAAAATATTGTAACTGTTTTAAATTAAAACAGCTTTTACAGTTTACTCTATAATAAATGTTTTTTTGTTGTTCTTAAAAAGAATTATACTTCTTTACTGGATGGGTGGATGACTGAACGTGTAAAGCGCTTTGGAGTCCTTAGGGACTAGTAAAGCGCTATACAAATACAGGCCATTTACCAGGCCAGGCCATTTAATGAGCAGTAAGAGCTTTAAATTTGTTTTTAAAACCAGAGCAACCCATAAAAATAGATCCAAGACTTAAAAATAAACTTTAAAGTAAGTTATCACAGAAAAAGAAGACCAAACCAGTGTCTTCTAATCACAGATGTTATTTAAGTGCAATCTTTGTCCTGAATGTAGTTCTACATGACACTAAAATCAAGAAGTTTTATCCAGCGCGCAATGCCACGGCCACTCAGCAGTCACATTTGCAACAACAATAATCTGTTAAAAGCTACATAAATTGTAACCCACTAAGTTTTAGCACTAATCCTGGTATAGAAAAATGAAACAAACACACACTATTATTTATTTATTTATTTATTTTTATTAAGTAATGTTTTTTTAGTTGAAGCCAATTAAATATTTAATAATGCTGTGTTAGAACAGGCACTTTAAAGCTCTTTGTACTGTAAGGTTAAAACCCTACAGTATTAGAGAGAAAACCCCAGCAATCAAACGATCCCCTATGAGCAAGCACTAAGGCGACAGTGGGAAGGAAAAACTCCCTTTTAATAGGAAGAAACCTTCAGCAGAACCAGACTCAGGGAGGGGCAGCCTTCTGCTGTGACTGGCTGGGGGCATAATTGTGATGTAATTTTATGCTAAGGATACTGAATTTTATGAGAGAAATGCTGCAACAGCATGTGCTGTTTGTTTGTTAAGTTAGTGATTTATGAAGTAGTGTATGAGAAATGGTATTAAACTTAAAATTAATATTACAGAAATCACACATAGTACTGTACCTATTATACAAATTGGACGTAAAAAACTTCTGATTGTTTGATTCAGGGCTGAAATTCCTCTGTGGGCAAGGGAAAACACATATTGAACAATTGCTGTGTACAGATTGTTCAATAAGGTAAATGGTGCTAGACAAATATTAAGGATGTGCCTGATGACAAAAATTACTCCTTGGCCCACAGACACAACTAGAGCTCTAATAAAGGGATAAAAAGCTGAAAGATTTCTGTGAACTCTGGAAACAACAGTTTCTTCATCCTCTCTTTGACGAATTTCTTGGACTATATTTTGTTCATTCTCTTCAGATCTGTTATCTGAAGAGTCAGGAAGGCCAACATTGGTGGGTGAGGTAAAAGGCACTCGAAAAATATTAAAGATGTGTCTGTTCACAAAAAATATTCTTCGGGCCACAGACACGCCTGGCATTCTAATGAAGGAATAAAAACCTGAAAGGTTTGTGTAAACTCTGGAAACAATAGTTTCTTCGTCCTGTCCTTGAAGACTTCCTTGGACAACATTTTGTTCATTGTCTTCAGATCTGTTATCTGAAGAGTCAGGAAGGCCAACATTGAATAAATCAATGTTGTAACTCTCATTGGTGGGAGACACTTCATGTCCACAGTTGTTTGTAGAAACACTGGTTGTAGGAACCTCAGTTATTTCAGAGGTGGGTGAAGTAAAAGGCACTCGACCATTATTAAGGATGTGCCTGGTGACAAAATGTATTCTTCGGCCCATAGACACAGCTGGAGCAATGCTGTAAATCTCATTGGTCAAAGACCCTTCACGTTCAAAATTAATTATAGAAACACTGGTTGTAGGAACCTCAGTTATTTCGGAGGTGGGTGAGGTAAAAGGCACTCGACCATCATTAAGGATGTGCCTGGTGACAAAATGCATTCTTCGGCCCACAGACACAGCTGGAGCAATGCTGTAAATTTCATTGGTCAAAGACTCTTCACGTTCAAAATTAATTATAGGAACACTGGTTGTAGCAACCTCAGTTGTTTCAAAGGTGGGTGAACGTTCAGTTTCACTAGTGGTTAAGTCAAATAGTGCTTGACTAAAATTAACAAGGTGCCTGGTGACAAAATTTGCTGCTTGGCCCACAGAGTCAACTGGAGCTGTAATAACAGAAAAAAGAGCTGAAAGATATGTTTGAAGTTGGGAAAAACTAGCTTCTTCTTGCTCTCTTTGGACACTGCCTGGTACAACATTTTGTTTATCCTCTTCAGATCCATTAATATCGGAAGATTCAGGAATGCCACCATTGAATAAATAAGTGCTATAACTATCACTAGCTGGAAACTCGTCATCTTCAGTGTTGTTCATATACACACTGGTTGTAGGAACCTCATCTGTTTTAAAGGTGGGTAAACGTTCAGTTTCTCTAGTGGGTGAAGGAAATGGGGTAAATGGTGCTCGACCAATATTAAGGAGGTGCCTGGTTATAAAAGCTTCTCTTAGGCCCACAGGCACATCTGGAACTCTACAAGAGGAATAAAGATTTGGAACATTTGTTTGAACTCCAGAAGAAATAGTTTCTTCTTCCTCTGTTTGAAGACTGCCTGGGACAACATTTTGTTCATTATCTTCAGGTCCGTTATCTGAAGGATCAGGAAGGACGGCACTGAATAACTCAGTGCTGCTGTAACTTTCAGTGGTGGGAGACTCTTCAGGTTCATAGTTGTTTGTAGAAACACTGGTTGTAGGAACCTGATCTGTTTCAGAGGTGTGTGCATTTTCATCAGTGTTTACAGAAACACTGGTTGTAGGAATCTCAGATGTTTCAGAGGGGTGTGATTGTTCATCTCTGGAATTAGGTATCAGTAAGAACCCATCAGGCTCCAAATAAGATTCGTCAAGCATCTCAAAGCCGTCAGTATCTGAAGAATTTGTACGACTGAACACTGAGCGCCACATATTTGCAGAAGACTATCGATTCAGCGTTAATTTTGTTAAAATGTGTTTTCAACACTAGGTGCAGTAGAGTGCCTTACCTTGGGGGTATTTATGAGCTCGCTTTCTAAGACTTCAAAGGCACACGTGCCGTGACGTCACAGTACACTTACTCTTTGAAATTCATTCGGTCACAAAACGTGTTGAACCTTCACGTTCATTAAGCTGCCCTTAAAATTATCCTGCTGTTATCTGGGAATAGCAACCCAGACAGGAAAAGACCCGGGGTGTATCCGCCCTTGAGATTACGGTCCCACTGTCTTACTCGCACCCAGCGTCTTACTCGCACCCAGCGTCCAACCCCTGTGGCGTGTCCAGCGGGGTGGCCTGGGGGGGCACAGGCCACCCCCCCAACCAGACTGGCCACCCCAGGTGCCACTCCGAAGCTAAAACAATAAAATTCAATGAAATATCAAATGTACGATTATGTTTTCACAGTGAAGCTCAGATATCCGAGTGTAAGTGAATGCAGCATCGGCTTCTGAGCTATGAGCATCACCTAAGCAAAGGAAGGAGAGCCAAGCACGAAGACAGCACCTTTTTCGGCAAAAGATTAACAGTTTAACAGTTTGGACTGGCCATCGAGCATACCGGGCATTTGCCCGGTGGGCTGATGACTTATTTATTTATTTTTTTTGTAAGGGCATGAACAATGAGAGGTGGTGGATTGGCTAGATGCTGGCCGATGTGTAAGAATAACTCAGTTGTTTGGTGGTGGCTATGGCGGAGCTTCCACAGAGGCCAGCAGGTGGATGAGTGAAGGGGAGGCAGGAGGAGGAGAGACCCGAGGCGGCCGCCAGTCCGATTGTCAGGTGAACTGAACTTCAGGTAAGAAGTTATGACCTGCAGTCTATCTGGGTCAGATATAAACCAAGTTTAGATGGAGTTTATTTTCGTTATGCTGACTTTTTACAGTCAGTTACAATAACTCGTACTGCGTACTAGCTAACATGATGGAGTTTCTATACAGCTGGGTGGGTGCCATGATGTTACTGATAGTGAACTTTATTCATAAGGTTAGTTAGTAGAGTTGCCAACGGCTCCTTAAAAAATGGAATGGTCCATCATTCAGAGAAAATATTACACGTTTCGTATTGAGCTGAGAAGAGACGCAATTTGTCGCGGACTTCAGCTAGAATGGAAAAAAAGACACAAAGCTGGAGCTTTTCTCTCTTGTTTGTTTATCGCCCACTTTGCGCCAGAAAGAGGAAACCAGCGGATGTCGCGCTAAACAACAGCAGCACCTTTAAGCTTGATCAGCTATTGTTAGAATTTATTTAATATTAATTTCTAGTATCAGCTGATGTTTGCTGGAGCCACTGCTGTGAAAGCTGCTGGTCATGATGGTTTGTATATCTGGTGAGAGGGAAACATGAAGATGAAACCAGGAGATGTCCTTACTGAATCATCAGAGCTGAACAGGTGATGGAGAAACAGGTTTACCTTTTAGGTGACATGAATGAGTTGAAGGGAAGTTATGAACTGTTTCTGAGAGAAAAATAACACCAGGATCCTTTTCTAAGTAGCTGACAGCTGGTAACTGTGCAGGGGCGGATCTAGCAAAGTTATGCCAGGGGGCCAGGTAGGGCATTAACAGGGAGAGGGGAGCACAAAGATATACTTTCTTATTCTCATTTAAAATATCTACCTTTTATTAAATAATTATCTGAATCTTGCGAAAAACGTTTTTATCTGACGTAAAATTTATAGAAATCATGCATAAACCAACAAGACAGTGTACATCACTGTCCAGCCCTGCAGGTTAATACTGGCAGTGTCACCATGCCAGCTGACTGTATTTCATCATCAGCCAGTGTTGTTCTTTATACATCAATATTACCAAAGTTTACCATAAGGCAGCATAGAAAGTATTTACTTGCTTTCAGGTTTCATTCAAAAGTTAGTCTTTTCATTTGTTTCCCCACTTTTTTCTTGTTTCAAAATCAAACACCAGTTTGTAAGAAGATTATCTTCTCTTTTTAAAAGGCAGATAAAGTTTTGCATTGGCTAATTTGCCAATTGTATGTTAAAAATGTTCGTATTTTAATATCCAAAAATGTTTTTGCCCAAAACATATGTGCACTATATGTCAGTAAAAATACTATGCAAATATTGCTGTCCTTGAATGCTGAATAAACACTGACAAAGCACTGATTGTATCTCTTGCACTTTATCAACGCAGTATCTAAAAACTTTGCACCGTAGTGGTTAAAATCTCATTCTAATAAGAGTTAAAAGCTAATTCAGTTATGGTTAACGGTTGGTAGAAGTTTTTTTTAACATTATCTGCCAGTTACATCTGCCACCCTTCTCCAAATCTGTGCCCCTACCTGGCCCCCCCAACAAAAATTTTCTAGACACGCCACTGTCCAACCCGCCTAGAGACGGAGCGCCATCAAACAGCGGGCCCACGACGATCAACAAACGACGCTAAATTATTTATTTATTTTTTGTTTTCAAATTTTACGGCTTGCTCTCACATACAAAGCTAAGGACTGGACGGCAGCGCTTGTCTAAAGTGCCACCCTGTTAACGTGGAGTGAAATTATACTGGTCGGAGGTATTAAAGGTAACTGCTTTGTGTTTTTATTAAGAAATGTAAGATTGCGGGAAGCTAAATTAGCTTATAACACATCAGCTACTAGATATTAGCTAAATAAATAACGGAGGACTTTACGGTATGGTTCTGTAACCGCGTGTTAATTTACTTGTTTGACGTGCACTGTACAGTTACATTCAGTTCTGTACATTATGCGCTACCGTTGCCTTTAAGTATTATGTTTTTTCTTACTTTACGACCCGATCGTCAACTTGGTAAGCAACTCTGGCGGATGGGGCTGTGAGTACACATGGCCTGTATTTTTGGCAGAGCAATTTTGCGTAAGCCCACTGACACTTTTACACGTGATATCATGCTATCCATCCTCCTGCGGGCCTTCAACACCTGTCATCCTGTCAGTGCCTCTGAGAGGAGCGACCAACTGCTGCTACAATCTCTGCTGGGTGATTAAGCATTTGGATCAAAGTACTCAGACACTTTACACATAGAGCTCTATATGGATACACT
The DNA here is from genome assembly GCF_001858045.2 of Oreochromis niloticus. Taxonomy (NCBI): domain Eukaryota; kingdom Metazoa; phylum Chordata; class Actinopteri; order Cichliformes; family Cichlidae; genus Oreochromis; species Oreochromis niloticus. The sequence continues at coordinate 13,734,811 of NC_031973.2, forward strand.
TTTTTGTTTGTTTGCTGGCCAGCTTCTCCAATTTAATTTTAAGGACTGTTTAGAGACATTTTCTCGCAATTTGTTTTGGACATTATAGTTTTGTTCTCAATAACTGAAGTGGAATATGCATGTGGCCCAGGATTAAGCACAAATGGGTTGTAACACATCATCAGTGGAAGTGTTGTAACTGATACAAACATTTCTTTCCATTTCAGTTCTATTAATAAGTTAAAGGGGGCAGAAATTCAGACTTCACCATACTAGCTCAGCCTGTTCCCAGCAAGATCGTTCCAAAGGTTAGTTGTTCAATATTCAACCTGTCTTTACTAGTAGAATCTTTTTACAACCATAGATGGAGTGTTTTTTTTGTTTTTGTTGTTGTTTTTAATCATCAGATTTGTTAACAGGTTGGTGCACATTGCCAAAATAGTGATTGATAAGCTTAGTGTTTACAAAACAGTCATCATTCACTTTTTGGAGGCTGAATCCAATGATGAAGGACTAACGTAGAAGGTGAAGGATCACTTGGGCTGTGATGAGGCGATTACCCTGACAGACAGCCAAGGAAATAAAATACCGCACTTCGCAAGGAGTAAGCTCTGTGATAAAAAACCCATTTCTTATTTAAGTTTTTTCCATTATAGTTATTAAATACTTTAAATCTAGAAATACATTAAATGCCCTTTCCCAAGGTTCCCATTAGTGGAAACAGAAGTCCAGAAAAATCTTTCCTGTCTCTCAGGATGACTTTGTGGACTTGAAGAAGAAAAGCTAAAGCAAGGTAATTTATGTAAAGTCAAACTCGCTCTGCCTCTCCATCTTAATCTGCACACATGCATAAAGTATTAAAAGTCAGTTTACTTGACTAATAGATTAAAAATGAAAACCTGAATTCCTCATTGACAGATATGGAAAAGATATTTAAGCATTTGGTATTTGCACCATTTTCTGTCTTCCTACATTTAAGTCAAAGGGCTGAAAACAGTCTGAGCGCACAAAAGTTCACTGGCAAAATTAATCAACTAAAGCAAGCAACCGAGCGCCTCCAAGACATCACTTTGCCAGTAAATCAGTTATCTGAGCCTGCAAAGACCACACACACACACAGAGCAGTAAAGATTGATGCCCAGCTGCATTCTGTAAAGGATGCCTTATTCTGCCTCATTTGCAAAGGTAGAGCAAGTACAAAAGATTGTCTTTATTTAAATTTCTTAGTTTGCAGTTGAAGGAACTAGTATAATTTTCTGCATCTTTGGGTTTTTTTATAACCTTGTAGCTCTAATGGAGGAGCCCATTTTTTCACATGTTGCAAATGTCTAGTCGGATGCTGATGTTGGATGTGTGGAGCAGCGTGGCTGTTAACTGCAGATCACGGTCTGCAATGAAGAGAAGAATTTGATTGTAAGGTACACGAGGTTGTTTCAATAGGAATAGGCAAATGTCTTACTAGAAAGCTACAGAGGCTGTAAAGGTTGCACTTCATATAACCACCACAGCAGTTGATTTAATTGATTTGGCTATCCTACAGTGGAGTAAGTGCTTTGTTGGACAGCATTAGTCCACACTCCACACATTAGGCTTTCGGGTCCGCCTTGTTTCCTTCGTTCACAGACCCATACTTCAGGAAGTGAGGGTTGTACGTGCGCAGAAATTGTGCCCTTTTGGATAGGGGTTGTCACTCTCATCTTCATTTTTGCATTGTAAGAACTTCTCCATATATTTTGCTAACTGCCAACGGTGGGCAGTTAGCTTCTTCTGCTTACTTAATGAGGCTGATTAAACAACTCCCACCAAGCGGTGGGAAGCTGTATTGTAACTGAGATTTTCATGGACAACAGTAGTCCCTGGTGTCTTCAATTAATAATATATGATGTCTCACACCCCACAAGCGTAAAACTAAACATTTTTTGTGCCCCTTAAGGTGTGGCTTGCGGCCCATGTTTAAGAAACACTGCTTTAGAGGACCTATGACCTCTGCAGCTTATTAAGAACGCATTTGCCCATTCTATTTGATGTGTGGTTTTCTTTGTAATCACATTAAAACGTGTTTTAATCCCGTTTGATGTTTATCACAAGCTTTGGAGCAGTAGTTGCTAACTGCAGTTTAGCACTTCATTATAGAATTATTAAAATAAATAGTTGCATGGTTTCCCGGATATCTGATAAACTTGGGTGTTTACACAAAAGCTGAATTCTTTACAAAGGACTTGTTACTAAGAATTAGAGAACTGCAATTTTTCTCTTTTTATTGCAAGAAATCAGATCAAACGATTCTAAGTACAAAATAATGTAACTGTTTTAAATTAAAACAGCTTTTACAGTTTACTCTATAATAAATGTTTTTTTTTGTTGTTCTTAAAAAAATATATAATTTTTTATTGAACACTACCGTAACAAGTCACACACAATTTCTGGTGATGTCAATAAGAAATATAACTGCATCTTTAAATGTTCCATAGTTATGATGAACCAAATTTTGGTACAGTGACCACAAATCAAAATGAGACCCAAACTCAGTTTCATTCCACTGTTTGGCTTCTTCAGAGGGGAAAGGCCCCAAAACCAAAAATTGCAGTCTCTTTGCAGGTGATCCCACCTCTTGTTGATAGAAATCAGCTGCAGCAGCACCAGTGGGCAGAAGAACCTCAGGAATTTTTACAGGGCACTCCCTTTAGTCAGTTCATTTGGTATTCCATTTCCTGCAAGACACGAAAGATTGTTTAAAGGGGTTACAACTGCATGAGTTACAATTTACTTATGTAAATATACGTATAATCTATATTGAAGTATAACAATGCTATTAGGCTATTCACCTATTAGGCTTCACCTCCTATGTGAAAGGCTCTTTCACATTGGATTTTTTTCACTGGTGGTTTTGTTTTATTCACCAAAAATAAGATAACATGCCAAAGACCACCCTGTAAAAAAAAACTGTAGAAATGTAGAAATCACATGTCCTGACCAGTTAATCTTTGAGTATTTGCTACCTCGCTATCGACGGTCTCATCAATAAAATATGAATCATAAAAAAGACACGATAGATGACATAATATGATATTAAGAACAAAATGTATTGTCCCTTAATAATCCTATTTTATCTGATCAGCATTTAGCATTTGACAAGGAAATTGCTGATGAATGTAAACCTTGAGTAAAAGGACCTCTAGTGGTCAATCCCAGTACAGGTAAACGCTGCATTTGTGTTAATGACCAGTAAGAGCTTTAAATTTGATTTTAAAACCAGAGCAACCCATAAAAATAGATCCAAGACTTAAAAATAAACTATAAAATAAACTTATCAGGAAAAAAAGGAGAAAACTAAAACACTGGCTTCTAATCACCAATAATAGTTTTAGCACTTACCCTGGTATAGAAAAATGAAACAGACACACACCATTATTTATTGATTTATTTTTTTTAATTTAGTAATTTTTTTTCAATAGAAGCCATTTAAAGTCTGTTTAATAATGCCATGTTACAACAGGCACTTTAAAGCTCTTTGTACTGTAAGGTTAAAACCCCACAGTATTAGAGAGAAAACCCCAGCAATCAAACGATCCCCTATGAGCAAGCACTAAGGCGACGGTGGGAAGGAAAAACTCCCTTTTAATAGGAAGAAACCTTCAGCAGAACCAGACTCAGGGAGGGGCAGCCTTCTGCTGTGACTGGCTGGGGGCATAATTGTGATGTAATTTTATGCTAAGTATACCGAATTTCATGTTTGTTTGCTAGAATTAGTGAGTTACCATGACGACTATTTTAAGTATGATTATAAGTAAAACTAAAAGTGCAAGTGCACCGATTACTGAAGTCATCCAAGAAATTATATCTAACCATCTTCTGATTGTAGGAATCAGGCCTGAATTAGCTCTGTGGGGAATGGGAAACATACGCTGAATAATTGCTGAAAAATGATTGAACAGTGAGGTAAATGGTGCTCCACAAATATTAAGGATGTGCCTGGTGACAAAAATGACTCCTTGGCCCGCAAGCACAACTGGAGCTGTAATAAGGGAATTAAAACCTGAAAGATTTCTGTGAATTCTGGAAACAACAGGGTCTTCGTCCTCTCTTTCAAGAGTTCCTTGGACAATATTTGATTCATTCTCTTCAGATCTGTTATCTGAAGATGCAGGGAGACCAACATTGAATAAATCAATGCTATAACTCTCACTGGTGGGAGAATCTTCATGTCCAAGGTTGTTTATAGAAACAGTGGTTTTAGGAACCTTAGCTGTTTCAGAGGTCTCACTAGTGGGTGTGGTAACTGAGGTAAATGGTGCGTGACCAATATTAAGCAGGTGCCTAGAGATAAAAGCTTCTCTAAGGCCCACAGGCACGTCTGGAACTTTACAAGAGGAATAGAGATTTGGAATATTTGAGGTAAATGGTGCTCGACCAATATTAAGGAGGTGCCTGGTGATGAAAGCTTCTCTAAGGCCCACAGGCACATCTGGAACTCTACCAGAGGAATAGAGATTTGGAATATTTGAGGTAAATGGTGTTCGACCAATATTAAGGAGGTGCCTGGTGATGAAAGCTTCTCTAAGGCCCACAGGCACATCTGGAACTCTACCAGAGGAATAGAGATTTGGAATATTTGAGGTAAATGGTGTTCGACCAATATTAAGGAGGTGACTGGTGATGAAAGCTTCTCTAAGGCCCACAGGCACATCTGGAATTCTACAAGAGGAATAGAGATTTGGAGCACTCGTTTGAACTTTGGAAGAAATAGTTTCTTCTTCCTCTGTTTGAAGACTGCCTGGGACAACATTTTGTTCATTATCTTTGGGTCCGTTATCTGAAGGTTCAGGAAGAATGGCATTTAATAAATCAGTGTTGCAACGCTCACTGGCTGAAGACTTTTCATCTTCAGCGTTGTTCATATTAACACCGGTTGTAGGAATCTTAGTTGTTTCACTGGAGGGTGACTGTTCGTATTCAAAGTTGTTTACAGAAACACTCGGTGAAGGAACCTCAGTTGTTTCAGAGGTGGATGACTTTTCCGTTTCACTAGTGGGTGAGGTAAATGTTGCTCGACCAATATTAAAAATGTGCCTGGTGACAAAAATGACTCCTCGCCCCACAGACTCAACTGGAGCTGTAATAATGGAAGACAGAGCTGAAAGATTTGTTTGAACTCTAGAAAAAAAAGTTTCTTTGTCCTCTCTTTGAAAACTTCCTTGGTCAGCATTTTGTTCATTCTCTTCAGATTTGTTCATATCTGAAGATTCGGGGAGGACGCCATTGAATAAATCAGTGCTGTAATTCTCACTGGTGGGAGACTCTTCATGTTCAAAGTTGTTTATATAAACACTGGTTTTAGGAGCCTCATCTATTTCAGAGGTGGTTGCCTGTTCATTTTCATAGGCGTTTACAGAAACACTGGTTTTAGGAACCTCAGACTGTTCATCTCTGGAATTAGATATCAGTAAGAAGAACCCATCAGGCTCTAAATAATATCTGTCAAGCTCCTCAAAGCCATCAGTGTCTGAAGAATTTGTATGACTGAAGACTGAGCGCCACATATTTGTAGAAGACTATCGATTCAGCGTTAATTTTGTTAAAATGTGTTTTCAATACTAGGTGCAGTAGAGTGCCTTACCTTGGGGGTATTTATGAGCTCGCTTTCTAAGACTTCAAAGGCACACGTGCCGTGACGTCACAGTACACTTACTCTTTGAAATTCATTCGGTCACGAAACGTGTTGAACCTTCACCTCCCTGAACGTTAGTATTAACCATTAAGCCAACCTTAATATTAACCTGCTGTCTGGCATCGCAGACAGGAAAAAACCCGGGGTGCATCCGCCATTGGGATTACGGCCCCGCTGTCTCACCGTCGATTTACAAACAGCACACTCCCCTTTTTTAATTATTTACTTTTTGTTTTCAAGATTTACGGCTTGCTCTCACATAGAAAGCTCCGGACTGAACAGCAGCGCTTGTCTAAAGAGCTATCCTTTTAACGTGGAGTGAAATTGTACTGGTCGAAGGTATTAAAGGTAACTTCTTCGTGTTTTTATTCAGAAATGTAAGATTGTGGGAAGCCGAGTTAGCTTAAAGCACACTGGCTACTAGCATATTAGCTAAATAAATAACGGAGGCTTGTATTTTTGTATATATTTCTATGGTGCTGTAACCCAGTGTTAATTTACTTGTTTAGCTAAATAAATAACGGAGGAGTATATCTAGCGAGTTTTTAGACCCCCTTATTGACTTTTTTTTTTTTTTTTTTCGAAAAAAGCGACTAGCGACAAATCTGGTGACTTTATCTGGTGTTTTTGAAGTGTTATTACGAGTTTTTGACGTGAAAGCACGTATCACTCTTACAAGCAACGGGAGCTGCCGTGGGCACCTCGCCCGTGCCAAAGCACTCACAGGCGGCGGTCCTAATGCAGCAGTCGCCCCCAGCTGCTGTCAGAGCAGGAGATGTTTACACTTACGCTTCCAAACTGCAAATGAAATGCGCATGAGCGAAGCCGCTGCTCCCGCTCTGCAGGTCGGGAGAAGCGGTAGATGTATATTGTTCTTTGTTTAAAATAAATCGATGCACTAAACTACACCATTCCAATCATTGCTAACTTAGAAATCGGATGTCCTTGCAGAGCCTTAACTCCATCTTCTACATCCAATTTCGACTGAAGCTGTCTGGTGATGCTTGCTATGTCCATTTTTGATTAATGTAGTTTGTTAACAACGTTATGGTTAAAAATGTTATTTTACTCTTAGTTTTTTTGTGGATCCCAAGGTTTAAAACTCATTAAAAGACACACACAGACACATAAACAAAAAAGTAACTCTGCCAGAGTGCCTATTTCGGGTCACTTTTCCCGGTCACAAGTCCGGATAAAGGAGGAGGGTTGGAATTGTGACATTAAAAAAAACAATAATTGGTAAAAGAAATGTAATTTGTGGTTCTAAATATATACTAAATGCTTTTAGGGTGTTTTTATTGACTTTATGTCTCTTCCACGATGTTATTTCTCTCTCTTACAGGGTCCTTTATAATTACATGACCAATTATGCAAATTAGGCGATGACGTAATCTAGCGACTTCGTCCTCCAGCTTCACTGTTTATATTATGCTAACATAGCTGTGTCTCTAGTGATCACATAGCAAGTAATAGCAAAGCTGTACGTCTTAATTTGTTTCAAAAATCCCTCAGTCAGAACATGGTATATTATGTTTAGGTGGAAACTAGCGAGCTAACTCGCTGCTAACTTCTAACTCTGTTAAATTTCATAAATTCTGTTTTCATGGATGCCTGGATGTTAAACTTAATTGTTACAACTGGTAGAGCAGCCACACTGATGATTTTATTACAGATGAAAGAATTTAGACAGTTTTTCAACTCTCAGTAATGCTGCAGTGATCATTTGACTTAGAGACCTGCAGTGGAGTTTGGGCCCAGACATGGCTAATGACATCAGACTTTAAGACCGGATAGCGATTTCCCTTACTTAGGAGTTGGCAACACTGCTTTACAGTATGGTGCTGTAACCCAGTGTTAATTTACTTGTCTGACTTGATGTACACTGTACAGTTACATTCAGTTCTATACATTTTGCTCTACAGTTGCGTTTAAGTAATATGATGTTTCTTAATTTACGACTGTATCACGACAGTCAACTTAGTAGCCAAATCTGGTGGGAGGGGCTATGAGCACATGACCTGTATCTTTGGCAGAGCAATGTTGTGTGAGCCTGCTGACATTTATACACGTAATATCCTTAAAGTCACTGTTATCCATCTTGCAGCTGGTGAGGAGGCGTTCCTTTCGGGCCTTCAACATGGACCGTGTCCTGTCATCCTGTCAGTGCCACTGAAAGCGAGCATCAGCTGGCTGCTACAATCTCTGCTGGGTGATTAAGTATTTGGATCAAAGTACTCAGACACATTACACATAGATCTCTATATGCATACATGTTTTTGTTTGTTTGCTGGCCAGCTTCTCCAATTTAATTTTAAGGACTATTTAGAGACATTTTCCCGCAATTTCTTTTGGACATTATAGTTTTGTTTTTATATACATAGAGGTGTGATCATTGACTGTAGAAAACATGGACGATGCGACAGCTCCCCAAAAATGAAGCTAAAACGTCTCTATCGCCCCCTGGTGTCTGGCTGCAGTATAGGTCATAAACCCCGCCTCCTCCATGTTAGCAGATGGGACTGGGGTCAGACTAACATAAATTAATTCTCCTCAGATAATTTTTTTCCAAAGATTCTTTCTTTTGTTATCAATAGTTCTCATCATGCTGATTGATGTCCAAGGGGTCTCCATTCCCATAAGTTTGATTCTAATTCCTACTGCGGTGATGTTAAATTGGGGTGAAACATCATCATAGCAGCTTTGACTGGCAGCTGCAGTCACGGAGAAACTTGCGTATCTCTGTTCGGGAATAGCAGATAGAGCGTAGGCTCTGAGAGGAATGCCAGCGTTTACGCTACGAAAACACGACCGACTGTTTTAACCTGACAGCCTGAGGTGTTCTTCAGTAAACTGGACTACCCGACAGAAGGACCCGAGGCCCTGCTGCACTTTTTCGGTAAGTTAAACGTGTTTGTAAGCTAATCTGTAACTACCGTCCTTAGGTCCTGAGACCTAGCTAGCTAAAATGAGCACTCGGCTGTCGGGGTTCGTTTAGCTAATCTGTGCAGGTGAATGAATTTACTAAAAAAAGTCAAGACAAACGCCCCGGGCTACTCAGTCACTAATTACTGTTACTGTACTTTTATTACAAGTATTATACTGTAAAAGCAACAGGCTGCACTCTGCTTCAGCTCCTGTGCAGAGCTGAATATTAAATATGTGCAAACAACAGCATGTTTTCAGTCTCTTGCCACATCTTTAAAGACAGTAACATCTTTTTTAAAAGCTTGTACTTCAGTAACTCCTCATTAATCTGGAACTATGGATTAAAGTACTGTAGTGTACTGTAATACTGAAAAAAATGTAAGAGAAGAACTTCAGATCCTGAGTGTGTGGGGACAGAAGGATCAGCTTTATTTCAATTTTGAGGGATAAAATTTATATCTGAGTTTGATGGTTCTGTTCTCTTTGTGATTACAGGAGCTGCCCTCAGATTCAGACCTCAGCACCACCCAGTGACAGCAGACAGATCATCCATCATGTTCACATGTTAACTGCAAAATGAACAGATGAAAACAGTGCAAAGGTTAAAGTACCACACGTGCTGTAGTGAAAGCTGCAGCTTTATTGATAAAGTTAAAGACAAAAAAACAAAAGGATTGATCACCCCTGTAGCTGTGTCACTATATATCAGCATTAACAGGACCTCAGTTTGGTGTTTCACAAAGCTGCTGATCTCAGACCTGCACAGCTTCCGTTTTAAACACTTTATGTACTCAGCTGCATGAAGAGCATATGAGATTTTCTCTAACACAATTAAATAAAACCTGATGAAGGTCAAAGGTCGTCACTTGTATGTTGAACTACTAACTTGTCATCTGGAATTCTTTCACAGTTTTTTGCACATAGTGTGTTATTTACCATAAAGTGATTCAGAGTTGTTCATACCAGAGTAACCAGAGAGGATCATATATTTTTAAATATATAACTTTCTACAGGACTGAATATAATATCTTTATGTAAAAGTCCGGAGCCTCTGGCGAGTATCCAAGTATTTATAACATTACACAAACCAAAGGTCTCCATCACAGTGTTCATGAAATGCTGGGTTTATCCATCTCCTGGGGCGGGCAAACAGAGGAGTGCTGAAGATTTCCCTGTGAGGGAGCTGCTGGTGAAGATCATGAGTCCTGCTTGATCAATGCGATGGGCTTCAGTCTTCCTGGTGTTTCTTAAATGAAGCCTCTTTCAGTGGGTCAACAGAACTTCTGGCACAGGACAGCTGTGATGAAGAAAGGGAAGAAGTTTCTCCAAACCTCTGGAGCCAAGAAACCCAGCTTGGTCCTGATGGTCTCCCTCACTAGTTTCTCCCCCGGGTGAATGTAGCTGTTGATAAAATATGGACTCTATTATTAAATGAAAATAACAAATTAGACTACACTACTGAAACGTTCTGCTGATGTTTTTAAAGTTTCCATGTTACCAGGCTGTAGAGGGCTCTGAAGATTTAAACCGTTTTAGATCCATTACACTCACAGTCTTATGTTAAAATCTCAAAGGACAGCATTATATTTTTGATATTAACAGTAACTCTGGGCCTCTGTAGAGTGTGCAGATGATCTCATCCCTGTCTAAAAATGGATAAAAAAAAACATAAGAAGTGCTGAATCCTTCAATAACACGGACTATTAAGAGTATTAGGTGTGTAGCATCGCTAACTAGCTAGCAACAAGCCTCCAACACAGTGCATATGCTAGTGGCTAATCTAACTAATGAATTAACAACAGAGTGATTTTAGAACTATAAGATGATAAGCTGTGTGTCTTTTTTTATAACAGTGACATGGTTGTATTTACCTTAATTAAAGGAGTCGTCAGCCGCGGTAAACCAGCAAAAAAACTCGAGCAGCCGGGCTACGTAAAAAGTGTAGGCGGCGTGTTTGCGGTCACATCCAGCGGGTGTGTGGGCGGGAGCGTTACACAGTCGCTCCACCTCAAGTCACCCCTGCGCAGACTCTGGCTCCAAATTTGCAAGATGGCAGCCTCCACAAGCAGGATATTTTTGCACAATGGGAGGAGGCGGTGTCGCGTCGTCCATCTTTTCTACAGTCAATGGGTGTGATCAAAACATGTTTCCTGTTTAAGTTTTGCCATTAAAGTTATTCAATACTTTAAATAAATATATTAAATGCCCTTTCCTAAGGTTCCCATTAGTGGAAACAGAAGTCCAGAAAAATCTTTCCTGACTCTCAGGATGACTTTGCGGAGTTCCAGGAGAAATGCTAAAGCAAGGTAATTCATGTAAAGTCAAATCACGCTCTCTCTCTCTCTCTCTCCCTCTTACGCTACACACATGCATAAAGTATTAAAAGTCAGTTTACTTGACTAATACATTAAGCCGTTTGAAAGCCTCAAAGTAGGGGTGGGCGGTATAAACGGTATACGGTAGAAACGATATAAATTTGGCCAATGGTAGAGATTTTGACTATACCGCGATAGCGCATGTTGATGGTGTCATCAAGCTGCGCCTGTTTTGGTCAAAAGCATTGCAGCGGCTGCAAACAACATCATCTGCAAATTATGCCAGGTGATAACCACCAGAAACCCTCACGTTAACTTTTATCGAGTGGAAAAAAGGTAGTGGTCATCCTTCACCTTCACTGTGCTAATGTTATGCTAACGTAGCTGTTATGCTAACGATCATGTAGGACATCATTATATACCAGCTAGCCCAACTTCAGTAACCCTACAAAAGTTACTGCTGTTTAGTTTTCTGTCTTTATTTATGTTGGAAGTGATAGCAGAGCTGTACGTAAGAACAACCAGAATTCATACAAAGACACTGTTGATTTTTGAGAAAATTAAAGTATTTTAAGTGTGCCTTATAGCGTGTAAAATACGTTATACAGAAGAAAGGAATATATCACAATATATATCGTTACCACACATGCTTCATATTTTACCGTGATATGGATTTTAGGCCATATCTCCCAGCCCTACCTCCAAGACATCACTGACCGTAAATCTGAAACTGCAAAGACCGCACACACATTCTGTAAAGGATGCCTTCATCTGCCTCATTTGCAAATGGTACAGCAAGTTCCATTTGCAAAAGTTTCTCTTTTGTTAAATTTCTTAGTTTACAGTTGAAGTAACTAATATATTTTTCTTCTTCTTTTTTTTCCAACCTTGTAGCTCTTATGGAGAAGCCCAGTTTGCCACATGTTGCAAGTCTCTTGTCGGATGCCTATATTGGATGTTAACTGCAGATCGCAGTCTGAAATGCAGAGGTTAAGGTACACGAGGTTAAGAGTCTCCATGGTGCTCTGACTCTCTTTAAAGAGACATAAATGTGTAACTCATGTAAAATTGTTTGAATAGGAACAGGCAAATGTCTTACCAGAAAGCTACAGAGGCTGTAAAGGTTGAATTTCATATAACCATCACAGCAGTTGATTTAATTGGTCTAAGTTCTAAATTACAATAGCTTTTACATTTTACTCTGATGTATAATAAATGTTTTTTTGTTATTCTTAAAAAGAATTATACTGCTTTATTGAACACCCCCATAACAAGTCACACACCATTTCTGGTGATGTCAATAAGAAATATAACTGCATCTTTAAATGTTCCATACTTATGATGAACCACATTTTTGGTACAGTGACCACAAATCAAAATGAGACCCAAACTCAGTTTCAGTCCACTGTTTGGCTTCTTCAGAGGGGAAAGGCCCAAAAAACAAAAATTGCAGTCTCTTTGCAAAGCTAATCCCACCTCTTGTTGATTAAAAAAACTTATCATGAAAAAAAAGAAAACCAAACCAGTGTCTTCTAATCACAGATGTTACTTAAGTGCAATCTTTGTCCTGAATGTAGTTCTACATGACACTAAAATCAAGTTTTATCTTGTGCACAGTGCCACGGCCACTCAGCACAGTCACATTTGAAACAACAATAATCTGTTAAAAGCTACATAAATTGTAACCCACTAAGTTTTAGCAGTTACCCTGGTATAGAAAAAGAAAACAAACACACACCAGTATGTATTGATTTGTTTTTTTAATTTGTAATGGTTTTTCAGTTGAAGCCAATTAAAGTCTATTTATAATGCCATGTTACAACAGGCACTTTAAAGCTCTTTGTACTGTAAGGTTAAAACCCCACAGTATTAGAGAGAAAACCCCAGCAATCAAACGATCCCCTATGAGCAAGCACTAAGGCGATGGTGGGAAGGAAAAGCTCCCTTTTAATAGGAAGAAACCTTCAGCAGAACCAGACTCAGGGAGGGGCAGCCTTCTGCTGTGACTGGCTGGGGGCATAATTGTGATGTAATTTTATGCTAAGCATACCAAATTTCATGTTTGTTTGCTAGAATTAGGGAGTTACCATGATGACTATTTTAAGGTAAGATTATAAGTAAAACTAAAAGTGCAAGTGCAACAATTGCTGAAGTCATCCAAGAAATTACATCTAACCATCTTCTGATTGTAGGAATCAGGCCTGAATTGGCTCTGTGGGGAATGGGAAACATACGCTGAATAATTACTGAAAAAAAAAAAAAAAAGATTGAACACTGAGGTAAATGGTGCTCCACAAATATTAAGGATGTGCCTGGTGACAAAAATGACTCCTTGGCCCGCAAGCACAACTGGAGCTGTAATAAGGGACCAAAAAGCTGAAAGATTTCTGTGAATTCTGGAAACAACAGGGTCTTCATCCTCTCTTTGAAGAGTTCCTTGGACAATATTTTGTTCATTCTCTTCAGATCTGTTATCTGAAGATTCAGGGAGACCAACATTGAATAGATCAATGCTGTAACTCTCATTGGTGGGAGACTCTTCATGTCCAAAGTTGTTTTTAGAAACAGTTGCTGTTTCAGAGGTTTCACTTGTGGGTGTGGTAACTGAGGTAAATGGTGCTCGACTAATATTAAGGAGGTGCCTGGTAATAAAAGCTTCTCTTAGGCCAACAGGCACATCTGGAACTCTACAAGAGGAATAGAGATTTGGAACATTTGTTTGAACTCTGGAAGAAATGGTTTCTTCTTCCTCTGTTTGAAGACTGCCTGGGACAACATTTTGTTCATTATCTTCAGGTCCGTTATCTGAAGGTTCAGGGAGACCAACATTGAATAAATCAGTGCTGTAACTCTCATTGATGGGAGACTCTTCATGTGGTGGTGGCTGTAGATCAGGAGGTAGAGCTGGTCACCTACTGATCGGAAGGTTGGTGGTTCGATCCCTGGCTCCTCCAGTCTGCATGTCAAGTATCCTTGGGCAAGATACTAACCCCAACTTGCGCTCCGATGCATCCATCGGAGTATGAATGTGTGTGAATGTACTTAGAAAGCACTGAGTATAGATAAAGTGCTTGGGTGAATGTGGCATGTTGTATAGAGCGCTTTGAGTACTCCGTGAGAGTAGAAAAGCGCTATATAAGAATCAGTCCATTTACCATGTCCAAAGTTGTTTATAGAAACAGTTGCTGTTTCAGAGGTCTCACTAGTGGGTGTGGTAACTGAGGTAAATGGTGCTCGACTAATATTAAGGAGGTGCCTGGTAATAAAAGCTTCTCTTAGGCCAACAGGCACATCTGGAACTCTACAAGAGGAATAGAGATTTGGAATATTTGAGGTAAATTGTTCTTGACCAATATTACGGAGGTGCCTGGTGATGAAAGCTTCCCTTAGGCCCACAGGCACATCTGGAACTTTAGGCAAGGCAAGTTTATTTATATAGCACAATTCAACAACAAGGTGATTCAAAGTGCTTTACAGAGACATTGAAAACAAAACAGATAAAAAGCATGATTTAAAATTGATTAAGACAAGCAAACAAACAAACAAACAACACAGTATATAAAATCAAAAATCAAAACAGTAGATAAAATCAAGAGGAATAGAGATTTGGAACATTTGTTTGAACTCTGGAAGAAATAGTTTCTTCTTCCTCTGTTTGAAGACTGCCTGGGACAACATTTTGTTTGATATCTTCAGGTCTGTTATCTGAAGGTTCAGGAAGAATGGCATTTAATAAATCAGTGTTGTAACTCTCACTGGCTGAAGACCTTTGATCTTTAGCGTTGTTCATATTAACACCGGTTGTAGGAATCTTAGTTGTTTCACTGGAGGGTGACTGTTCATATTCAACGTTGTTTATAGAAATACTCGGTGAAGGAACCTCAGTTGTTTCAGAGGTGGATGAGGTAAATGTTGCTCGACCAATATTAAAAATGTGCCTGGTGACAAAAATGACTCCTCGCCCCACAGACTCAACTGGAGCTGTAATAATGGAAGACAGAGCTGAAAGATTTGTTTGAACTCTGGAAAAAAAGTTTCTTTGTCCTCTCTTTGAAAACTTCCTTGGTCAGCATTTTGCTCATTCTCTTCAGATTTGTTCATATCTGAAGATTCGGGGAGGACGTCATTGAATAAATCAGTGTTGTAATTCTCACTGGTGGGAGGCTCTTCATGTTCAAAGTTGTTTATATAAACACTGGTTTTAGGAACCTCATCTAGTTCAGAGGTGGTTGCGTGTTCATTTTCATAGGTGTTTACAGAAACACTGGTTTTAGGAACCTCAGACTGCTCATCTCTGGAATTAGATATCGGCAAGAAGAACCCATCAGGCTCCAAATAATATCTGTCAAGCTCTTCAAAGCCATCAGTGTCTGAAGAATTTGTATGACTGAAGACTGAGCGCCACATATTTGCAGAATACTATTGATTCAGCGTTAATTTTGTTAAAATGTGTTTTCAACACTAGGTGCAGTAGAGTGCCTTACCTTGGGGGTATTTATGAGCTCGGTTTCTAAGACTTCAAAAGCACACGTGCCGTGACGTCACAGTACATGTACTCTTTGAAATTCATTCTGTCATAAAACGTCTTGAACCTTCACCTCCCTGAATGTTAGTATTAACCATTAAGCTAACCTTAATATTAACCTGCTGTTATCGGGGAATGGCAACCCAGACAGGAAAAAACCCGGGGTGCATCCGCCCTTGGGATTACGGCCCCGCTGTCTCACTGTCGGGCCCGACGATTAACAAACAGCACACTCCCCTTTTTTAATTATTTACTTTTTGTTTTCAAGTTTTACGGCTTGCTCTCACATAGAAAGCTCCGGACTGAACAGCAGCGCTTGTCTAAAGAACCATCCTGTTAACGTGGAGTGAAATTATACTGGTATTAAAGGTAACTTCTTTGTGTTTTTATTTACAAGATTGTGGGAAGCCGAGTTTGCTTAAAGCACATTGGCTACTAGCATATTAGCTAAATAAATAACGGTGGCTTGTATTTTTTGTATATATTTCTATGGTGCTGTAACCCAGTGTTAATTTACTTGTTTAGCTAAATAAATAACGGAGGACTTAACGGCAGCGACTTTGTCACTACATCTAGCGAGTTTTTAGACCCCCTTATTGACTTTTTTTTTTCTAAAAAGCGACTTGTGTCAAATCTGGTGACTTTTTCTGGTGTTATTGGAGTCTTATTATGACTTTTTTTTTACGTGAAAGCACGTATCGCTCTTACAAGCAGCGGGAGCTGCTTGTTCCTCGCCCGTGCCAAAGCACTCACAGGCGGCGGTCCTAACGCAGCAGTCGCCCCCAGCTGCTGTCAGAGCAGATGTTTACACCTACACGTCCAAAGTGCAAATGAATTGCGCATGAGGGAAGCCGCTGCTCCCGCACTGACTATAACGCAGGTCGGGAGAAGCGGTAGTTGCACATTGCTTTGTTTAAAATAAATCAATGCACTAAAATACACCATTCCAATCATCCGTTCAACCTGAGCCTGTCGCTGGGGAAAGTCCCACAGCTGTGGAAGACCTCCTGTGTGGCACCGGTACCAAAGACCTCCCATCCCAAGGACCTCAGCAGCTACAGGCCGGTAGCCCTGACATAACATCTGATGAAGACCCTCGAGAGGTTGGTTCTAAACCATCTGCGCCCCCTGGTGAGGTCTTCATTGTTTCCGCTGCAGTTTGCTTACCAGCCTGGCATCGGGGTGGATGACGCCATCATCTACCTCCTGCACCGAGCTATGATTCACCTGGAGAAGCCTGGAAGCACTGTGAGGATGTCAAAGGAAAATCGTGTATATGTGATCAGCTAACATGAAATGTATTCTTTTATTGATCACTAAGCAAACCACATGTCTACGTGACTTTTCACCTAATAACTTTTGACATGAACTCTTCTGTGATAAACAACTTACAGCTTCCTCTTTCTGTTTTGGAACATACAGACTTAGAAAAGGGGAACCTCAGCTCTGAGTTCTGAGAATAACTTTATCTTTGTACACACACACACACATACAGACACACAGAAAAGTATAAATAAAGCACGCAGACAGTGATGACACGCAGATCCTGCGTTCCATGGTTGCCCTCGTGAGTTAAAGAAATCTGTAGTGTTTGTGTTTTCTAACTCAGATGTCTCAGCTGAAGAACGGCAAGGTGATTTAAAGAAATCCCCTGTCATTTAATTTGGTCCTTCGAGCTTAGCGATGGAAACAACAGACACATTTTCGTGACTCCAATAAGGTCTGATTGCTGTATCCTGACGTCGTGGGAAAGCCAGCACCGAAGTCTGTCGACAGCCCTCTCCAGGTAGAGGTGAAAGCCCTGGGCGTAAATTCCCATCCAGGCCGGTCCTGGTCCACGACGCTGGGATCCAGACGGCCTACAACCAGCAAAAGATGACTGAGGGTGAGAAAACACTGTTTGGTCTTAAACCGCCAGAAGGATTTAGAGAAATGCGCAAAATAGGTTAGTTGTAGCCGCAATTACTCCGTGATACGCGTAAAATAGGTTGGAAGTAGCCGCAATTACTTCATAAAACACGTGAAATAGGTTGAGTTCGCCGGAAGGAACTAAATTTAGGCTGGGTTTAGAGGTAGCCACAATTACTTCGTAATAAATTATATTTAAACTGGTTTCAGAAGTAGCCGAAAATACTTCGTGACAAATCAGCGCGCAAATGTCTATCTGTGTGTATGTATATGTGTTTTGGAAGTAAGTTGATTTTACAGTACAATAAGTTGCTGAACTACTTCCATTGATGTACTTAAAGATGAACAAAAAGCCGCACCAACTACAGAACAGAAGAAATGGTTAAAGTGTGGAGCACAACTAGAAAATGATCTTATGACTTGTGAAGGTAAACCAATACTCCCCAAGTCCCTACACAGAACAGCAGCATTGGTGACCCATGGGGTGACCCATGTTTCAACGGGAGAGATGGTCCAAGTCATAAACACACACTTTTATACTCTGAATTTTGAAACTTCAGCAAAGGAATTTGTGAGGACATGCATGATCTGTCAAAAACATAATTCACAAGGCAATTTGAGGACAAAAAGAGGACATTTCCCCACACCACCTCATCCATTTCACACCATTCACATGGATTTTATTGAATTAAGTGAAAGTCAAGGCTCAAAATACGCTCTAGTGATTATAGACGTACTCTCAAAATGGCCAGAGATTTATCCAGTGAAAAAAGCAGATGCAATCTCGGTTGCAAAATGTCTATGCAATCATTTCATTCCAACATATGGTATCCCTGCTCTGATAAGATCAGATAATGGGACACATTTTGTCAATGATGTGATTAGTAAAGTCTCTGAAGCACTAGGATTCAGCATAAGAAACCATTGTGCTTATCACCCACAAAGTGCAGGGTTAGTAGAAAGAACTAACGGCACCATAAAACAGAGACTCGGAAAATGCATGGAAGAAACAGGAAGACCATGGCCTGAATGCATAGGCCTAGTAAAAATGTGGATGAGATTAACACAAGGCTCCCAAAAACTTACACCTTTTGAGGTTGTTCATGGGAGACCTTTTCCTCTACCAGTGACAAGTGAACCTTTAGACAAATCTGTCAGAGAAACAACTCTGGCAGAATGGATGGCAAAACTACTAGAAAATAAGGATATTGTTTTGAACAATAAACTGCCGTACGAATCTTTTCCAGTCTCTTGCAGATTAAAACCAGGTGATTGGGTCCTGTTACGTGTGCTCCAGAGGAAAAATTGGAGCTTGCCCCGCTGGGAGGGCCCATATCAAGTGTTATTGACAACACCCACAGCCTGTAAAACTGCAGAGAGACCCTCCTGGATACATCAGCGCCACTGCAAAAAGGTTGAGGTCCCGGGAAGCCCCGACACCAAGGAGGAAGCACATTAGGAAAGCCTCACCTACGCTTGGTTGCTTCGGGGGTGAGGGGGGGCAGTGCTGATTGGGCCCCCGTCGGGTAAGCCCGCACTCTAATCTCCATCCGATCAACTTTAGGGCAGCCAGGTGCAGGTGTGATGGACCTATGTGCAACCACGGGAAGGGGAACCTTCCTGGTTACCTTGACTACAAAGCTCACCCTTACAGGACCCCAGCTGATGCCAACAGCAGCTGAGCCACGAGGCAGACAGAGAAGATGGACGTACGACAACTTACACCTAATGGACATGACACAAGATCACATCCATCCTTGGATGAAAAATGCCTGATACAGATATGTCTTTAACAAAACCACAGAGAAAGACTGTTACGTCTGCTCACACATGCCGAGCATTAATAACTGGTTTTATTTTTCTTTACTTATGTTATTCCTTGTTTAAAAGCTGTAATTTCACAGATGATAAGTTTATCATTCACAGCATACGCAGATGTACTGAAATCAATGAAGATTATGAAGACTTCTTTTCCTATTTGATAGATAAAGATGAAGTGTAACTAATGATGTAGTAACTGAAAATGTGAAAGACAAGTAGTTACTCACTGATGAATTGTACATTTCATTTTCTGATCAACAGGAGGGAATGTCAAAGGAAAATCGTGTATATGTGATCAGCTAACATGAAATGTATTCTTTTATTGATCACTAAGCAAGCCACATGTCTACGTGACTTTTCACCTAATAACTTTTGACATGAACTCTTCTGTGATAAACAACTTACAGCTTCCTCTTTCTGTTTTGGAACATACAGACTTAGAAAAGGGGAACCTCAGCTCTGAGTTCTGAGAATAACTTTGTTATCTTTGTACACACACACACACACACATACAGACACACAGAAAAGTATAAATAAAGCACGCAGACAGTGATGA